>NW_012115378.1:3899635-3942485 GCF_000951035.1 Colobus angolensis palliatus
TGTCCCAGAGATTCTGGTATGTTGTATCTTTGTTCTCATTGGTTTCAAAGAACATCTTTATTTCTGCCTTCATTTCATTATGTACCCAGTAGTCATTCAGGAGCAGGTTGTTCAGTCTCCATGTAGTTGAGCAGTTTTGATTGAGTTTCTTAGTCCTGAGTACTAGTTTGATTGCACTGTGGTCTGAGAGATAGTTTGTTATAATTTCTGTTCTTTTACATTTGCTAAGGAGTGCTTTACTTCCAACTATGTGGTCAATTTTGGAGTAAGTGCGATGTGGTGCTGAGAAGAATGTGTATTCTGTTGATTTGGGGTGGAGAGTTCTGTCGATGTCTATTAGGTCCGCTTGGTGCAGAGTTGAGTTCAATTCCTGGATATTCTTGTTAACTTTCTGTCTCATTGATCTGTCTAATGTTGACAGTGGGGTGTTAAAGTCTCTCATAATTATTTTTTGGGAGTCTAAGTCTATTTGTAAGTCTCTAAGGACTTTCTTTATGAATCTAGGTGCTTCTGTATTGGGTGCATACGTATTTAGGATAGTTAACTCTTCTGGTTGAATTGATCCCTTTACCATTGATCTTTGCTGGTTTCAAGTCTGTTTTATCAGAGACTAGGATTGCAACCCCTGCCTTTTTTGTTTTTCCATTTGCTTGGTAGATCTTCCTCCATCCCTTTATTTTGAGCCTATGTGTGTTGCTGCACGTGAGATGAGTCTCCTGAATACAGCAAACTGATGGGTCTTGATTCTTTATCCAATTTGCCAGTCTGTGTCTTTTAATTGGACCATTTAGTCCATTTACATTTAAGGTTAATATTGTTATGTGTGAACTTGATGCTATCATTATGATGTTAGCTGGTTATTTTGCTTGTTAGTTGATGCAGTTTCTTCCTGGCATCGATGGTCTTCACATTTTGGCATGTTTTTGCAACAGCTGGTTCTGGTTGTTCCTTTCCATGTTTAGTGCTTCCTTCAGGAGCTCTTGTAGTGCAGGCCTGGTGGTGACAAAATCTCTCAGCATTTGCTTGTCTGTAAAGGATTTTATTTCTCCTTCACTTATGAAACTTTGGCTGGATATGAAATTCTGGGTAGAAAATTCTTTTCTTTAAGAATGTTGAATATTGGCCCCCACTCTCTTCTGGCTTGTAGAGTTTCTGCCAAGAGATCTGCTGTTAGTCTGATGGGCTTCCCTTTGTGGGTAACGCAACCTTTCTCTCTGGCTGTCCTTAACATTTTTTCCTTCATTTCAACTTTGGTGAATCTGACAATTATGTGTCTTGGAGTTGCTCTTGTCGAGGAGTGTCTTTGTGGTGTTCTGTATTTCCTGAATTTGAATGTTGACCTGCCTTGCTAGGTTGGGGAAGTTCTCCTGGATAATATCCTGCAGAGTGTTTTCGAGCTTGGTTCCATTCTTCCCGTCACTTTCAGGTACACCAATCAGACATAGATGTGGTCTTTTCACATAATCCCATATTTCTTTGAGGCTTTGTTCATTTCTTTTTACTGTTTTTTTTCTCTAAACTTCTCTTCTCGCTTCATTTCGTTCACTTGATGTTCAATCTCTGATACCCTTTCTTCCAGTTGATAGAGTCAGTTACTGAAGCTTGTGCATTTGTCACGTAGTTCTCATATCATGGTTTTCATCTCTATCAGGTCATATGGACTTCTCTGCATTGGTTATTCTAGTTATCCATTCGTCAAATCTTTTGTCAAGGTTTTTATTTTCTTTGCGCTGGGTTCATTGTTCCTTCTTTAGCCCTGAGAAGTTTGATCGACTGAAGCCTTCTCTCAACTCGTCAAAGTCATTCTCTGTCCAGCCTTGTTCTGTTGCTGGAGAGGAGCTGCATTCCTTTGGAGGGGGAGAGACACTCTGATTTTTTTTAATTTTGAGCTTTTCTGCACTGCTTTTTCCCCATCTTTGTGGTTTTATCTACCTTTGGTCTTTGATGATGGTGGCATACAGATGGTGTTTTAGTGTGGATGTCCTTTCTGTTTGTTAGTTTTCCTTCTAACAGTCAGGACCCTCAGCTGCAGGTCTGTTGGAGTTCGCTTGAGGTCCATTCCAGTTAGGCTACTCCCAGTTAGGCTCTCCCAGTTAGGCTCCTTGGGGATCAGGGACCCACTTGAGCAGGCAATCTGTCCGTTCTCAGATCTCAACCTCCATGCTGGGCAAATCACTACTCTCTTCAAAGCTGTCAGACAGGGACATTTACATCTGCAGAGGTTTCTGCTGCTTTTTGTTTAGCTATGCCCTGTCCCCAGAGGTGGAGTCTACAGAGGCAGGCAGGCCTCCTTGAGCTGTGGTGGGCTCCACCCAGTTCGAGCTTCCTGGCCGCTTTGTTTACCTACTTAAGCCTCAGCAATGGTGGGTGCCCCTCCCCCAGCCTCTCTGCCGCCTTGCAGTTAGATCTCAGACTGCTGTGCTAGCAATGAGGGAGGCTCCGTGGGAGCCTCTGAGCCAGGTGTGGGATATAATCTCCTAGTGTGCCATTTGCTAAGACCCTTGGTAAAGCACAGTATTAGGGTGGGAGTGACCCGATTTTCCAGGTGTTGTGTGTTACCGTTTCCCTTGGCTAGGAAAAGGAATTTCCTTCCCCATTGTGCTTCTCGGGTGAGGCGATGCCTGGCCCTGCTTCAGCTCTCACTCCTTGGGCTGCACCTACTGTCCTGCACTGACTGTCCTACATGCCCCAGTGAGATGAACCCTGTGCCTCAGTTGGAAATGCAGAAATCACCCGTCTTCTGTGTGGCTCACACTGGGAGCTGGAGGCTGGAGCTGTTCCTATTCAGCCATCTTGGCGCCCCCATCTATCAAAGGCATTCTTAGTATCTGTTACAATATTTTTATCTCTAGCATTTTTTTATTTTTCTCAAAATTTCTATCCCAGAATTTCTATCTCCATGCTTACATTACACATCTGTTATTGTATGTTGTCTAGTTTTTCTATTAGATACCTCAGCATATTAATCATGATTATTTTAAATTCATTGCATGATAATTTCAACATGACTGCCGTACCTGCATCTGGTTCTGATGCTTGTTCTGTCTCTTCATGCTATGCTTTTGGCCTTTTAGCATGCTTTGTACATTTTTGTTAGAAGGAATACATGATGTTCTTGGTAAAAGGAAATGAGATTAAACAGGTCTTTACTAATACATTTGTAAGATGTTGCATGGGAGGGCGAGCATTCTATAGCCCTTTGATTAGGTCTTAGTCTTTTAGTAAACCTGGACACTAGACTGTGACTTTCACAAATGCTTCTCAGTTTTTCTCTTTTATTGTCTTTCCACTCTTCTTGGTGGTACAGGGTAGCTAGAGCAGGCTAGAGTTAGGTAATTTTCTTCCTCCAACTCAAATGGACTCTAATAAAACCACAGCGATTTAGGCTCTGGTAAAAAAATTTCTCTTAATAACAGGAAAAAACAGAATGTTCTGGCATGTTTCAAAATGTTTGCTCTTCCCCTCCTTTTGCTGTAAGCCTAAGGGGATTTTTGTTTGATATTGATTGTTAAAAACTTGGTAGAAATTCCTGGAGGTAAAGCTTACGACTTGTGAGGACAGCTCTATGATTAAGTTCTAAGTTTCCTTGGAGTTTTTCCTTTCCAGGCTTGTCCACCACACTGAGATTCCAGACATTCGTCAGTTACAATTTAGGTTTTCCTTCTCCAATATTGGTTTTCATGGATGTGGGTTTCTGCTTTAGTGAGCTGTGATTGTCTCTATCTACCTGTTTGTCTGTCTGATTTTTTGAATAGCAGTCCTCCCTAGAACCTCATTTCTCTGACAAATCCAATAATTGTTTATTTTCAACTGTTTAGCTTTTTTGTTGTTAGGATGGAGTGGCAACAACTAAGCTCCTTTTATGTTGGAGTGGAAACCACCAAAAACATTGGTTTTGAATATACTATAAAATAATAGTTTGAAAATTTTGTGGCAGTTAAATAATTGTAATTCATTAAATTTGCTTTCTTGTCAGGCAGGTTAGAAGCAATATCTAATTTAAACACTGAATAATTTATGGTGTTATGAGCCGACAGTTCTTTTTCCATAATTCTAAAATTCAAATGGCTCTGAGAAATTAAAACTTTTGCATAAGTTTGTGGCAAACTCATTTTCTGGTAAAAACTAACAAAAATGAAAGTTATTTATGGTCTTTATCCATTTTAGTGTAAATACATAATTTTCTGGAGAAATATCAATATATTTTATAGGATGCTTTTGGAGTATTTCAAACCACATATTTATACTCCACGTGCTATTTCTAAATACAAAAAGCAAATTCTAAGTTCCTCAACATTTATGGTACCGAGGGCTCTAAATAAAGGATTGTGGATCTGTTACAGTATTTTTAATGTGATAATTTAAGATGTGTCTTTACTAACTAGTATATTATTTTGCACTTAACTAGAAGTAGAATAAGATAATATGGTTAGGACATTTTATAAGTAGCTTAAAAATAGTCAGAAAATTTAATTTACAATTTTAAAGTATAATATTGTATCTGGCATGTTGCTTAAGCATAAATAAATCTCAAATTTTGATAAAATAACTGTAAAGAATATTGTCATTTTTTAGTTATCATTGTCTTCTTTTTGCCCTCTCATCCTTCTGAATGTGGGGGTGACCTTGTTTATATTTTGTCCTGGTCCTTATGAATAAGCATGTGATAACGTCTATTTGAATCTTCCTTCTAAGGTTTTACCTCTATAATCTAAACATTCATCTATTTTATATTAAAAAGCAATGCTCTACAATCAACCATTTCTCATAATCTGCCTTCAAGAGTAAATGTAAAAGTAAAATAGTCTATGTTTCTATTAGCCTTTATTTAATTTAAATTTATAGTTCAGATCTCTTTTTCACTCCACAGTTAAACATCAATATTGCCCAAACAATTATACACCAGGATTTATTAAGCACTTGCTCTATCCCTATACTTGAACCTCCATATTTACGTGTTCCACATCAATGGATTCAATTAACCTCGAATAAAAATATTTTAAAAAACAACTTAAAATTAGCAATATAACAATAAAAGTGATAAAAACAAAAATACAATAACTATTTAAATAGCATTTATATTCTATTAGATATTATAAGTACTAGAGAATATTTAAAGTCCAGAGGAAGATGTATGTAGGTAATATGCAAATACTATGCCATTTATATAAGGGACTTGAGTATTCACAGACTTTGGTATCAGCAGGGGTCCTGGAACCAATCTCCCCTGGTACTGAGGGATGACTTTATACATCTAAATTAATACTTAATTAACAAACTCAGAATATCTTGGGTGCTTGCTTTGTATCAGTAACTCATGCAGTTATAATTCCTCAAGGAATTTCTTAAGTTCTCAAGGAAGCTTAATTTCTTGTAACTGGGACAGATAAGAAAAAGGTAATTTAGAAGATAAATCCTTCTTATGGAAGAGAAAAAGTATCATCAGTAGAGACCTGACTGATGGAATACTACACTGACTAGCTCTTTCTCTTGACACCCAAAGTCTCTCCTTTGGCCAGAATTTGGTCATTTTTCCTATCCTACTCTACCTTTGCAAGACTCTTTATCTGTACTGGTAGGTACTGGTATCAGTCACTTTGATATATGCTTATGAAATTTCTAGAAAAGGTAGAGATACATCTTTCAATAAATATTAATTTTGGAATAAGAAAATGTGAATAGAATATTTAACAGAGATGATACCAGCCAACTGGTCACCAACCCGATTTTCTCTTCTTCCTGAGCACACAGTTAAACAGCATTTCCAAATTTTCCTTGCCCGTTTCACTGACTTCTGGGCAATGGAAAATGCATGGAGAGAAAATGCAGTTCCAGCACCAGCCCACAGCAACTTTTCATGCGTGATCCTCCTTTCCTTCTCTACTGGCTGGATACAAAGGTCTCCAAGGCTTAAACTTCCACAGTGGGAAGGAGCCTAGGTTACCACACGTGAAGTCTTTTGCCAGTCAGGGAAAACATGTTAAACTTCATGCGAATGATAACTAGACTGTGTTTAGTCACTGAGATTGGGGGGATTTTATCTGCTACAGCAGCTAGCATTATATTGACCAATACATATATGAACATATAATTTAATTTAAGAATATATTTATATGTCACATAGTGTCAACATAATAAATATCAAACCAGATATTGTATGAGTTAAACCTTGTATTTGATAACATAGTTGGTATGGATGGGTAGGCATTGAAGCCAGATGTATGAGTCCATTTTCATACTGCTATGAAGAAATACCCTAGACTGGATAATTTATAAAGAAAAAGAGTTTTAATGGACTCACAGTTCCACGTGGCTGGGGAGGCCTCACAATCATGGTGGAAGGAGAAGGAGGAGCAGAGTCACATCTTACATGACACTGTCAAGAGAGCATATGCAGGGGAACTGTCCTGTATAAAACCATCAGATCTCATGAGACTAATTCACTATCATGAGATAACCTTGGGAAAAACTCTCCCCCATGGTTCAATTGCCACCCATTGGGTCCCTCCATGACACGTGGGGATTATGGGAGCTACAATTCAAGATGAGATGTGGGTGGGTACACAGCCAAATATTGCTAGGCTGTAGAGTTTAAATTGCAACTCCACTATTCACTCTCATTTTTCTCACTGCTAAAATGAATATAATAGTATCTACCTCATGGGATCTTTGTGAGAATGAACTCTAATATGTGTAAAGTACTAAGTACAGTTCTGGAATATAATAAACACACTATAAGACCAAATTATCATTGTTGTATGTATTATTATTAATGATGATGGTGATGTTGCTGTCATTTACTACTAGAGTTATTTTTAAAATAAGACAAATGAAACAAAACTATTCTATATGCAACCTAAGAGTAGTGTGAAAATAGATGCCAGACTTGGCAATTCCATTGTTAAGCAGCAATTGTCTTTTAATGTCTAAAACCTAGGCCAGTGAAATAAATATTTATATGAAATTACTTCCTTTTGAATAAAAATATGAATAGTACCCTCAAATCAATACAATATTATAATCATTTGAAATGGTGGTGATGAAATTAATCACTGGGAGTTCAAATCACCTTCAAGACTTGCCTCTAACTCAAACTTAACTCTAAAAGGAGAAAAATGTAGTTCTACAAATATGAGATAACTGTATAGTAAAATCAGACTTATGGAAATTTATTAACAGTATGAATAACATTTTTTTCATCATCAAACGTCAAAGTACTTTCCCAAAATCTAAATGATATTCACAATAGGCATCCTGAGATCTGGTATCTATTTTTACCTTCTACTATTTTAATTGTGGAAACTAAACTGAAGTATTAGAAGGTGAAGTTTGCCATTTTGGGACTTCTACTTCAGAATGATAGGTAATAACTTTAATAATTGTGTTTGTAACTCTGAAAGAAGAGTTAAATCTAGGATTGACATTTTTAACTTAAACTGGTTAAAATATATGTCAAACTCTCTCAAGAAATTCTTTTACATGGAAGTATGTAATAACTTCAAATAAAATGCATTGCTTTTGACATATGTCTTGTATTCCTAAATGAAATCTGCAGAATTATGGAGCAATTTTTCTGGAATAGAAAACCTTCAATAACCATATAGCACACCAGGCTTGTGTGCTGTGAGACAGTCACAAGGATCAGTTGTTCTAAACCCATTTTATAAAGATGGCTTAGCCCCTCCCCAGCCCCTGACCTGTATTTCTCTTCTCTTCTCTTCTGCCTTGAAATGTGTTTAGTGTCTAAGATTGTTATCTGTTCAGTGTTTAATCTCTCTGTATGATTTCACTGCCTGTCTCTAAAGCCCTCCATCCTCAAAAAAACTCTTTCTCATAAGATGGTTTCCTGTCATTAATAAATCAAATTACATTCATCAGAATAAAAAGTTTTGTGTTCAGCAAAAATCCATGACAGCTGTATTCTCAATGTCTGCCCTATTATTCAGAAATTGTGTCCAACAGTGCCTTCTGCAAAGGACCACCATTAACTGAGAGAAAAGGCAGAGATGCTTGGCATGAGGGCATTTTGTTTACATGTCTATTAATTTCTTCACCAATTGCTTTTTTTTTTTTGGACATCCGGACTGGAGTGCAGTGGCACCATCTGGGCTCACTGCAACCTCCACCTCCTAGGTTCAAACAATTCTCCTGCCTCAGCCTCCTGAGTAGCTGGGATTACAGGTACCTGCCACCATGCCCAGCTTATTTTTTTGTATTTTTAGTAGAGAGGGTGTTTCACTATGTTGGTCAAGGCTGGTCTCAAACTCCTGACCTCGTGATCTGTCCGCCTTTGCCTCCGAAAGTGCTGGGATTACAGGCATGAGCCACTGTGCCCAGCCTTTTAACGACCCCATAGTATTGTGAGTAGTGAGCTCAGTCTTGTGAAAACGAATATGTGAAAGTAATCTGAGTAAAGGAAAACAAGAAGATATTCCTTACCTTATTATTAGATTTATTCCTTGTACAAATGGTAATTTTTTAATGAAAATATTTTATTTCTGTTTTTATGGTGGTATAAAAGTCTCATAATTTTAGCATCTTAACCATTTTTAAGTGTACAGTTAAGTACATTCACAATGTTGTGCAACAGATCTCTAGAACCTTTTCATCTTGCAGAATAGAAACACTATACCCATTAAACAAGAATTCCCCTTTGCTTCCTTCTCCCAGCCACTGGTAACTATCATTCTACTTTTTATATCTATGAGTTTGACTGGTCTAGATATCTCATGTAAGTGAAATTATACAGTATTTGCTTTTTTGTGAAGGTCTTATTTAACATAGTGTAATGAGCTCAAGATTCATCCATGTTGCAGTGTGTGATAGGATTTCCTCATTTTTAAGGCTGCAGAGTATCCCATTGTATGTATATACCACATTTTATTTATTCATTCATCCATCCATGGTCAGTTGAATTGCTTTCGCCACTTGGATACTGTGAATAGTAAAGCCATTGATATGGGTATGCAAATATTTTTTGAGATCCTGCTTTCAATTCTTTTGGATACAGGCACAGCTTGTTTGATTGTGCTTTGCATTATTGTGCTTCACAGATAGTGATTTTTTTTTTTTTGCAAATTTAAGTTTAGGGGAAACTGTGTCAAGCAAGTCTATTGGCACCTTTCTTCCCATAGCATGTGCTCACTTTGTGTCTCTGTGTTGCATGTTGGCAATTCTTGCAATATAATAAACTTTTTCATTATTATATCTGTTACTGTGATCTATGATCAGTGATCTTTGACATTAATATTGTAATTGTTTTTGACCACCACGAACTTCTCCCATGTAAGATGATGAAAGAAATAAATGTTGTGTGTATTCTGACTACTCTGATGACTGGCTGTTCCCCCACCTCTCTCCCTCTCCTTGAGCCTTCTGAAGAAAACTGAAAGTGCTCTTCCGTGAGCACATGAGTAATAAGGAAGCAAAACAGCTTTATTGCTGATATGGAGAAGGTTTTAATAGTCTGGATAGAACATCAACCCAGCCACAATATTCCTTTAAGCCAAAGCCTAATCCAGTGTAAGTCCCTACATTTCTTGAATTCTGTGAATGCTGGGAGAGGTCAGAAAGCTGCAGGAGAAAAGTTGGAAGCTAGTAGAGGTTGGTTCAGAAGGTTTAAGGAAAGAGGCCATCACCAGAACATAAACATGTAAGGTGAAGCAACGAGTGCTGATGTAGAAACTGCAGCAAGTTATCCAGAATATTGAATTAGTGTTATTGATGATGGTGGCTATACTAAACAGCAGATTTTCAATGTAGACTATATAGCCTTTTATTAGAAGAAGAAGCCATCCTAGGATATTTATAGTCAGAGAGGGAAAGTTAATGCCTGGCTTCAAAGCTTCAAAGCTGACTGTCTTGTTAGGGGCTAATGAAGCTAGTGGCTTTAAGTGGAACCCAATGCTTATTTATCATTTTGAAAATCCTATGACCCTTAAGAACTTGCTAAATCTACACTGCCTGTATTCTATAAATGGAACAACAAAGCCTAGATGACAGCCCATCTGTGTGCAGCATGGTTTACTAAATATTTTGAGCCCAATATTGAGACTTTCTGGTCAGAATAAAAGATTCCTTTCAAAATATTACTGCTCCTGAACAGTGCGCTTGGTCATCCAAGAGCTCTGATGGAGATACATAAGAAGACTGATGATGTTTTTAGGCCTCATAACCACCATCCATTTTGCAGCTGACAGATCAGGGAGTGATGTTGACTTTCAAGTCTTATATTTCAGGAATACATTTCCCAAGGCTATAGCTGCCATAACTACTAATTGTTCTGATCGATCAGAAAAAGGTAAATTGATCAGAAAAAGGTAAAAAAGGCAAACCTTCTGGAAAGACTACAGTATTCCATATACCATAATAAACATTTGTGATTCATGGGAGAAGATCAAAATAGCAAAATTAACAGGAGTTTGGAAGAAGTTGATTCCAACCCTCATGGATGACTTCGAGATTCAAGCCTTCAGTAGAGGACATCATTGTAGATGTGTGGAAATAGCAAGAGAAGTGGAATCAGAACTGGAGCCTGAAGATGTGACTGAATTGCTGCAATCTTATGATAAAACTTGAAAAAATAAAGAGTTGCTTCTTATGGATAATCAAAGAAAGTAGTTTCTTAAGATGGAATCTACTCCCAGTAGATCCTGTGAGCATTGTTGAAACAAACAAACAAAAAAAGATTTAGAATATTACATAAGCTTAATTGATTAAACAGCAGCAGAGTTTGAGAGGATTGACTCTTATTTTGAAAGAAGTTCTACTCTGTATCAAACAGCCTCACATGTTACAGAGAAATCTTTAATGAAAGGAAGAGTCAATGAATGTGGCCAACTTCATTGTTGTGTTATTTAAAGAAATTGTCACAGCCACCTTATACTTCAGCAACCGCCATGCTGATCAGTCAGCACCCATCAACATGCGGGCAAGACCTTCTTCCAGCAAAAAGATTATGACTTACTGAAGGGTCCAATGATTGTTGGCATTTTTTAGAAATAAACTATTTTTAAATTAAGATATGTGCATTGCTTTATTTAGAACTAATGCTATTGCACACTTAATAGACTACAGTATACTGTAAAGAGCTTTTGTATGCACTGGGAAACAAAAATATTTGTGTAAGTCATTTTATTATGATATTCACTTTATTGCAGTGGTTGGAAACATAAACTGCAATATCTCCAATGTATGCCGGTATGTATCCGGAAGTGAGATTGCTGGAAAATATGGTAGTCCTATCTTTAATTTTTTGAGGAAGTGCCTTACTGTTTTCTATGTTAGTTGCATGATTTTACAGTCCCACCAACAATGCATGAGGGTTCCAACTTTTCCACATCCTCAACACTTTTATAAAAATACATATATAGTTGCCATCCTAATGGGTGTGAGGTGGTAGCATTTTGTAATTTCAATGTGCGTTTTTCTGATAATTAGTAAAGGCTAAACATCTTGTCATATGTTTCTTGGTCATCTTTAGGAAAATGTTGATTTAAATCCTTTGCTCATTTTTTAATCAGGTTATTTGTTTTTTTATTGTTGAGTTGCAGGCATTTTTATATATTTACCTTTAGTTTTAAAAAATTGCAGCATACCATAAATGATTTAATTTTTGGACTAAATTTTTGTTTAATTTTTTTTTTTTTTGAGACAGAGTCTTGCTATATCACCCATGCTGAAGTGCAGTGGCATGATCTCAACTCACTGCAACCTCCACCTCCCGGGTTCAAGCCATTCTCCTGCTTCAACCTCCTGAGCAGCCAGGATTACAGATGCCCATCACTCCCGGCTAATTTTTGTACTTTTTAGTAGAGATGGGGTTTCACCCTGTTGGCCAGGCTGATTTTGAACTTCTGACCTCAGGTGATCCAATGTCTCGGCCTCCCAAAATGCTGGGATTACAGGTGTGAACCACTGCGCCCAGCCTTAAAAAAAAGTATTTTTGGTTCAAATGTTAATTTACTCATCAGAGAGTCTAATGTTTGTAGGATTCAGAAATTTTAGCTGTAGAAAACAGGCTGATTACAGCAGAAAAAAAATATTTATATAATCTCTGGAAAGCGGGGAGAATCAGGGTTGGAACTTTTGCAGGTAGAAACAGTGCGCCAGTTTACTTTGCAGAAGTTACCTGATGGAAATACTTCAAGACTGAGTGCTAGTAATTACCCCTAGAACTGTATATTTTCTCTTATGTCTCCCAACATCACTTACGGTCCTAAAAATTAGAAATGCTTTCTTTGTAAAATGCAGTTCACAAGAATAAACTGAAAATACGACCCCTCTACAAAAATACATCACCTCAAAATTTCATTGTTATTGTAAACAGATTCAAGTCTAGGATCTCTAAATAATGTCCTTTTAGTCTTCTCATTTCATCATTATCCCATCTTGTAAAGGATAGATCCAACTGCAAAATTATATACAGAATGCTTTCTACAAAACAATGAAGGAAAAGAGAAGGTTCACTGTCACTTCTGTATGCATTTGAGTTGTTTCTAATCATCCCAATGTAGGAATAACTTCCAGAAATAATTCAACCAACAAACATAACTGCATTATGCCATACAGGCATTTAGGATTACAGATTCTGGTGTGAACATGTGCTGTTATTCCTGGTATGAAAGTATAAGGGAAATGGAAGCAGGAGAAACAAAGACTGAACTGTTTTCAGCTGTAGTTTGGAATGAAAAATATTCTTTCACATTCTTCCAATTATTATACATGTAAAATACAAAATGTAGGATTTGTATCTCACCGACACCTAGTTAAAATTAAAAGATCTGTCCTTTGAAGAAATATTGAATAAGCACACTACCTTTTCCTTCTTTTATTGGAATCCCACACAAAAGGCTTTATCTGAATTCTTGTGTTTGTGTGACTTAAACTCATAGCAGACCTGAGAACACCTAATACTCTTCACATATTGTATGCATCTCACCTATCGAATTTCTCTCAGCATATTGTATCAAATATATAATTGTCCAGATGAGACCTGGAAGTTCTGAAAGAAATAACATGGAAAGTTACTACTGAAACACACACACACACAAAAATGGCGTGAATAAATAAGTTTTCTAGTAACAGAAGTTCCATATATAGATTTATCTAACATTCTGTATAAGTTATGAGGATAATGTGATCTGTGTAAGTTATGAGGAAAATGTGATCCTGCAGTTTAAAACTTTTAATT
Organism: Colobus angolensis palliatus; assembly: GCF_000951035.1. Lineage (NCBI taxonomy): Eukaryota > Metazoa > Chordata > Mammalia > Primates > Cercopithecidae > Colobus > Colobus angolensis. Next base: position 3,912,828 of record NW_012115378.1, read on the forward strand.
TTTAAAGTATAGGCCTTATTATTTAAATTATAGGCCTTAATTTTTTATTAATTTTGTGTATTTCTTCAGAATCATTGGGCATTCTACAATTCATATACAGCAGAAAGTATCTCACATGAAGCCAAAAAAATGAAAGAGTGGCCTAAGCTTAAAAATGTCAGTATGTCAAAGATTCAACAAAACATTAATAAACAACTTTTTCAAACATATTTTATGGGAAAGATAAAAATAAATTGTCAAACTGACAAGAGACGCTGACCAGTTTATTTAAAAACCAAAGGTTGTATATAGTGTTTTGTTGCAAAGTACAATTTTTTCAACAAGACAGATATTACATACCTGGGTTTTTAGAATGGGTAAATATATTAAGAACTCTTAAATATCATGAAGATTCCGTAGAGCTCATAATGGCTATACTTATTTGAACTACATGGAAATCAAACAAAAACACTAAGAACTCAAAGCGTGTTCCTCAGACTTTCAGGAGCTGCATCACTTCGGCTCTTGCTAGAAATCAAAATTCTTGGGCCCCACTCCACACCTACTGAATGAGTCCAGTAACTTGTGTTTTAACAAGTCCTTTGGGCGATTTCAAAGCATGACAAAATGAAAATAACACTGCTGTACCCAGACAATATCTTGAAAAACAAGGCTTAAAATAATGTTCACTGTCATTTTGAAGTGCCTAAAAAAGTAGCTGAGGTTTAAAAATTATTGAGTGGAAGAGATTTTTGTTGATAGGTTATGATAAAAGGATTTATTTTCAAATGACAATTTCATGGGAATCTTCAAAGTAATTGTTAAATTTGATGTTTTTCTTGGACAAACACTGAAAAAATGTCAAAATGCAATGTCAAATGTGACTTATTTGTCCAAAATTGATTAAGAAGAATTAATGTAAATAATGGGAAAGCATACACAAAATGGTAAATGAGTAAACCAGTTACTGTATGCAAATGAATGGTTATACAAATAAATAATTGCAGATTCACATGCAGTTGTTAAGTAATAATAAAAAGATATCTTGTGTGCCCTTCACACAGTAGAATATGACATTTAATCTGCAATTTCAATTTTGACCTTTTGGAAAAAGCAAGTGAGAAATTACAGACTCCTAATTTGGAAATATATGAAGAAGGCTACATCATTTTGTTGTCTTTCTATTTATTTAATACAAGATTAAGAGCACATTCAGATAAAGTGATAATGTAATATGAAAAATATAAAGATGAAAAGTGAAATAAAAAGAATATTTTTCTGATAATGAGAAGTGAGTTGCAATAAACTTCAGTCCATGTTGAAGGTAATTTTTCTTTAGGAGGAAGAAATAATAGAATTAATGAAGAGGAATGAATTATATTATCATATTGGGAGAAGATTTAAGTTGCATGTTGGATTTGACAAAAAATATTCATATCAATGAAGAAAACATAAAACTCATAAATGCTGTTTTAATGAAGGCATCAGTCACTGCCCAGGGAAACTTAAACTGTCCTGAAATCTCATGGTTCAAACATGAAAGGAACTTGATTAAAGGTTCCCCAAACTAAAAACAAAAAACAATCTAACAGTTTGCATGATATTAGCAATAATTAATTAGAACAGTAAAAAACATAAACTGTCAAGAATAAAAGACATTTTCATTAGATAGAATAAAGACTGAATTATTTTTGTATTCTCTCAATAGAATACATTATTACAGAAGTACTGTCATATGAAGAAGCAATCAAAGGGCATGCAGCCAAGAAAAATGGGAAAGTGTCATATATTTTTGCATTTGTGTTGTTTGTGGCACTTAGAGTTTTTTTAAAAATTAGATTCCCAGGGTACATGTGCAGGTTTGTTACATGGGTATATTGCATGATGCTACAGTTTGGGGTATGACTGATCTCCTCACACAGGTGGTGAGCATAGTACCCAATAAGTAGTTTTTAAACCCTTTCACCGCTACCCCCCTTCCTCCTCTCGCTAGTAGTCTTCAAAGTTTGTTGTTCAAATCTTTATGTCCATATATACCCAGTGTTTATATTCCACTTATAAGTGTGGACATGTGCTATTTGGTTCTCTGTTTCTGTGTTAATTCCCTTAGGATAATGGCCTGCAGCTGCATCCATGTTGTGGCATGATTTCATTATTTTATGGTTATGTGGTAGTCCATGATGTATATATATCATGTTTTCTTTATCCAATCCACCCACTTGATGGGCACCTAAGTTGATTCCATGTCTTTGCTATTGTGAATGGTGCCGTGATGAACATATAATTGCATGTGTCTTTTTGATAAAATGATTTGGTTTCCCTTGGGTATGTATGCAGCAATGGGATTACTGGGTCAAATGGTAGTTCTGTTTTAAGTTCTTTGAGAAATCACCAAACTGCTTTCCACAGTGGCTGAACTAATTTACATTCCTATCAACAGTGTGTAAGCATTCTTTTTTCTCTACTGTCTCATCAGGATCCGTTAATTTTTTTATTTTTATTTTTTATATTTTATTTATTTTTTGAGACGGAGTCTTGCTCTGTCACCCAGGATGGAGTGCAGTGGCGCAATCTCAGCTCAGTGCAACCGCCGCCTTCGAATTCAAGCGATTCTTCTGCCTTAGCCTCCCAAGTAGCTGGGACTATAGGCGCCCGCCAGCATGCCCAACTAATTTTTGTATTTTTAGTAGAGACGGGGTTTCACCATATTGGCCAGGTTGGTCTCAAACTCCTGAGCTCGTGATCAGCCCGCCTCGGCCTCCGAAAGTGCTGAAGTTACAGGCATGAGCCACCGTGCCCAGCTTATTTTTTGACTTTTTAATAATAGCCATTCTGACTCGAGTGAGATGGTATCTCATTGTGGTTTTGATTTGCATTTTGCTAATAATTAATTATGATGAACATTTTTTCATGTTTGTTAGCCACTTGTAAGTCTTATTTAGAGAAATGTCTATTAATGTCCTTATTTGTTTTTTGTTGGTTGAATTGTTTAAGTTACTTATAGACTCTGGATGTTAGAACTTTGTTGGATGAATAGTTTATGAACATTTTCTCCTATTGTGTAGACTGTCTGTTTACTCTGCTAATTTCTTTTGCCACACAGAAGCTCTTTCATTTACTTGGGTCCCACTTGTTAATTTTTTTTTTTGTTACAATTGCTTTTGAGGACTTAGTGATAAATTACTTGCCAAAGATGATGTCCACAATAGTATCTCCTAGAATTTTTATAGTTTGAGATCTTACATTTAATCCACCTTGAGTTAATTTGTGCATATGGTAATAGATAGGGGTCCAGTTTCATTCTCCTGCATATGGATAGCCAGTTATCCCAGCACCATTTATTAAATAGGATATCTTTTCCCTATTGCTTGTGTTTGTCATTTTGTTGAAGATCAGATGGTTGTAGCATTATTTCTAGGCTCTCTATTCTGTTCCATTGGTCCATGTGTCTGTTTCTGTACCAGTTTCATGCTGCTTTTGTTACTGTAGCCTTGTAGTATAGTTTGAAGTCAGGTAGTGTGATGCCTCTGGCTTTGTTTTTTGCTTAGAATTGCTTTGGCTATTTGAGCTTTTTAAAATTCCATATGAATTTTAGAATACATTTATCTAATTCTGTGAAAAATGTCATTGATAGTTGATAGGAATAGCATTGACTCTGTGTTTTGTTTTGGGAAGTATGGTCATTTTAATGAGATTCATTCTTCCAATCCGTGAACCTGGGATATTTTTCCATTTTCTTATGTCATCCCTAATTTATTTAAGTAGTATTCTCTTTGTAGAGGTCTTTTACCTCATTGGTTATTGTATTCTAGAATATTTCATTGTTTTGTGTGGCTATTGTAAATGAGATTGCGTTCTTGATTTGGCTCTCAGCTTGAACATTATTGGTGTTTGCATTGTTGATTTGATTCTCAGCTTGAACATTCTTGGTGTATAGAAGTGCTACTGATTTTTATATGTTGATTTTGTATAATAAAACTGCACTGCAGTGGTTTATCAGTTCTAGGATCCCTTTGCTGGAGACTTTAAGGTTTTCAAAATAGAGAATAATATCAACTGCAAAGAGAGATGATTTGACTTCCTTTTCTATTTTGATGGCTTTTATTTCTTTCTCTTGTCTGATTGCTCTGGCTAGGACTTCCAGTACTATGTGGAACTGGAGTGATGAGAGTGAGCAACCTTATCTTGTTCCAGTTCTTAATGGAAATGCTTCCAGCTTTTTCCTGGTCAATATGATTTTTGCTGTGGGCCTGTCATAGATGGCTGTTATTATTTTGAGGTATTTTATATATTTAGAAGCTTTAAAAATTTTTGTAATTTGTGGTAATTTTCCTCATCTTAAGTAAATAATAACTTTTTAATCTAATGTTTCAAAACAGCCCCCTCTCTAAATTTTATAACTTTCAGGTTTTACAAAATGTGGATTCATCCAATCATGTGAACCTAAAACAATGCTCTATACATGAAGTAGTGCTTCTTAAATGTTGTTGAATAAATTAATGTAATGATAGAAATAGTCAAAACAGAGGGGATATCAAACCAATCACAACATTTATAAACTTAAATTTTATTTTGAAAATATAAAATATATTTTAAAATAGAGAATACAGTGAACCAGTATTACTCATCACCTAAACAGAACAGTGCTTAAGACTCTCATATATTTTAACATTTTAACTTTTTTTCTGTCTATTTTAATTTTTCTTAAGAGACAGGGAGTATTAGTCCATTCTTATGCTGCTAATAAAGACATACCAGAAACTGGGTAATTCATAAAGGAAAGAAGTTTAATTGACTCACAGTTCAGCATTGCTGGGGAGGCTTCAGGAAACTTACAATCGTGGTGGAAGTGGAAGAAAACACATCCTTCCTCCCATGGCAGCAGTAAGGAGAAGTGCTGAGCAAAAGGGTAAAAGCCTCTTATGAAGCCATCAGATCTCGGGAAAACTCACTGACTATCACAAGAACAGCATGAGGATAACCGCCCCCGTGGTTAAACTACCTCCCACTGGGTCTTTCCCATGATACATGCGGATTATAGGAACCATAATTCAAGATGAAATTTGAGTAGGAACACAGCCAAACCATGTCACAAGGTATTGCTTTGTCGCCCAGGCTGGAGTTCAGTGGCAGGATCATAGCTCACAGCAGCCTGGGATTCATGGACTCAAGAAATACTCCTGCCTAACCCTCCCCAGTATACTTCTATGGGTGCATGCCACTATGCTTGTATAATTGTTTTTGGTTTGCTCTTTTTTTTTAGGGATGGAGGTCTCACTATGTTGCCCAGGCTTGTCTTAAACTCCTAGCCTCAAGCAGTCCTCCTGCTTTGACTCCCCAGTGTTCTGGGATTATAGACATAACCTGACCTTCTAGAGTATTTTAAAGCATATCCCAAGCATTCTTGTCATGTCATCTCTTCATATATCAACTTATATCTCTAACAAGTGTGGATCTTTTCTTACATAAATATTTACTTAACCAAATGTTAAGGTACTACGTCTAGCAAAAATTAATAAATCCATGTTATTATCTATTATCCTCATCTATAATAGAATATTTTCACTTTTCTCAAAAAATGTCTCTTGCTTTGGGTGTTTTTTGAATCATAATACAAGCAAGGGTTACAAATTTTGTTTGATTATATCTCTTAAATCTCCTTTAATATATCTTATTTCTGTATCAGTAAATTGTTGCAGGACCAAGGTCAATTGCCCTACCCAATGTCTCATATTTTGAATTTACCTGTGTGCTTTCTCTGGTGTGATTTAACTTCTCTCTCTGCCATTTTTCTTACAAATGGAATTTAGCTCCAGACAAATGTTTGTCAAGCTTGACTGTGCCTCAGAATCTCATGGAAGTCATGTTAAAACACAGATTGCTGGGCCTACATCCAAAGTGTCTGATTCAGTTGGTCTTGGGAGGGAGCTGAGCCCTTGCATTTCTAGGAGGTTTCCAGGAGATGCCGATCCTGCTAGTGCAACCAATGCATTTTGGGAACCACTGTTTCTAGATTGAAGTTTGGGTTCAACTGCTTCTCACTCTTTCTTTCCCTTCCTTCCTTCCTTCCTTCCTTCCTTCCTTCCTTCCTTTCTTCCTTCCTGTCTTTTTCTCTTCCCTTCTCTTCTCTTCTCTTTTCTCTTCTCTTCTTTTTTTTCTTTCTTTTCTGTCTTTCTCTTTTCCATCCTTTCTTTTCTTTCTTTCATTTCTTTCTTTTCTTTCTTTCTTTCTCTCTCTCTTTCCTTCCTTCCTTCCTTCCTTCCCTCCCTCCCTCCCTCTCTCTCTCTCTCTCTTTCTCTCTTTCTCTCTTTCTCTCTTTCTCTCTTTCTTTCCTGATGGTGAGTTTACTTCTTGAGTAGTGCCCTGTGCTTCATTTCATATCATATCAGAAGGCACGCAGTGCTAGAGCATTACACTTGTAATGATACTGACATTGCTTGTAAACTCACTGATGAATAGCTGATTTTTTTAAAGGAAATATGATAGTTTTTAAAATTGCAATTTAAAAAGTTAAATCATCTTCAGTGTAACTCAAAAGTGTAATCAGTCACTCACTCAGAAAACATTTACTTTATTTCTACTATGTGTTTGGCATTGTGCAATGTTATAAAGATGGAAGAGACATGGTGCCTATATGACCCTCCCTTCAAGTAACTCTCAGACTGTATGGAATATGAAAATATAAACTCATTTACATAATATCTTACAATCAGTGCTGTGACATAGATATGCAAAGCACATGAAAGCATGGATGCCTGACACTGAATTCATGTGTTCTTCCCTCATTTAGGACATAATGAGGAAACACAGGTTCCCTTTTATCCACTGGCTGCAAATATCAGACACAGCTCCCAATCCCAGCTGTGTCTAACACCAAGCACTGTGGTGTTGCTATCTGAGCCATTCTAGGCTCTGACTACAGATAAGCAAACAGATTAAGTTTCCTCCAAGTGGGAATTTTCAAGGTCTAAAGCTGGCAGTTCTATTAGGATGGGAAAATTCGAGAAAAGGAAAGTGCAAATGTATTTTCAGAAGGCTCTTTGCTAAGGAGAGCCATATTTTGTCACGGGAGGAATAAGCAGAGTATATAGCTAAGGCAAAAATCTACCCTTATCCCCTAAGCCAACACCTGTGTTTTGAGGATAAGCATGTATCCATCTTCTATAGGACCTAAACTGGGGTTCTATAATAACTTTGGATCTTTTTTCTAGTTCTGGTTTGGACTTTTTTAGATTTATACTTGAAATAAGAAAACAATTGCACCTGAAATGAAGGTTTCCTAGGCTATGATCATCCAAAGTTCTTATTAAGGCAGAGCAGGTTTATGGGGCAAATGGCTGCCATATTTTATATGTGTTATTTGGAGACTGATAGTAATTTGTATTCTCTGAGCCTATGATACCATTCCAATACTCACATTCTGCCATTTATAAAAACCAAATTGTTTTATAGAAAAAAGAGAAATTATAGGCAGTCTTGAATGGCAATCTGTAAAGGTCATGTCTTGGATTCTGTGAGGAGTATGTGTTGGTTCTTATCTCAGACTAGTTTGAAGAGAAATGCAAATTAATATGGAAAGTAGAGAGCAATGGTAGTGTTTAACTCTGTGTCAAATTAAGTAACTTGGCTTCACAGTTTAGGGAAAGATTGAAGTGGACTAGGGTAGAAGCTGGAAATTGAACTTAATTTGGCCTTAAACGATAGGTCCTAAACGATAATCCAGCTGAAAAGCAGAATTCAGTTATAAAAATTTCAGTTTGTTATGTAAAGCAAAATAACATCAATCATCCTTGAGATTTAGATCCTGAATATTTTCAGATCTGCAAGATTGCACGTTCTTTAAAACTTGAGTAAATAAGGCTATACATTTTTCACTGTTCCAAGTGGTTCTGTGTCTATCAAACACCTACATTGAAAGAATTAGCCCAGAATATTTGCATTCAAATAAGGGTATTGTAACATTTTTAAATATTTCATGTTGCCATTCAAAAATATATTATGCTTATTACATTTTAGATTTAAAAAGATAGGCTTGTCAAACCTATGGAATATTTTCCTTAATATATTTTATTAGGTAATTCCACCTTGTTAATGATGTGAACTGTAAAGATATTATGCTGATATTTAAAATTAACTTTACTGTTAATGGCAGAGATCTGTTCTAATTTTATTATTTCTCCACTGATTATATAGTTATAATATGTTGGTGTGATCCTTAAAACATGCTGCACATTTGTTACCATTGCACGGAAGCAGTTTTAAACACTGTCAATTTAAAATTTCCCTTCATAAAGATCATTCACTATCATTTTACTTTGTTGGTAGATTTGAGAATATCTGCTGCTGCTTACAAAGATAGTATTATTCATTTGGCTGGGGCCATCTATGTATTTGAATGATCATGTGTGAAATCTATATTGTTAATCTGGCTTCTAATGATTGGTTGCTGTGCCACTCCAGATTCAATCTCAGGTGACTGAAACTCAAGTTTAAGCAAAATTTAAAAGCATGTGGGTGGGTGGAGGATGTATAGTATTATACAACTTAAGGATCAGGGGCTTAATTTCAGTATTAGTGAGATCTAGATGCACAAATGATGCCATCATGACTCTGTGCTTCTTAGCTCTGCTGGATTCAGCTTGATTTCAGACCCAGGCCAGCCATCTCACCTAGGGGCAAAGATGCATGCCTAACATAGAGAAGGTTGATACCCAAGGGATTAGCAGTTTTACCTGGGAGAGCAAGGGGCCATTTCTGAACGAAAAAAGGTGCTGGGCCAGCAAACAAGTAGGAGATACCACAACAGGCCCCATGGTTGGTCTTGGACACAGTTATAGAAGTTAATGAAAATTGTCTGGATTGGCATTCATCTTCCTTTACACACTTGCCTTTCTCCTTCTACTTTGGCAATCCACTGAGATTCTGAAACTCAACATTTTCATTTCTTTTGCTAACTCCCATGATGATTCCCCAGCGCTGAAATCCTGTGTAGTGTTACCAGCCCAGTGATGAATGGATGGCCTCTACTTAACTTCTCTATCACTTTTCTCAGTGTCTGAGGTTATCTGATCAAGTTAAATTAACTGAGCCTTAATGAAGTCATTTATAATGTGCATAACATAATTACTACTCAGGGTTCTCCAGAGAAACAGAATCAATAAGATACATAATACATAGAATAAAGTATTGGCTCATGAGATTATGGAGGCTGAGAAGTGCCATCACCTGCTATCTGCAAGCTGAATATCCAGGATAGCCAGTGGTAGATCTCAGTTCAAGTTTGAAGCCCTAAGAACCAGGGGACTCAGAATTCTCAGTAAGTCTCTCAGCTCAGCAGTCAGGCAGAATAGGCAAATGTTTCTTCCCTCTGCTTTGCATTCTATTCAGGCCCTCAAGGCACTGGATTATGCCCTTATGCCCTTCCCTCACCCCCGCTATACACACACTGTGAAGAACCATCTGTTTTAGTGATTCCACCACTTCCAGTGCCAATCTCATCACGGGAAATAATGGATAGCCAAATACCTGGACACCGTGTCATCCTGTCAAATTGACACATAAAACTAACCATCAGGTATATTAATATCATTTATTATTGTTATGTATATATTTGAAATCATTTATAATATAAATATATTAATATATTAATACTAGCTCTTCTGTGAAGTTGTTGTGTTGAGATTAAAGCTCCATGTAAATTTTAAGACACTTCATGAATACAAAACATTATTAAATAGGCTCCAGCCTATATGAAATGCATATATTCTATCAGATTGGCACAGGGAAATTCATAGTTAGATGTTAAATAATGAAATGGGTCTAATATGTCTTGTCACAGAGGTATTTCTATTTTAAAAGTTGGTGTCAAGAAATACAGTGCCTTAGGAATTGATTTCTACTGATATTATAACAATTACCTCATAAGTAGTCATCCTATAGAGACAGCATAGAATAGTGTTAAGATGATGAACTCAGAGCCAAACTGCATGGGTTCAGATCCTTTTTCACTTGCTAGCTATGTGACATTGGGAAAGTCACTTAACCAGTTCATTGTAAATGAGTCATATATTTAAACAGCTTAGAATAGTGCCTGATGCATAATAAATGCCCATAAATAATTTGTTGAGTGAAAATTGCTCTGTGGCAGAGTATCTTGGCACAACACCAAATGTGTAGTGGCACTCAATGTAAATAAAGGTTTGCCGAGGGAAGAAATGATCGACTTTGAGATAGATATTTGGAGTTGGAGCAGGAGTTTTTAGAAATTACTACTAACCATATTGGTCTTAAAAGTTGTATACTATTGCTGTTTATTAAGAGTTTATTCTCTTAAATATATATTTTTCCTAAAATTAATACATTTATTCCAGAATGTTTAGTCCTAAGTTGAAAAAAGAGAGCTTGTCACTATTTCCTTCTATGGATGGTTTATATTTAAGAAAATGTAATTATCTACATTTGATTGCAATAGTATATCTTTATTCTACTTTATCCAGCAAAACAAATAAGTAAAACTGTGTATGAAGCACTACTAAATTATTTAAATAGATTCTATTATATGTGGAAATTTTACAGCAAGTGATAATTCTTCTTACTCAAGATTTCTAAATTGCAGCTTACTGTTCTGTAAGAAAATGTAAATAATGTATCCAATTTATTTAGGTGGAGTAACAGTTTTGGGGAAATCACTTATAAAATACTTTGTTTAACTATTAACATGTACATAAACCAATACATATTTTATGTTCTTTCAATTATACACACATGTGCATACACACACACACATTTAGAAAGAAAAACTTCATATTGAGAAGAAAACTTTATTTGATCACTCTTAGCTCTTAGGCAGACCTAGGTTCACGTAGTAGTTATATAGTCTCATTCTTCAGATAAGAGGAGGTTGTTTAGACTTTCTGCAGCTATTTCCTTATCTGTAGAATCTGGAGGATAATCCTTTCTCACCAGGTTGCTATGAAGCTTAAGGGAACCAACTGACTAGGCATGCAGTTGTTCTAAATACTAACTTCTTCTCTTTACCTCTCACTTGCTTCATTATTTGCTTTATTGTATTTGATGTCTCACAAAATATCTTTTATATCATGAAGCAAAAATAGAGGGTACTCCTTTTTAAATCTGATTACATCTTAGTTTAGTATTTTATCAAAAGTACCTAGAGTATTCTAAGAAGATTGGTCAACGTTATGGTCTCAAAGAGTATATAAAATAGTTTATTGTTATGCTGTACATGGCTGAATCAAGCTCCTTATCACACCATATACTTGGATTTTATTTATTTCCAGGTCACTCTTCCAAACTTACTCTGGAATAATCCTAGAGGGTCCCAAGAGAAAATATTTGGAATAGGTATAATCCCAAAATGAAAAGTGATCAAAGCCAGTTTATTTATTTTAAACAGCCCCATTAACATGTAGATATACTTATGCATTGTATTCTGACAGCAGAGGCTCTAAGAAGGCTATCTATCAGCTGTTTACATGTGAAAATGAACTGTTAAACATTTTCAAGTTTTCAGATGTGTAATGGTTTTTACATGGAAATATGTGTCACTATTATTTAATTGTTCTTGCTTTAAATTTGTTTTGTCTTTTGAATAGTGTTAGAATCCAGAAACATTAAACTTCACAGAGGATTAGGAAGAAACCTGATTCCCATTTTCTAAACCAAAATCAGATGCCTTCTTAAGACTCATAGACAATGTATACATTTATTTCAAAGCATGTTAACTAACAACTAATAGTTGATAATATTTTGTATAGCTCTTGCTGGGGATGTTAATTAAACAGCCCTCAGTTACCATACCTGTTTAAAGAATGCAAATAAAGTTAGTATAATATTGATATGATATAGTACAATATTATATAAAGTGTAATACTAATATGAATACTGACAAAGCTCTGAGGTCATATTAAGTTCTAAGAATATGTGACACAATGATTCTCTTGCAAAATCAATTACACATTGCTTGTTTATTTGGAATATGAATATTGAGAGGAAACAGTAATTGCTCTTGAACAGCTAAGTTCAATAAAACTTTCTGCAGTGATGGAACATTCCATGCAGCTAACGGGCACTTGCAATGTAACTAGTGTGACGTGACCAAGGAAATGAAATTTTAATTTAATTTGAATTAATTTTGATTTAAACAAAAGTCACCACAGCTCTAGAGTTATCAACTCATAAACAAGGTTTTTGAGAAACAATTGAAATTAAAGATGAGACATAAAATTTATAAGCTTGTGCAGTGAATTTAAAAGCAGTTATTTCACCTTCTCTTTTCAGTCTCCTGCACATAGTTACTCCAGCTATGACTCTGGCAAAAATGAGAGTGTGGACCGAGGAGCTGAGGACCTCTCACTAAACAGGGGAGATGAGGACGAAGATGACCACGAGGACCATGACGATTCCGAGAAAGTTAATGAGACAGACGGCGTTGAAGCCGAGCGACTGAAAGCTTTTAATGTGAGTCCTGCCACACTCCAAGTGTGGTTTAATTTTTACCACTTCACTTTCATGTTGTTGCTTGTTGGTAAATGTGGATATTTTAGAGACATGTTTGTTTAATTTACAGAAGGATTTAAAAAGTACATGAAACACTCTTTGCCAACCAGACACCAGAATTGCTGTGTTTTGTTTAGAATTTTAAAGCCAAATGTGAGCTGAAAACTGGAGTTGTGTTGTGTGAGTATGCATGTTTACCTAGTGGATGGAGGGGGCCTCAGCTTAGTCCTCGGAAGAGTACGCCCGTCATCTGTTATTTCTTTTGCTTTCCTAGCTTATCTAATTATGCATGACAAAAGAGTCAGTTGTTTGATTTCAGAGATTAGTCCACTGTGCAGTGTAGCAATGTAACAGTCGTATTCATCATTAATAGAGAATGTAATGGGGTGCTCAATTGTCACAGTCTACTGTTATTTCCTGATTTTTTTCTACACGATAGTCTATTCTTTTCTGTATGTTTGTCTGTCTGTCTGCTTTTCTCTCTCTTTTTCTCTCTCTATTTTTTAATCCAACCATTTAGAAAGTCTTTAAAGAGTGTTTGCTTAAAATTTCTGGCTTTCCATTGCAAAGTTCTCCAGTGCATAAACCAGAAAACAGTATTTTCCTATCGGTAATCAAGACAGGAAGCTAGGAACAGAAGAGAGCAGCCCTCCAAACCCTTCTCCTCTGTCTCCCTCTTGCCAACAGATGTTTGTCAGGCTGTTTGTAGATGAAAACTTGGACCGAATGGTCCCAATCTCTAAGCAGCCCAAAGAAAAGATCCAGGCTATCATTGACTCATGCAGGCGACAATTCCCTGAGTATCAAGAGCGTGCCAGAAAACGTATACGTACTTACCTCAAGTCCTGCAGGCGGATGAAAAGAAGTGGTTTTGAGATGGTGAGTTTTGAATTAAAACACAGCCCTAGACTCCATCAAAATCCCACATGTAAACCATGACACTATTTTTTTTCCATCTTAGTGTCTTTTTTTATTTTTTTTCCATAATGTCAGGTCAAAGGGGTTTTTGTTTGCTCGTTTGTTTTTTCCCCTTCTCCTTTTCATCTTCCTGAAGTATTTATTCTCTTTGTTTATTTAATGAGGAATATCTTGTGAGTCCAGTGCTCACAGAACCACGTGGTACCATGTCACAGAAAATAAAGGTGATATGAGTAAACACCAGTGAGAACCAGCATCTCATTCATATTTGTTTTCTTTCTGTCACTACTAAAGTGAGCATGAGGTTATTTAAGTTGTGAACTGAAGCACCAGTCACTGCTTGAGATGGCATGTAAGAATGGCATTCTCTAAATCAAAAGGAAAGAGATGGATCTACCTAAGGAATACCGTTTTCATATCAATGGTTAACAAATTGCAGGCCTTGAAAGCAAAGAGCAGAGAATGAAAATGCTTAGGTGAAATACAAGGATTTGTTGTACTGGATATGTTTATTTGTGTGCTGGTGGATGGTACCAAGAGCTTTCATATTCAGGTGGACATTATAGACAGATGAGATTATGTTGACATTAGATTACTTGATAGGATAGAGATTAGAAATCAATGATTTTTAAACTTTATTCTATTTCACCTTGCTCTACTTGTTACATCTAGAAATAATGCACACATTTACAATGTATGCCTTTCCCATTTTCTTATTTCTTATGTATGTGAACAGTTTCAAAATTTTGTGAAACCATTTTTTTCTCATCTTATCTGAGAAGGTGCCATAAAAGCCTAGGCTGTTAGTGTTTGTGATCTGTGAATCTAATTAGGTGTGATCGGGTAGAATTGGTGTACATAAGAGAGGTTTCAGAGTATGTCTGTACCAATTATCTCAAACCATAACATCTCCAGAGTTGGACATAAAAGGCCATTCTTTAGGAAAAATAAATCTAATAAATCTAATGTTTGATCAGTAAATACTGTCTTCATTTTCATTAGATTTTAAAAACCCAGTGAGTTAAGTAACCATTAAATTAATAGGTAGACAAATATATCAAGTTGTTATTGAGTCTATTGTGCAGTTTTGATGCTCAAATTGAGCAATTTCTCTGAAGAATATTTGTTGTTCCAGAAGGTGTCCTGATCGTAAATTCACAGTGATAGAAAAGGCCATAAAAAGCACAGCTTTATGAACAAGGTAGGGTTGGTCCATACTGAGTATCATCTCCAATAGGTGACGTGATTTCTCTTTTTTGTTTCCTGAATTTGCATTATGAGACTCTTTCGCCAAGGCGCATACATGTATTTCTGTAAAACTCAAATGACAATATTTAGGGAAGACATAGGAGACTTTTAGCGCTTTGCTCCTCTTGTATCCCAAGTTTTGCCACTGTGCCAAGTTAAACCAAATAGCCTAGATATTTAAATTTAGTAATCTCAATCTATCAAAAAATTACCTAGTTAGTTGCCTTCAATATTATGCAATTGACTCTTTTTCCTCGTAGAAATAAATCTCATGCAAGTTTTTGTATTGTCAAGGTCATTGTTTACTAGGCTGCTAAATGTCCATGACAGAAAACTTGATTTCAAAAGTTTCTTCTAGAATTTAATGCAATAATGATAATAATAATAATAATAATAATAATAACAATTGTTTCTCCTGAGGAAATAGAATGCTTTCACCTGCTCTCAACACTGGGTCTATGAACCTTGATATATTCACTTTTGTGCCTTACTGCCAGGGAGTTCAGAGCCAAACTCTCTCCATTTTCTTTCTGTTTAATTTGTCTTGGTGGAGACAGCTTTCCTTGGTGGATTTGATATTTTTTAATGGAAAAAGGAGATACACATTTAGAAAGAAATAAATAATCTAATTATGAAAACACCAGAAAGCAAGACTTTCATGTTTAGGAAATAATGTATTTTTTTAGAGGATTTAACTTTTCCATCATTTGCTTCTATTTGTCTAACACAGCTCACAGGAGAGGTATCAGACGTTGTTTTCAATACATAGCTTCCCTGATATCATAAGTATTGGAATAGCTACAGTGACACTGGCTATTAACTTTTTAACAAATAGAGATATTGTAAAAATGAATTAAGTGATTCTTTAAACTAAAAATTATATCAAAAATATACCTAGCCTTTCATATAAGATCTTGATAAAAACTTTATAATACTTGTGTAGCTATTAATTCTTCATACCACATGAGTATAACTATGTGTCTCTCTCTGTCACCAATTACCTTAATTGATGCTAATTAGCAAACACGTTTTGTTTGAATTTTCCACTTGCTCTTTGTACTAACTCTTGCCCTCTTTCTTATAGTTGTCATTTACCATCCCCCAGATTACATTCACATTCTCTAAGATCTTTATTTATAATATTTATTTTTAATTGCATCCTATAATATCCTCCATATTAATTTTGATATCTAAGTTGATTTCACAGTTCTTTTACCTTTTCCACTTCAGGGATCTGGATCTCTCTTTCACCTCAGTCTTTATTAGCATGAATATACCTTGATCTTAGTCATCACTCCAAGAGCCTGAAAAAGCAGTATTAAAAATTTCAAAACTTTCTAAATGTTCTGACTCACGTATTCTCTGCTGACTTTACAGAGGAAAAGTCTTGTTCTTATTTGCCCTGGATAAACAAACTTCGCATCTCTGCCCCCATATAATTCTGCCTTCTTCAGAACATTGCTCCATCAACCACCCCTACTCTTTTGTATGTTCAGTTTTCCCTTTTCAATGAGAGGAACATTTAATCCTTTCTGCCAAAAAAGAAAAAAGAAAAAGTTCTCAGATACCAAAAAAAAGTGACATCTCTTATTCTTCTTCTACAATCTGAGTTCATCTTTCTTTGTCAGGTTTCTCAAAAGAGCATTTTATACTTGCAGATTATACTTATTACCACCAAATCCTGCAGTACTCCCTCACATTCAGATTATTCAGATGGTGGTTCTCACCACTGTGTAGTCAGCTCTATAGATCTGCAGAGTCTACATCTGTGGATTCAATCAACTGTTTGAAAAATATATGGCAAAAAAATAAGGGGATTGTGCCTGTATTGAACATGTATAGACATTTTTTACTTGTCATCATTCCTTAGACAACACAGTATAACAGCTATTTACATGTCATTTACATGGTATTAAGATTTATAAGTAAGCTAGACATAATTTAAAGTATATGGGACAGTGTGCCTGGGTAATAGGCAAATACTGTGCCATTTTATGTCATGGACTTGAGCATCCTTAGAGGTGCTAGAGCCAGTCCTGCAGAGATACCAAAGGATGACTCTACTCAATTAGTTCTTATAAAAATCACATGACCACCTTTGCACAAAACTCAACGATTGCATATTCAACTAAAGTATGCTCATTTTCTTGAAGCTTGCTGTTTCTCTTCCTCCTTATTTACTCCTACCTGCTTTTGGGCAGTTCCTACAGTTCTGTGTTCAGCCACGTACTGTATATCACCCTAACCACAATTGCAAATGTCTGCCCTTGTGTACAGTATCCTGTTCTCAAAGCACAATACCCAAAATATACAAATCTTTGGTATTTCCTTCCAAATGTCAGCCAAACACTAGGGCAGTAATTATATTACACTGAATTCTTTATATTCTCCAGCACCTATCTTCTCCACTGATATTCCACCTCACTTATCAAGCCACCAGTAAATTCCTCTTGACTTGCCTACTGTTAATAGCACCATATTGTTATTTTTACCATTGCTCAAAAGTGTAGAATGAGATTTGACTACTTTTGTGTCTTGTATCCTACCACTTAATGAATTCTGCTTATTCCTCCTTTACTCTGTTTCCCAAATAAATATTATAGTTTCTGATTCTATGTGCTATTATTTTAGTTCTAGTCTTTCACACCTCATATCTATACTGTTGCATAATCCTTCTAACTCAACTCCCTACTTTCCTCTTACAATCTTCACATACACTATGCCTAGGCAGAGGCAGAAATAGGGTTTGCAAAACCTGAAGATTACATGACTTGTGATCTTTTTGAAAAGAGAAGTAATACACAATTATGAGCAAAAAAATAGGTAGATAAAATGAATGTGTATTTGCAGTTTAAAATTATAATACACAAAAAAAATTAGAAACCACCGAAATCTTGAAGATTAAAACACTTTTCTTCTAACATCTTGTTAGACAATTTTCAGACATACTTACATATAAATGCTTCCGGATTTTAAAGTGGCTTTCCCTTCCTATCTAGAATGCTTACAACATCCAGGAACTCCAGCACTCAAGAGGCTCATCCAGTTGAGGTATCCTGTGCCTCACTTTATTGACTTTATGATAAATCTGCCTTTGCCCCTGGAGCAGTCTTCCTCAATTTTGGCTTTGATAAGTGTGAAACTCTGTCATCTTACAACAAATTTCATATTTCTTTCTATAATGTTTTAGCATACGACCTTTTGAAACCGAGAGACCTAGCTTCAATTCCTTGCTTAGTTCAATTCCTGTACAAGCGTAGTGTTTCTGAGTCTCTTCTAAAGGATAGGGATACTGGGGTATTATATGTGATCATGTATGTATATGTATAACATATAATATGGTACCTTTCTACCTATTCTTCTAGTATGTTCAAATTATTTCCTCTCACACCTTAGTTCATCATTTGAGACTGCTGCTCCTTCTTTCAATGGGTTGTCTCTTGGTTCACTAATTTTTTATGACTCAGGGATTATGGGTACCCTTTGCTCATTATTTACTAAATGCATTAAAATTGAAGAATAACTGGGTTTTAAAGAATATAGCCCATGTATTTTTCAAAGCTACTTATCACTGCATCTTTTGCTTTAAGCAAGATGTTGACCTGAGCCTCATAGGGTATGTTCTCTTCGCATACACACACGCCACCCAGCTTCCCACCACAAACATATACAAATCCTGAAAAAAACATAACAATTTAAAACATATTCAGTTAAGCTCAAAAGAAAGAAAAGGAAATTTCCAGGTACCTGAAATGAATAGGAAACTCTTAGCCAGAATTGTAAGCCCTTTGGATTGGGTAACAACTTAGAAAGATAGAAACAGTAAATGTAGACCCAGACAGATTAGGGCTGGGGTATGAATGTCCACCCAGGTTCAGGATACATGCATTTTAGTTTGTAACTAGATAGGCACATAAACTGAGAAATGTATGTAAAGCTGGGCCCAAGAAAGGCTCGTCCTCTATTTTCCTCTCTATGAAAGGGGAATTAAGAAATATCCTAATACAACTTTCAGGAATAAACATGACAGGCGTTATAATCATTGAAATTAAAACCTTTTACTAAATGGGTTAAGTAGAATGTAATATTCAGCCAAGGAGAAAGTAAACTGGAACACAGAAGTATGCAAGTTACCCACAGGAAAAAAAGAGAAGTTAAATATGAAAAATAAATTAAGGTAGAGAAGAGAATGATAAACACACATTTAACAGGCATTCCAGAGGAGAAATTAGAATAAAGAGACAAATTGAAAAAGATAATGATGAACTATTTTTCAGAATTGATTGGACCTCAATCCTCATAACAGATAAGTAGATTAGTTCTAAACAGTATACATAAAAAAAAAAAAAAACAACTCATACCTATGGATATTATAGTAAAATCACAGAAAAGCAAATAAATTCTTAAATGTACCAGAAGGAAACAACACATTATCTACAACTGAAAACCAGCCTGAACAATTTCTTCAAAGTACTAGGAAAAAAAGTCTTCAAGAGAAACTACTTGTAATTCACAAATCAATGCGCAGCTCAGCTCTACTTTCAGAGTGAGGGGGAAAGAAATACTTAAGATAATATCTGAGGCTACTACTTATACAACCTGACTGATTCCAGAGGAATGCTTCTATAATCCAAGAAGAAGGAAACTGAATCCAAAAGGAAATAATAAAAAAAAATTGGCAGCATTGGTGAGCGTCTGAAGAAAAACACCTGGATTTGGTTCTTGTCTGTGCTTTTCCAGTTGCTGCTTGTGGATTTTCTATCTCCGAGCCGTGGTCTCACCCTGGAAAAGAAAAATGGAAATAATAGCTCTTATCCTAAAGATGAAAACCAAAAGCACTCGAAATAACAAATGTAAAAACTCCTAGGACAGTACCTGGTACACCTAGTATGGTACCTGTTGCACATGAGAAACATGATAAAATGCAGTTTAATCTGAAACTGAATTTCACAGTTCCCTTTCCTGGGAAACCCGCACTGTCTCAATGTGTTGAACTACTAGAAGGACTAAATCAACTAGGTCTTTATCTGTTTAATCCTCACTGCTAGCTAACAGCAGCCTCAAATCTCTCTTTCTTTTATGTGCAAATTGTACTTTGTGGTACATCTTTTGTAGTTTGATCTTGTCTTATATTGCTGTTATCTATATATATGGGCCTTAGCTCTTCAAGAAGAAATTATGTTCCTTGAGTACTATGCTTCTTAACTTGTTCATCTCTGTATCACCCACAATGTCTTATATAATACAAGTAGTTGCTCATGAAAGTTGCCCAATTCATGTTGAATTCAACTGAATTAAAATTGCTGAATGAAAGATTGAGTGGCTGGATGGATATTTACTAATGTGCTTCTTTGTGGTAGAAATTAATAGAGAGATAAGATAATTTTTATTGTGTGATATGAGTTTCATAGTATCTTGCAATTGGTATTTTAATTTTAAAAACTACTACTAACTGAAAATGTAGCATAATATATTTTAAATCTTTAGCGAGTTTTTTTCACAAAAGAAAATGGTAATATAATGTTTAATTTTAACTATTTTTAAACTATTAAAATGTTAAAAAATTTACACTTGATCTTAACCAAAAGGCCAAGAAAGGATACATTAAAAAAATTTAAATATATTTAACAATTAGTGGGAATAGGTAGTGATGTTAATTATATGAATGGAATTAGTATACACTTTTAGTTTCACAAATAATTCGGAAAACTACATCATAATGTACAGTAATTGTAAGTATATATAACACTCAACTTTCAGAATATATACAGTGTATATAGGATATACAAAATATATTTTATATATTTAAAATAAAGGATCATGTAGTTAAAATGAAAGCATGTTATTTCAGTTGATAATTTAGTTGATCCTGTGTGTTGATCAGAGGTGTCAGCTGATATTAACTAAACTGTGTTTCTAAGTCTTCAACTAGAAGACTTATTAATTCCCCATGTTTTCATAAAAGATCATTATTAATGGCCAATAATATTCTAAAAATAAGGCCAAGTCACAGATCATTAATTTATAAATGAAATATTTCTAATCAAAGCCTAGACAAAGTTTAATTAGCTTATATTCCACTTCTGTTAAAACACACTTTCAAACTCCTTTTAGTCAAGAGAATTTTCTCAAACAACTAGAAAGTTCAAGAATTCACATATAGTGGATCCATGGGCTCCAATGTCAGGGGTTTGCTGCTCTCCTTTTTCTTAATTATGCTTCTCTTGTGTATTGATTTACATCTTGGACAACTTCTTGCTACCTGTTTGGAAATGTTACCAGCAGCAGTTCTAGGCCTCCATTCTTAAAACCCACAACCCAAGAGCAATCCTCCAACTCCAGGTCTCAGTTCCCGGGAAAGAACTTTGCTTGGCCCGATTTGGATTACATGTCCACCTTCTTGGATCAGTCATTGGAAACAAAATATTGAGTGCTCTGATTGCCCAGGACGAACTCAGGTGGCCAGGGTTAATTGAGGAAGGAACTTTCCTTATTACTTCCATGAAAATCATGTGGAATGAAATAAGGACAGTTGAAGTACTATTTTAGTTTGCATTCACCAGTTTATCTAAAATCTTGGATTATCTATGGTTTGGAATTCAGAACTTTTCAATTTTGGGACATCACAGAGGACATACTAGGTTTGTTGCATAACACCCATAATGGGGCCTAGAAAAACATCACATATACAAATATATCAGTATTTCTGCAGCAAAACATATACATATTCACAGAAATTAGGAAAAAGTAAAACCTTAGGCATTCATTTATCAGTTTCTTTTTCTGCCAGCTGAGTTTAACCCAAGCTTTTGAAAAATATTTTAAGTTTATATAATATTAGAGCTTCCGAATTGCTCACAAAAGGTTGTCTTTACTAAATACACTTTTAATAATGCACTTCCATGTACATTATAAAGTTATAACCTATGTGCTAGGCATTGTACCAACTTGTCAAGTAAGCTCTATGATGGCAGAGACCATACTGATATCTTCAGATCTCTAAACCTGGCACAGTTCTTGTTAGATAAAAGTACTTATAAAATATGCTAGTGATTTTATGTGCATTTATCATGGACTTCTAAAAACTACTGCATAATGTGGAGATTATTTTCCTTATTTATAATTTTCTGACTGAACCTCAGTTTTGTCATTTATAAGAAGACTGAGATGCAGATTAAATTGCAAAAATGGTCACATAGCAAGTAACTGGTTATAGAATAATATTCAGTTCAGTATGACTTAGTTGCAAACTATCTCTATTCCACTGATGTATAAGAATGAAACCACCTGCTTAATAGAAAGGATCTCTTAGAACATGAAACTTTATATATGTATATAATCTGAACGATTATGCCTTTAGGTATAGATATGCCACTTGGGGGAGATAATGTGTGCATACCATCCAAATTACAGAATTCTTAAAAATGTGTTTTACAAAGTAACAAGATTAGGAGGAATAATCTTAATTCAGCACATTACCTAAACTCTGACTGCTGAATTGTTTAATTATCTTCAAGGCACTCATTCTACTTACAACCTTGGGTGGATGTCACAGTTGCTCCCAGACTGGCCTTAACTAACAACTTGATTAAGCTTCACTTAAACTGTGGAGTCTGAGAGCATCACCACATTAACCCATGACCAAAACCTAACATTCTTAAATTTCTTTGTACTTTTTTGTAATTGCAAAAATCCTGTGGCATCCTAAATGTACAGCTGAAGTTCAGAGGACTCTAAAATTTAGTTATTTCATGTAGAGTTTTAAGACCCACAAAAATGGAATAGTTTGTTGGTGTGACGGTACATTTTACCAACATATATAAGAAAAGACACATTTACATCGTGCCAACAGCAATTACATCTTAAGTCCCTAATTAAAATGTGACTTTTTAAACTCCAAAATCTCCATGTGATGGTTTAGCCATCTGTTTAATGACACAACTGCCATTGATTTGAGCATAGATAATTATTACAAAAAGAACAGAGCTGGAGAAAGATCAACTCAGATCCCAGTTAGAATGTCAGTTAATTATGAAGAGATAATTAATAAGGGTAGGCACCATTATGTTATATACAGGGAAATAATGTATGTAATATGTACATACAAATATGTAATAAATATTCCCAATCCAGGTATAGATCATGTGAAGTGTATAATTATATCCATTGTTAACTATTATTTTAAATATTCTAAGATAGATAGAGAGATAGATATCAAATAGTATATGTATTTACTGAGCTATCTTCAGCCAGAGGAGGTGTTATTTTCATAAGTTATCTATTGAATTAATTGCATTTGGTCTTTGCATCAAAATATTCCTATCTCCAATTATTACATGGAAGCTTTGTGTTTTATGGCCACTTTTACAAATGTAAGAGGGAATTTTCAGTCTCCTTCCTGGTGAAGTGTATGACCATATCCCCTAACACACAGCTAACTATGTTTTAGAAAGACAATACTGTGGTGACATTAGAATAAGCCCTCAACTGTCAAATATAATGATGGAAAGGAGAGTTCAGCAGGAGATGATTCTCAGAGCACATACTAAACACTAGTTTTAAATTTCTCTGTAACATAATTCCTTTTATAAGGAGAAAATTTGATTAATTTCCTTCTATCTTCATATTAGTACTTTTGAGTTGTTAAGTGGATAGAAGCCAAATTATAGATAAATTTTTTTAAACTTTTGTCTTTAATATCTTATAACCAAATGCTGCACACTTGAGCCCTGTGTGCATTGGACAGTATTGGCATTTATTATTGACTCATTAATATTAGAAGCAAAGAGATTTTTAGCATGATTACCTCACATGAGGGAAAGAACTTCTCTGCCTGGCTCCTGTATTCTCATTTTGGGCATGAAATTAAGCTTTATTATGGTTCATGTATAGTATTATTGACACTTCTGGCTGTATAAACATTACAATCTTATGAATTCAGGTTCAGTCAGTTAAGAATTTGTGACATAACTTAGATAAGTTACATTTTTGTCTTTGTGCTATTAATGAAGATTGTGAATTTTGTAATTTATAGAATTTATAGGACAATATATTAAAGAACTTCAACCATTTAAGTGAAGGATGCTAGGGAGAACCTGATATATTCTTTGCTAAATGCCATGTGTGGTTAGCTGTGATTGAATTCCCTTACAGGAATGTGTGTATTTAAGAATTATAGATTTATTTAAACTCACTGAAGACTTTGTTGTAAAATGTGAATAGTAGTTTACTAGGGATTATAACTCCCAATTCATCATCAGACTTAGATTTGAATTCAGGTGTTTCCACATACATCACTGCATAACTGTGAGCAAGTTGCATAATCTCTCAGAACTTCAATGTAGTTTATCTAAAATATGAGTAATATAAGTACTTTTCTCAAAGATTGTTTAGGAGATTAAATTTGATAAGAAATCTAAACTTTTGGTATTAATAGCGGAATGTCCTAAGCACTCAATAGGAGTTAGATATTATTAACATTTATCTAAAAATTAAATTAGGATGGTACTGGATTTCTATTTGGAGGTACACATTATTGAGATATAGTACATTCTCTGCAAAAATACATTTCAAATATAATTCTTAGATTGTAATACAGATTTTATGATTTATTCTGCTTTTTTCTCCAAAGAGCTTGAGTTAAGGATGATTATAATGCATTCATGTAAATGGCTACCTTTGTTCTGCTTATTTTTTTAGTTGAAAACAATGGTTTGTATATAAGGATTTTTTAAAGAATTTTTTGTTTTATTAATGACAAAGTATGTAAAAGTACTAAATATAGAACAGAATTTAGGAAAGTGAGAGTTGAAAATTGGGAGACATGAAATCTGAGTTCTGGATCTAGTTCAATTTGTCCTTTTGCAATTACTTAATCTACCCACATTTCAGTTCTTCAAAGTTGAGAGAAGAAACTTGTACTGGATGACTTTTATGGCCATCGAGAGTTGTCAATTTATGATCCTACAATAAACTCAATACAAATCTATTTTCAAAATTATACTATTTATGTGTGGGAAGTATTGAATCATGCATCTTTGATTCTATTTATTTTTTCCACTCAGTAGGATAGTGTGTACATGGTTGCTTTATCTTGAAGTCGATTTTTAAATATTAGGTTATCACATGACCTTAAAATGTATCTAGCCAGGACATTACTCTAGTTTTTGAGAAAACCGATTTCACACATCTAGGGAAGATGCAATTCTCCCTATCATCTTTTCTGTAAAGGAAATTACATAAATTACTAGGCATAACAACTTTTACAGCTTTAGTAGAAGTTGAGTAGTAAGAGTTGTTTTTAAAAATTATTAAGAATTTGAAAGAAAATGCTATGAAATAATTTTAATTGAAGGGATAATTATGTTCTCCCTATTAAACAAACTTTTATGCATTTAAGTTACTTGTGTGCCTGTTGATACAATATAATTTATTAAAATTCTATAGCTTTGTATATTCCTAATTTTTAATGGAGATAGCAAAAAGAAAAGAGAAAAATCGAGGTAATGAAGAACTGAAATATGTCTCTCTGAATCCCATGTGGCTCTCAATAATTGGATTAAGAAAAGGAAGGTTGCTGACATTTTATTTAGATTGTCTTAATTTCATCCATGGAAACAAATGATCTAATAATACAGTTCATAAAGGTATAAACTCTCGCTCCTATTTGAATAATGCTAACTACAATCAAATAATTTGTTTTATTTTTTGATAATGTAATGTTCTTATTCCCATTTTTCCTATAACACCTTCTCCTCAAAAATTAGCTCAATCAAGAAAGGTACCAGTGAGTATCTAATTCCCATGTAGTTGGATTATATTTTTGAGCCAGGCAGTGACCATTGTTTAATGAGACTGATTTTATAGCTTCATTTATTTGGCTTTGGACTATAATATTTTATTTATACTCAGTGAAGTAGAGAATGAAACGAAGAAGCAATGTGAGTTTTGAAATTATGCTTACATCTTTATGACAATTTATTTTAGGTTTGCCTCATTTGACCCTCTTTTCTGTTACAAATGCACAGTCCTGGCTTTCTAATTTCCTTCTCAAAATGCTGACATTGCATTATTTTCCTGCCACAAATGGACCTCTTTTCTTCTTTTTTGTAAAAATAACATTCCAAATATCCTACTGCTTTATTGTCAAAGTTGTATAACCATCATTTGAGATGTCCCATGGGGTTAGCAGAGGAGAATGTACCCTATACCTTTCCTACCTTTTGCCTCCAGAGGCTACTTTGGAGGGGAAGTAGTGAGGAAGTCTGCTAAGGCAGTTGCAGAAATTTCTTCCTAGTTCACCCAAGGTCAGAGCCCGGTCTCTGTCTACACTGTACAAATTTAACTATAGAGTGTCTGTTAAAATGGTGTGGTCTGAATTTAGCTGTTCTAGAATATTATTTTAGATGTAAGCCCTGTGTTCAATTGGCTGAGACACGCTGTACATAACAAAGTTGGTAAAATGAGTCATGTATAAAAAAGCCATGTTTCAATTCCTTTAGAAAAAAATTCAAAAGGTCTCAATTAGTTCAGGCTTCTAATAAATAGCATTCACACATATTTTAGTCTGAGACTTTGAAAACCCTAAGGTGGCATATACTATATTTGCTCTATTCCCAAAAGATATATTTATTTCATAATTTCACATTATTTTACTACCTCATTTGGTTTAGTTTTGTTATTTCTTATCTATCATTTGCTTATCTTAATTTAAAAAACTGTTCTATATCATTAAGTATTTCATCTTTCAGTTGGATGACTTTGCATGTAATTATGGAAAAAAGAATGAAAATCATAATTTTGTTATGGTTATCACAAATGATATTGAGAGCTGCAAATGATTTACAGTTAATTATGAAGTTAGTTGGAGAATTAATTACTTTCTATATGGGCTACATAGAAGGTGGATTTCAACAACATGTATCTATGAAATATCAGCTCGTATTTTATAAGTAAAACAAAACATGTATGTACACATAGGCAAACATATCTAACATCTAAAGCACTAAATCTTTAATATATTAAAATCATTGTAGGGCTGACTTTTTCGTTTTTATTTATATTTAAAAGCATTTTAATCACATCAATTGGGTCACAATTTAGAGTGTAAATATTCATAATATTTCATATTAAGATTGACATGGTCTGAGTGTCTATTAGGTTTTTTTAAACTCTGTTTCAGCCCTGTCACTTGTTTTTGTTTTGTTTTTCTGTGCATGTCATATGTTATAGTAGAATTAAAGACCTTGTTTTATTTGCAAAATCCAGTTAGCAGTTTTGCCACTGCCTGTTCAAACTCCAGCTTCATGGCGCAGGCTAGATACTTGTGACAATGGATCTATGGGAATGAATGATGGATCTGTGTAGCAACGATAGCTTTAATCTCTAACTAGCTTTCATTTTTCATCTTTACAATTTCCATTTCCTCTTTCTATTGAAATAAGTTCAGTTGAAATAAATGGATACTCCTGCACGTGTTGATGATCCTGAGAGCTCTTCTGAGAATAACATTGGCCTGTTAATGATACTGTTAATAATTTTTTTCATACTTTTCTCTTTTTTTGTTTTTTTTTAGTCTCGACCTATTCCTTCCCACCTTACTTCAGCAGTTGCAGAGAGTATCTTGGCTTCAGCTTGTGAGAGTGAGAGTAGAAATGCCGCCAAGAGGATGCGTCTGGAGAGACAGCAGGTACTGAGGCATCTTGAAGTCTGGTGAACACCAGCTATAGCAAATGCAGTTCGTTTAATTTGATTTATGTTGAAGAGTAAAAACTCTTGAATGGATTTAAAGTACACAGATACCTGGTTTTTGTGTCTTTATGATATGAATTTAAAATTGAAAATGTGTGTTCCTGTGATGAATGAAGGTCAAAGAACAAAATGTTTCTGTGGCAAAAATGAACAATAGCAAAACTAATGAATTATAATTCTGTTTAGTATCCAATTTAAAGGTCAATTACTTATTAAGAGGTTCTAACTGATCATTTCCAACACCTTTGTAAATTTACCTCATGACTTATGAGAGTGACTTGATTGTGTTCATTTTGAATGAAAATGAACCAATCTCTCTTTAATTTCCTCTGGTCTACTACCGCATGCCAATACATGATGCCAAGGGTGGTGACAGTACAACACAACTTTGAAAGAGTAGAAAGTCAAAAAATGAGGATATACATAATGAAAATTCATGTCTTAGATTTACTCTCTCATTAATTAATCATTTATTATATGCCAATTGCATGTCATGTTTCAGTATCTTTTTTCTAAGGCATCTGTGTATTGGAGATGTTTGTTCTTTTTGTATTTTGCTCACTGGTGTTTCCCTCAGTCTTTCCCTTGGGTTATCTCTGTATTTCTGTTTCTCCTTCTTATCCCAGAAATGTCTTTCTCTTTTATCTGT
The DNA here is from genome assembly GCF_000951035.1 of Colobus angolensis palliatus. Taxonomy (NCBI): domain Eukaryota; kingdom Metazoa; phylum Chordata; class Mammalia; order Primates; family Cercopithecidae; genus Colobus; species Colobus angolensis. The sequence continues at coordinate 3,940,891 of NW_012115378.1, forward strand.
CTACCCCCTTTCTCAAGTATCCATAGTAAAAATCTAAATTGTCATGTGATATACTAAATATTCTGCATAAAATTTGCCACATTTTCATTTGTAAATTATTTTTACAACAAACGAATCATATGTTTTATATTGCTAATTGAGGATGAGGTGAGTCAAGACTAAAGTAAGTTAGTCCAATCTTGATTCTACAGTAAGCCAATGGACTTCAAAGAAAAAAGCAAAAAAGTTTTTTCATTTCAGGCTTAGAATACTTTAACATGTTTCAGAATGACATCAGCTTTGATTTGATGTGTTTATTATTAAAATGTTATGTGCTAATAATTCTAAATGCCACAAAAGATGAAGCCTTCAGTTAAATGAAAAATACAGTATTAGTCTCAGATAAAAACCATGTAAAAAGTCAATTTAGAATGTGCTAATCATGCCACCAGTATTGATTCATATATATGTGCCCTCTGTTGAGAGTTTTATTATTGTTATATCTATAAAATGTATCTTATACAATGAGTTATAACACTATGTATAATACCATCTGGCATGGTGATTAGGGGAGCACATTCTGAAACTAAAGAGACCTGGTTTTGAATCTCATCTCTATCTTTTCTAATTGTGCAAACTTCAGCAAGCTATTCCAGTTCTGTGTGCTTTAGTTTCTCCATATGAAAGACAGCAATACTAACAGTACTCATCCTTTGAAGTCATTATGAGAACTTTTAAATGACAGATTCATGTTATGTACTTAGCATTTTGCCTGGTGCATAGTAAGCATCAATAAATTCAGTATAGAAAAGACTTTGATGTCTAGCTGTTTTGTCATTGGATTGATATCAGTTAACTAGAAAGAAACATTAATGCCACTACCTAAGGTATTGGAGTTTCAAAGTCAAAGTCCATTTGAGAACAGATGCTAGCTCTAGAAATTGGGATCGTAGAATTCTGGGATTGAAAGGGCTCTCCTGGTTGTTGTCTAGCTGTATATCCCACCTAGTCTACATTCTAGAATATCCCTGTATAGTTTTAATTATATGTGGAGTTGTTATAAAAATTAAATGACTTATTCATGTTATATACTACCTATAATATCACTCTACAATATTCCCCAAAGTTGGTCATCAAGTGATATTTGATCCAGTCACTTAAATACTGTGGGCCTAATCTGTAAAATGGGAGATACAGATATCAATTCATAGAGCTATTGTGAGGATTTTGTAAGTCAATTCATATAAAAGCATTATGTATTTCATAAGTTTATATGTTGTTAAATATATATTTGTTATTTGCTTTAGCATCTCAAATCTCACACTGGTACTAAAGATCTGCTATTTACTAACACTCTTTCCTACTGTCAGAGATTTATCATTATTTTTGAAGATCTTTACATTGAGCTCAAATTTACTTCATAGACTTTCTACCCACTGAAGAAAAACTTCTGAAAATAATTAAAAATGGGACTTCTTACTCCTGCCTCAGGAGTAGGGACTAGAATGAATGAGGACCAGTGGTCCTTGGCCCTACTCTCCATACTGTCTCCTTTTTATATGTCCTCATATATTTATTGCAAGGCTCTGTTTCTGGGAGTGGAAGATACCCAATAA
>NW_012115378.1:3944380-3947240 GCF_000951035.1 Colobus angolensis palliatus
GAGGCATCATGCTACCTGACTTCAAACTATACTACAAGGCTACAGTAACCAAAACAGCATGGTACTGGTACCAAAACAGATGTATAGACCAATGGAACAGAGCAGAGGCCTCAGAAATAATGCCACACATCAACAACCATCTGATCTTTGATAAAGCTGACAAAAACAAGCAATGAGGAAAGGATTCCCTATTTAATAAATGGTGTTGGGAAAACTGGCTAGCCATATGCAGAAAGCTGAAACTGGACCCCTTCCTTACAACACCTTATGCAAAAGTTGCTCAAGATGGATTAGAGACTTAAACGTAAGACCTAAAACCATAAAAACCCTAGAAGAAAACCTAGGCATTACCATTCAGGACATAGGCATGGACAAAGACTTCATGACTAAAACACCAAAAACAATGGCAACAAAAGCCAAAATAGACAAATGGCATCTAATTAAACTAAAGAGCTTCTGCACAGCAAAAGAAACTATCGTCAGAATGAGCAGGCAACCTACAGAATAAGAGAACATTTTTGCATTCTATCCATCTGACAGAGGGCTAATATCTAGAATCCACAAGGAACTTAAACAAATTTACAAGAAAAAACAATCACATCAAAAAGCGGGCAAAAGATATGAACAGACACTTCTCAAAAGAAGACATTTGTATGGCCAACAAACATATGAATAAAAGCTCATCATCACTGATCATTACAGAAATGCAAATCAAAACCACTATCTCACAACTGTTAGAATGGCAATCATTAAAAAGTCAGGAAACAATAGGTGCTGGAGAGGATGTGGAGAAATAGCAATGCTTTTACATGGTTGGTGGGAAAAAATTATTATTTTCAAACCCAGAAGGGTTCAAAGAACTTTGGAATTGTGGGGAAAAATGAAATCATTTTTTTTAAATTAAACTCTAAGATTTGCTAAAAACTTATTGGGCAATTCCTAGATACAGTTTCAGTTTCATTTACCATTCTCAACAACCCCATGAGAAAAGATACTGTAACTCTCATTTACATGTAGGAAAACTGAGGCCCAGAGAAGTGAAATGATTTGTGCAAGGTCACCAGCTGCACAAGAAATCCAGAATATGCGTTTATATTAGATAAAACTGATGCCTGAGATCTTTTCACAATCCTGTAATGCATTTTCATGTGTTATGTTCATGGAGGGAAACCCATAGCCTAGAACAACATTTAGGACTTGTATCGTTTGTGCCTCTGCTGATAAGGTTTTGGCAGTGCAGTTTTCTTCTGGAAAATGGTTTACTTTATTTACAAAGATTTTGCACTTTACCATAACTAGCAATCTAGAGTTTGCTTGGATATCAGGCTAAAAAAGGCTACAAACTTCCCAAAGTGCTTCACTTCATCTGGAGAGTTGTTTATGCACTGTAAACACTAATTTAGTATTTATAATTAGTATCTCAAAAGTATATAAACTACTTTTTCTTACTATAAATTCTATAGATTTCCTTAGCCATGCCACACAGAAACTTCTACCAAGTGATTCTACTTCCTACCAAAGCATGTAATTGGCAGAGATCCCTCTATTAATTGAATCAAACTTGCCTTTGCCCAACTAGAGAATCAGAGTTCTTTTGCATGTTAGGAAGGAGATCACTCTTCCTGTGTGCATTCTTAACCCAACTCAAAATTCTTAGAATTTTCTAGTGACTCAGAGATTCTTCACTGTGCCCCCAATTTTCTGTAGGTGCACAAATGTTCAAAACATGAACACTCAAAATTGGCTTTCTGTTAAGCCACTCGTCTGACTGTTTGCTGCCAGTGGTTAGCCACATGTAGAGATGTAATTGTGTATGTCTTCCAGAGTTTATGAAGCTCGATGAATTAGTTGGATTTTATAAAGCTCTTTGAGCTGTGAACATGAAAGGTGGTATGGATGTGTTAAATACTTTATTCCGTATGTCCATTTTGTTCCAAAATTCAGAGGAAGCTTGTTATTATGCAGCCTCAGCCCTGAAGCAAGCCAGTGGCAAGGACAGGAGCCTACTGCTTCATCAGGAATCAGATTTCACAAAAATCCATTCCCAATGCAGTTTGGAATATATATGTAGCATTTTTCTTTATTTAACGTAAAATCTGTGTTTTTTAGGTTATCTAGGAAATTCTTCGTCACTTTGACAATTCAAAAGGGGCAGTGAGATTTCACATTTAGAGTACTATGACATAGCTCAAAATATGTGGGTTCTTTTCTCTATATCTTTATTATTTAGTCATTATTCCTTTTTCCTTAAAAACAAAAAGATCTTATAGTTATTGGTTACATTTCATTTGAAGACAAAGAGGCAAAAAGTAAGAGAGATTAGAACCAGTTACTTGTTGGTGATTTATCTCCTATCGGTGTATGATTTTTGCTGGTTTTGAGGGATGACATACATTTTATTAACAGGCTTGATGACTGATTAAGGTAGAAAGTTTCTGGAGAATGTGAGGGTTTCCTTGTTATATTTTCTGCCCTTAGTGCTTTCAGTTAAATTAGTTTGTTGTTCTATAGAAGAGATCATAAAAAACCACCAGTTAAGGGCTTCCCCAGCAGGAGCCCAGCAGTTACTGCCCTAGAAGGACAAAGCAGGAATGCTGGGTGACAGATTTTGCAGTAGCAAAGCACAGGGGAAACCAATGGTTGACTGTGATGTGACACCTTTGACTCTGTTGAAAAGAACACAGTGGAGGGAAGGGGAAATGGCATGTTACTTACCTGTGGTGTAATAAAAGATCAGGAAGAAGAAAAATAAAGTACTGAAAACTTTATTATTATTATTATTATTATACTTTAAGTTCTAGGGTACATGTGCATAACATGCAGGTTTGTTACATATGTATACTTGTGCCATGTTGGTGTG
>NW_012115378.1:3947555-3989975 GCF_000951035.1 Colobus angolensis palliatus
TTCTTAATCCAGTCTGTCACTGATGGACATTTGGGTTGATTCCAAGTCTTTGCTATTGTGAATAGTGCCGCAATAAACATACATGTGCATGTGTCTTTAGAGCAGCATGATTTATAATCCTTTGGATATATACCCAGTAATGACCCATCCGGCTGGGTCATATGGTACTGAAAACTTATACGTCACTAACTTACCAAATAATAATAATAATGATAAAATCACTGCTAATTAACCAGCATGAACCCAATGGCTCAGGACCTAAAAATATTTAGTAACTCTAAATATTCTAAGTAATTCCTTGCAACTGTCTTTTCCCTTAGTAGAGGTGAATTCACTGTCATCTGTGTCTCTTTATGATTTTTCCTTGTTCTATTAGGGTACTAATGAGTTGGAATATTATTAAAGAAATGTAATTCCAGGTGCAGAGGTTGAAAATGTAGCCACATAAGCGTGGGAGCAATTTTAATACAGACCTGAAAAAAAAAAAAAAAAAACTATCTAACACACTATGATTATGATTAAGACATAGTTTATGAGAGGCAGCTTTTCTTTCACATTTAATTCTGCAGTTTTGTGTCCTTTTTATAACATTTATAAACTTTAACAAATACCTAACTGAAAGCAACACCGTTCAATAGAGTTTTATTCTTAAATTTAGACATTGTGGTATTAACAAGATATGGCTTGAAACTTATTTCTATGGCCTGCCAGTTCACACTTATTCTCAATCGTCGTCAGCTTTTTATTTTACTCCTGGCATTTTTCTCTCTTATATACATATGTTAGGTGGAAACCCTTGTATCTTTGAGTTTCTCAATGTGCTTCAACATGACACTTTCATTCACAGAAGAAAATGTACTACATAGAAAAAATGAAGCACAAACATTCCTCATTTTATTGAACTTCACTTTGTTGTGCTTCACAGATATTGCAGTTATTACACATTGAAGGTTTGTGACAATCTCGTGAGCAAGTCTGTCAGCACCATTTTTCCAACAGCATGTGGTTACTGTGTGTCTCTATGTTACATTTTGGTAACTCTCACAATATTTCAAATTTTTCATCATGATTATATCTGCTATAGTGATCTGTGATCAGTAATCTTTGATGTTGCTATAGCACTTATTTTGGGACACCATGAACCATGCAAAATTAAGACAAAGAACTTAATAAATGTGTGTATTTTGACCACCCCACCCACCAGCCATCCCCCTGTCTCTCTCTCTTCAGCCTTTCTGATTCCCTGAAACACAATAATATTGAAATTAGGCCAATTGATAATCCTATGATGGTACTAAGTATTCAAGTGAAAGGAAGAGTCTCATGTATCTGACTTTAAATCAAAAGCTAAAATGATTAAAGTTAGTGAGGAACACATGTTGAAAAGCCAAGATGGGCTTGCACCAAACAGCCAAGTTCTAAGTGTGAAGGAGATTTAATATTCTTGGAGAATATTAAAATTCTACTCAGCTGAGTGTGGTGGCTGACACATGTAATCCCAGCAGTTTGGGAAGCCAAGGTGGGAGGATTGCTTGAGCCCAGAAGTTCCAGACCAGCCTGGCCAACATAGTGAGACCCCCATCTCTACAAAAAAGTTTTTTAAAAGATTAGCAAGGCATGGTGCATCTGTAGTTCTAGCTACTTAGGAGGCTGAGGTGAGAGGATTGCTTTAGCCCAGGAGGTTGAGGTTGCAGTGAGCCATGACTGTGCCACTGCCTCCAGCCTGGGCAACAGAGTGAGACCCAGTAAACACTACGCCAGTGAACTCAAGAATGATAAGAAAGCGAAACGGCCTTATTGCTGATATGGAGAAAGTTTTCATGGTCTTATAGATGATCAAACCAGCCACATTCCCTTAAATCAAAGCCTAATCCAGAGTAAGACCCTAACTCTCTTCAATTCTATGAAGAGTGAGAGAGGTGAAGAAGCTGCAGGAGAAAAATTGGAAGCTGTTACAGCAGAGACTGGTTCATGAGATTTAAGGAAAGTGTCCCTTGCCAGAACATAAACATGGAAGGGGAAGCAGCAATTGCTGAGGTAGAAAATGCAGCAAGTTGTCCAGAAGATCTAGCTAAGATAATTGAAGAAAGTGGCTACACTAAAACGATAAAGATTTCTAATGTAGATGAAATCACTACATCATTGTAGTGAATCATTGGGAAAAGGTGCTACCTAGTATTTTATAGCTAGAGAGAAGAACTTAATGCCTGGCTTCACAGTTCAAAGGACAGCTGCTCTCTTCTTGTTAGGGGCTAATGCAGCTGATGACTCTTAAGTTAAAGTCAGTTTTCATTTACCATTCTGAAAATCCTAGAGCCCTTAATAATTTTGCAAAAATCTACTCTGCCTGTGTTCTATAAATGAAACAACAAGGCCTGGATGATGGCACATCTCTTTACAGCATGGTTAACTGAATATTTTAAGCCCACTGTTGAGGCCTACTGCTCAGGAAATAAAAAAAGATTCCTTTCAAAATATTGCTGCTCATTGACAATGCACTTAGTCACCCAAGAGCTCTGATGGAGATGTGCAAGGAGATTAATGTTGTTTTTATGCCTGCTAACCAACATCCATTCTGCAACCTATGGATCAAGGAGTAATCATACTTTCAGGTCTTATATTTCAGAAATAAATTTCCCAAGGCTATGGCTGCCATCGCTAGGGATTCCTCTGATGGATTAGGAAAAGATAAATTGAAAACCTTTTGAAATGGATTCACCGTTCTAGATGCCACTAAGAATATTCATGATTCATGGGAGGAGGTCAAAATAGCAAAACCAACAGGAGTTTGGAAGAAGTTGATTCCAACCCTCATGGGTGACTTCGAGGAGTTCCAGACTTTACTAGAAGAGGTAACTTTAGATGTGGTGGATAGCAAGCGAAGTAGAATTAGAAGTAGAGCCTGAAGATGTGACTGAATTGCTGCAATCTCACGATAAATCTTCAGTGGATGAAAAGTTGCTTTCTATAGCTGAGCATAAAAGTGGTTTATTGAGATAGAATCTACTCCTGGTCAAAATGCTGTGAATTCTGTTGAATAAAAACAAAGCTTTAAAAATATTGTGTAAACTAAGGTGATTAAACAGTGTCAGGAATTGCATCCCATTTTGAAAGAAGCTCTACTATAGGCAAAATACTATCTAACAGTATTGTATACTTTAGAGAAATATTTCATGATAAAGAGCATCTATCAGTGTGACAAACCTCATTCTTGTCTTTATTTAAGAAATTATCATAACCACGCTAGGCTTCAACAACCACCACCTTAATCATTCAACAGCCATCAATATCGAGTCAAGACCCTCCATCAGCAAAGAGATTTTGACTCAAGGAGACTCAGATGATTGTTAACATTTTTAAGCAATAATGTTTTTATGTTGTTGTTGTTTAAGGTAAGCACATTGGTTTTGTTTTAGAGAAATGATATTGTATACTTAATAGACTACAATATAGGGTAAACATAAATTTTATATGTAGTGGAAAAACAAAAAGTTCATGTTACTTGCTTGAATCCAATATTTGTTTTATTGCAGTGGTCTAGAACTGAACTTGCAGTATCTCTGAGGTATGTCTGGATCACCAAGGGTAGTTCTTGGACTATGTTCTATCTCCTATGTAACATGTGTACTTTAAAACTACCTGGGATAGAAAGTATTTTGCAAGTCATTTCATTCTAATGGGTCTTGACATCCTCTTTAATAATAATGCCAATAACAGCGCAGTAGAAACATTTATGAATGTGAGACTGTGTGAAGTGTTTTGCAAGCCTTTCTTTTATAATTGTCATAATTTTTATAAAAGTATAGAAATTGGGGTTCAGAAAAGTTGAATAAATTTCTCCAGGTCACAGAATTGCTCAGGATAGGGACCCTGTTTTGATCCAATCCTCATGATCTTAAAATCATACTTTAAAAATATTTTCATTTTTAATACTCTTCTCAATCATGTAGGCTTTTTTATAATTGGGAAATAATGAAATACACATAAATAAGAAATTTTACTAGTAATTCCACCACCTCATTTTAAAAATATTAAGTGCTAATTTTACTTATTTATCATAATTTGCATATGAAAATGATGCCTTGCCTATTTTTTAGGATAAATTATAAGAAGTAGAATTACTGGGTCACACAGCAGCAAGGTTTTTTTAAGGTTTTAATAAACAGGTAGTGTGTTCTTATTTTCTATTTTTTTCCTATAAAAGATGGATTTTAGTTTATTTTATAGGTATATGCCTGCTAAAAGCTTGTCTTAACTTTAAGGAATCTTTGACGCAAAACCAGTAATTCCTAATCCTAAAAAACATTGCATTATTTTTTACAAAAATTACCTTGAAATGTCCCACCTTAAGACCTGAAATGCAGTTTATAATTAATATAAGTTATATATGGCTGCAATTAAAAATATGTATAATGTCCTGATATCAATGTAAATAATACATTAAAGAAAGTAATATGTAATAAAATAATATGTATTTCAATGTGGAAATATGGGGATACTATGACACTAGAAGATACCTATCTACTCACATGGTCTCTAAAGTTCCTGGTACTGTTTGGTAAGGTGTAATCTTCCAAAACAACATGGCTTTTTCCCTATGTAGGAAATAGCTAGCACAAGTGGATATCGAAATATAACCTTAAATTCATGATCACAAAGTGGTGAACAAATTAGAAAATCAATACAGAGAAATTTGATTACAAAATTATCATTTCTGAAAACTTACTATCTTACCTTTATGAGTCCAGAACAGACTCTGGGAATGGTTATAATAACATTTATAAACAATAAGATATTGAAATAATATATGTTCCACTATATTTTTGTAAACATAGAAATGTTATAAACATAAAAATGAAGGAAAGGCATATATATATATATATATATAAATGTTTTACAGATAGACATCACTAGTAAATATCTACAATGGACTTTTACCACTCTAATTTAAAAACTTGAGTTCATTGTGCACATTATATCATATTTAGTAACATGGTTAAAATAATTTTGCTGGAATTTTGTAGTTGCTCTACATGAAAGAATATTTGACCTGAATTGTTCTGGTACATTTAAGCAAAATAATTGCCTTACTAACTTGTATTCTTTCAGTATTAGCTTGCCAATGTGGCTGGATTTTAAATATGAATCAATTCTAATTTGAGTTCTTGAAAGATAAGTTTTTAATGACAGAAGTTATAAACTTTTAATTTTTCCATGGCTTTTGAACTGCTCTAGTTATTTTCTTAATTATTTAATATATCTGTATCAACAAGGAATATGATTAATAGGATAAAAATACTTCTAAATAGGCCCTAAAATAGCTTGTTTATTTAGCAAATATATATTAAGCAGTCATCATATGGCAGATATTTTACTCAGTAAAGAAGCTGCAAAACAAGTGAGGAAGAATAACTTTTACTGAGAATTTGTACTAAGTGCCAGATTTACTTGTAGTTAGCTTAGTGCTTTGTAGTATCATATTCTTAATTCGGACAGTATCACCACTGAGCAGGTGTTTGTATACTGCAGATGAATATGCATAAGACATAATGGCTTTCCTTAATCAACTCACATTCTATTAAATATAAGTGAAATTAGCATGGTAAATGAAATTACAAGTCTGTAATCAGATTGCTGTGATAGCCAGGGAAGCATTGCTGACTCTGCCTGAAGAATCCGGGAGGGCTTCCTAGAGGAGGCACTGTTAAGGCAGACCTTTTGATAAATGAAAATACTCACAGAAAAGCTAGAGGATGGTATTCCAGACAAATGAGGTGTTTCCAAATGAGAGAGACCCTTGACTATCAAAAACAGCAGTTTCTTGTGGAGGAAACTTGAGATTCTTGTGAAGAAATCAAAGAACGAGTTGATGGGTGCAGCACAACAACATGGCACAAGTATACATATGTAACAAACCTGCACGTTATGCACATGTACCCTAGAACTTAAAGTATAATAAAAATAAATAAATAAATAAATAAAAAGACAAAAAAAAAAAAAGAAATCAAAGAAGAGAGGATTCGGCATAAAGGTGCAGGGGTCTTCTATGCCCTGTGAAGTTATGTAGACTTAAGTACGTGCTAGAGAGGAGCGGTAAAGAAGAAGACTATGCCCAATTTTTAGGAAGTGTCAGAAACAAACAGACAATGGGGTGTAGATGAGACTATGGGAAAGGTGAGGTCCTGATACTGTGGGAGTCACTTTCCCATCCACCTCTCATTTCAGGTTTTCTATTTAAATGCAATGGTATTTAAATCTGAGCATAAGCCAAAACGAAATTATGAATATTAACTGCTACAAAATAATCTTATGGTTACAGGGTATTTCTAAGCTAAACATGAGTGATTTGGGAATGTCTATTCTTCCATGCCACATTAGCTCAGCTAATTAAGAATTCAAGCTTAAGGTAGTCCTATAATTTTAGCCTATGTAAGTAGATACCAAGATTTCTATTCTTCCTATCTTAAAGACTGCTTTTTAATGGTGTCTGCATAAACAGACATTATTGTTTTCATCAAACAATGCATTTTTAAAAACTTTAGAATAAGAGTACTTCTGTTTAAAATTGTTCCTTAGTGCACATATTTATGTAATGATATATCAATATATATCTGAGTGGTGAAGTACAAATATCATTGTACTGGTCCCTCAGTAGTACTGTGAGACATGTAGATGGCTTCCCTCTGTCATGGATGGAGAATCTGAAGCCGAGAAACTGTATTTCTTCTGAGTGACCTCTGGTTTTTTCAAGAAGTTGGAAATGAGCCACAATTTCTGAGGTTTTTCTTTCCATTACTCATTCTATGTTACTGTTTGGTTTTCTGGCTTCATTAAGCATTCTCCCACATTTATATAGAGAATCTGATTTTTTAAATACTTGAGGTACATCTTTGATTCAGGATGTTGTTAATTTCAAGGAAATAATCAGCAGGATACAAGTAGGTGGTTTGAATGAAGACAGAAATATTTAACCTACGATGTTGATACATTTTTGGTGCCAAAGACAGGGAAACATATGGTTTACTGGCATCTCCATGAAGACAACGTCTTTGTTAATGTTATTTTTAAACCAATTATTTTTTAGGCTTAGTGGATAAACGAAGACCTGACATTATTTGGTTCATGCCATATGGATTCATTTTTATAATTTATTTCTCATAATTTGTTCATTCCTTGCCCTGTCCTTTCTCCTCAATCTATCCATTTTAAAACCCATTAGTTATTGTGAAACAACAATATATGTGTATTAGAGAAACTGAACTAGAGTCACAGATTCATTATGGAGTTAGATAATATAATAGCTTGGGAAATCAGGCTATGCTTCCTAAAGGAAGCAGTGTGTCATGTGTGACATATCTCCTGTGGTCCATATGGTAAGACTTGTGGCTTCAAGGAATGCATACTTGTTACCTCAGTTACTTAGCACTTTGGGGAATTAGTGTTTCTGCATAACTGGAATTTCTAAAGGGCTGGAGATTACTGATTTAAAATTATCGTACTTTTTTAAAACTTATATTTTTAGTTAAAATCTTTCCAAAATATAATCAATGTATCTTCGTTTCATGACAAAAGATCAACTTCCCTGAAGTGGATAAATCCTTATACATTTCTCAAATTTCCACCCTCAGGAAGAAGCCCAGTCTTTGCTGTGGTATCAGTTTCCTCTTCATTTGTCAATAATGTATTTCTAAATCTGGGGGAGTGTCAACAGTCCACTGACTCTTAGATGACTGCAGGACAGGCTGTACTTGCTCTTATTTACACCCTGTTAATGAGATACACGGAGGAAAGAGGACGCCCTCTCATTGCTTGAGGAGTTTTGCAAAGCTGTTCTCTATGAGCCCTTACCTATAGCTTCATCAGGAGAAAAATGATAGGAATGTGGAGCAAAACCCAAGTCACATTTATTTTTAAGTTCCTTTTAATGATTTGCCTTTAATACATCATCAAAATAGCATTTTAGATGATACAGTTTAATTGAAAGTCCTACAATAAGATCAAACCACTTCTCCAGTCACATTCCAGGTGTTTATTGTAGATTTTCTTGGTTTCGTTACTTCAGAAAACAGAGTAGGACATTCTGGCACTCAGGGAACTCCCAGAACGTGGTAGGATCAATCACATTTTTCGTCATGTTTGTGGTTAATCTCTTGTTCCCAACTCCTCTATGAAAATGTAAGTGACATTTAATAAAACTCAGGGTTCTAACTTCTGGAAAAAGGACAGAGAGCCGAAGTACATAAAAAGATTATAGCTGTGACTATAAACTTAAGTAATAAAATACTGTAGCTCAACGTGAACGAAAAGTTTCTGGAGGAAAAAATTATTGGCCAGGCCCCGTGACTCACACTTGTAATCTCAGCACTTTGGGAGGCCCAGGAGGGCGGACCACAAGGTCGAGATTGAGACCATCCTGGACAACATGGTGAAATCCCATCTCTACTAAAATACAAAAATTAGCCGGGCGTGGTGGTGGGTGCCTGTAATCCCAGGTACTCGGGAAACAGGCAGGAGAATTGCTGGAACCTGGGAGTCAGAGTTTGCAGTGAGCCGAGATCACGCCACTGGCCTCCAGCCTGGCAACAGAGCAAGACTCCGTCTCAAATAAACAAACAAACAAAAATCTTATTTCCATCTAAAAACTCAGCAACTAAAGTAAACCCTTTTGCTCTAACAATGTCTTTCATGTTGGTTATTTCTTTATCTTTGCTACATATGTAGCATGGAAGAGATTGCTTTCAGAAGGCAGAGGAAAAAGGTAGCCTTTGATTTAGGACTTTAAATAACAAATATAGTAGAGAATTGAAAGTAGTGAGATGTGTTTGTTTTTTTTTTGAGACCGAGTCTTGCTCTGTCGCCATTTTGGAGTGCAGTGGCATGATCTCGGCTCGTTGCAACCTCTGCCTCCCAGGTTCAAGCGATTCTCTTGCCTCAGCCTCCCAAGTAGCTGGGACTACAGGTGCGTGTCACCGCGCCCAGCTAATTTTTGTATTATTAGGAGAGACAGGGTTTCACCATGCTGGCCAGGATGGTCTCAATCTCTTGACCTCATAATCTGCCCACCTCAGCCTCCCAAAGTGCTGGGATTACAGGCACGAACCACCACACCGAGCCTGAGATGTCTTAAATCCATATGTAGGCATGTACACAAAGTTGTTATACTTGAGAATTGATAACATACAACTTTTCAAAAGAGGATCCTTTATTTTCAAATTATTCAAATTATAAAATTATTTATTACAGGACATATTAAACTCATTAAAAAAGTTATAGCTACAGGGAACTTTACAGGCCACTTAGTTCAATGAATTTATTTTATAAAACAAACAGGCCTGGAAAAGTTAATTCTCCTTTCAGCATAGATTTTCCTTCCTTTCTTGTTTCCTTCCCTCCCTCCCTCCCTCCCTTCCGTCCTTCCTTCCTTCCTTCCTTCCTTCCTTCCTTTTTTTCAAAGTGTTTTTCATATGTCATTGGAAACAGAATTTCCCTTTAAAAAGGAGAAAAAAGACCAACACAGTGCAAAATATTAACTCCCTTTGGATTTCAGGGTAATGTTCTGAATAATGAAAATCAGAATGCTTCATAAATTTCAACTCTGAATGTCATCATACATTCATAGCATGCAAGAATTTGAATATTACTTTGGTTGCAGAACTCAGAAAGTCACGTTAGTTTAATTTAATTGCATTTTTATATCATTAATTATTGCCTATCAAGCAAATTTGAGAAGTCCAATGAATCTGTCAAGATTTTGTGAGCCTCCATATGTGTGAGGAAAATTTTCTTTCTAGGGAACTGTCCAATTAAAAATGGGTTTCTTTAAATCTTTTTACAGAATCCTACATTTGAGCTAGTTTTTTAAAATACAGGATTCTTTCTATAGGTCTTTACATTAATTTTTTCAACTACCATTTATTTGATAATTTATATTCTACTTACAAAATTTGTTGAAACTATCAAATAGCCAGATCCAGGTTTCAATTCCAAGTTCTTCACTGTTCAGTTATCAATGTATCATTTTGACTATATTTATAAAATAAATCAGGACATGTATGCAGAGCACATCATACATAATCATACTAATATTTGTGTGTTATTGTATGTTTTAAACTTGCATTAACATGTATTTCTCATTTAATTTTTTCAAAACCTCAGGTATACGTTATCACTATTATTATTTATGACTGAAATTTACACAAGTAAGAAATGTGTTTACTCCTTGTTGCTCCTGTTTTCTTTCTGTATAAATGATACTTGGGGGATCGAGATATGTTTGAGTGTGGCACAGCTGTCCTAGCTCTTTCCACCAGCGTGTCTTTATCCAGGCAGTTTCTCGGTTTCATTTCACTCCTATGTTTATTTGTAGACCCATCTCAAAGTGCGCCTGCTTTAAGAACAACTCCCTAGATCAAATATTAGTCCACAAAATTAAGTCCCTTTTCTAGTTCTCTATGCAGCAACAACTATCAGCACCACATATTTTAGTAATTAATTATATTCCCCGCTAACATTGTAATGGCCTCCAGATGTCTTTTGCACTCAACAATTGTTTGACTCGACAATTTGATATCATTTTGTAGGAATAAAAAAGCATTGCCTTTTTACCACAGTGAGCCCTAAATATGTGTATTTACATACCGGGGTGAGGGTCGGTATGTAATAAATATCCGTATGTAACTTCTTGTGTAACATCACAAAAAGTTTACTTTTAGGGAGGGGAAGAGGCTTTGAGTGAGAAGCCCACCACACAATAGGAATGCTGGTGTCTGAGAATGGTAATAGGTGGCCCAATAGAGAGGCACTCACTGGGATTAATGCCATAATGTAAAATATTGTCCAACAGCGTGTTAAACACAGTTTTAGCACCAAATAGGGAAAATCACAAGTACAGTATGGTCAGAACCAAGGGTGTAGGCAGTGGAGCAGATAAAGAATGTCTCAGCATTTCGTTCTTTGGCTACTGTTGCCTTTCACTGTTCTGAGAAAAAGAAGGCAGCTATTAGTTTTGACAAAGCAATTATTCCAAGACACAGCTGCAGGGAGCTGACCTGACATTTGCCCCTGGATAGTTGTCATAGCAGCAGGCTGAATAGAGCAGCTTGATACAAGTGCTACTGCAGACACTGGAGGAAGTTCTGTCCTAAATGCAGCATATTTGAACATTAATATACAAGTATGTATATGGTTTCTTAGTAGTGGCCATCTTTCTCCTTTATTGGATTCTTACCTAATTTTTAAGTATTCATTTCTTGGGAAATCCCTGCTTATAGGTAACAATAATGATGTGCCCCGTGAGGACTAGCTGCACCATCCACCAGAGTAGATACCGCATATCTAGGGTAATGCTCCAGGGGTAGAAGATATTTTGAACAGTATTGCTGACAAAAGAAAGGGTTAGATTCTGTAAACTGGCTGTTGCTTTTTAGAAAACTATATATACTTTGTCTATACTCAGTAAATAATTTTTGTTCTTATTTACTTTTTGCTTGTAAATATATGCATATACCTCTATATGTATTACACACAAAAGATAACTATTTGAAGTGATGTATAAAAAGATGTAAACACATACAATACATTATGTACACATAAAGAAGAGGGTATTTGTCAATATGGTAAATAATACTTCCGGCACATTGTTGAGGTAATTATTTGATGTTTTTAAATATTACCTCTATTTTAGTAACCTAAACATAGCATAAATGTGGAAATGCTTTGTCAAAACTGAAGTTTTAATGACTACATTAAGATATATATCATTATGAAATAATCTTTTATAATGAGTTACAATCCTTAATAATGCATAATATCTAAACACTCGGATAAACTGTTAATATGTATAAAATAGCAAAAAAAATTCTATTTCAGTGATGAGTTAGATGTATGATAATCTATGATAATTCTGCCTAAAACACAAAAAGAATAAAAGTTTTAATAATATGTATGATCAACAGAGAATCTATGTATTCAAAATAATGACTTTATGGAATTTCTAAATCAGTTTCTAGATCATGACCTTATGAAATTATGAAATAGACATCAGGAAAGGAATACAAAAGATTGGTATATACAAATCCATGAGGATAGTCTTTGTTTTATTCTTTCTTTCTCAATCAATATATACTTCCACTTAAAGGAGAAATTTTAAAATTGTATTTTGTCATTCAATTGTTTGAATGTATGAAAATTGTGCTGCTGACATGTAAAATACATATACAATATGAATAGTATGGCTTTTAGGCCTAAAGCTTGTGGAAAGTGAATATGTTGACTCTATAGTTTTTAAACGGAATTTCAGTAATTACAAAAGAATGTGTATATGATAAATTGCACTGGATACATAATAAATTAAATTTGATATTTAGAGTCAAAAGTGCATTTTGTTTCTGTTATGAATCAAATCAAAAATTAGGAAATTTTTCTAAAAGATTTGGAAGCACAATTTTGATGCAGGAATGTGTAAACATTAAAAAATTAGTTTGTTAATATATAAACTAAACTTTAAGAATATATTTCAAAATACAAACTATATTAGTTTCAGTAGTACAAAATTGAGGGTATATTCAATCTAATCTAAAGCCATATATAATATGAAGAGATGCTCTTGTATATTTTTCCCGCAGGAAAGAGTTAAAGACAGTTTGTCTGCTCTTTCAGGCCATTGAGATGCAGGTGACTAGAGGTCTCTGTAATACAGCCTGCAGACTGCAAGACTAAGTGCTAGAAATGAAAGCAACTATAAGTACACATTTAGAAATGGGAAATCTGATTAATATTTTTCCTAAAAAATAACTTTATGTAGATAATAATCAAATTATTTCATTCATGAAGTTATCAGTGAAACACCTGACCAAAGGCTTAACTTTATTTTTAAGTTTAGAAGTAAACCAGGAGAGAATAATCTGATATCAATGATGGCTGAAAGCAACTGAACGAGGGCAGTGTCAAGAATAGGCAGATTTAACATGTATGAATCTCTTGAAAGTGTTACAAAATGTAGTCCGAAATGGTGTAAGCAAAATGGAATTTATTATCTTGGGTGACTCAAAATTCTAACAGTAGGGCCAAGTTTACATATGGTTGATTAAGTGTCATAATTATGGATCTTCTCTCAGAGATCTTTTGGTTCTGCTCCATTTTTGTTATTTCTATTGTCGGACAGGTTATCCTCTCATAGTAGCAACATAGCTGCAGCAGCTCCAGCCTTCCATCTTTCCCATATGATTGGGTTACATATTCATCCCTGAAGCAATTGCTTAGGCCAGAGAAATGGAAAGTGTGTAGGTCACATATTTAGTTTTGGAGTCATTAGTGGAGTTAATTCTGTAAAACACATGGAATGAGAGTAGGGTAGGAGGATCAGATACAGTTACTACAAGGGGAAGGAGGATGAATGCTGGAAAGCCAGTGAAAAACAGTGTTCACTACAATGGACTGTACTGGCTTTCTAGGGCTGCCATCACCAAGTAGCACAAACTCAGTGTTTTAAAATAACAGGAACTTACTCTCTCACAATTCTGGAGGTTAAAAGTCCAAAATCAAAGTATTGGAAGGGCTATGCTCCCTCAAAAACCCCTCACGGAGGATCCTTCTTTGCTGCTTCTGATAGCCCAGGTATTCCTTGGTTTTTGGCAGCAAAATTCCAATCCCTGTTTCCATTTGTGTCTCTTCTCCTCTTCCTAAAAGAATACGAGTTATTTTGAATTAGCATCCACCCTAATTCAGTATTGTCTCATCTTTATTAGATTATACCTGCAAAGTCTCTGTTTTCAATTAAGCTCACATTGATAGGTATCAGGGATTAGGAATTCAACATACTCTTTGGAGGGACACAGTTCAACCCATAGCAATATATTCTTTGCACCCTCCACAATTCGTGTCCTTCTAACTTGAAAAATACATTCACCTATCCCAACATCCCCAGAAATCTTGATTCATCCAATCTTGATTGGACTATATCTGCTCTAAAAATACTCAGCTCAGAAAGTCCCAAATATTATCCTCAAATCATCTAAATCCAGTATGGGTAAGACTCTGGATATGGTCCATCCTGGGACAAAATTTATCTCCATCTATAGACCTGTGAAACCTAGAAAACATGTTACCTGCTTCTAAAAGACAATGGTGGGACAGGCATAGGATGGACATTTCCATCCCAAAATGGATAAAAGAGAAGGAAAACAATGGATCAGAGTTCTCAAGCAAGTTTAAAACTCAGCAGGGTAAATTCCATTAGTTTTCTGGGACTGAGAATAATCATCTGTGACTCCATGCTCTGTCTTCCTGTCCCTCTGCATCTTCCTCTTGGCCAGCCTTAGCAGTGGCCATGACCTCTTCGCCAATGATGTCCAGCTGGCTGGCCTCAACCTCTGGGCTCATTGCTTTGCCCTTGGAATCATTCTTGTTCCATTCAATTCCATCTCTGTCCCTTTTCAGTCCGGGCTGACAGTATTTTTTCTGGTATAAAATTTTCAAAAACTTTGTCAGTCTCCTATGCATGTCAAGGTAATCCACAGTATTAGACATGAGGATTCTTTACACATTCTTCCTGAATAATCTTCTCTCTCTTCCTGGAATCTACTGAAATGGTTGATTGGATTCATAAATCACATACCTAATCTCTTTAACATACAGTTGCCAACCACACCTGTTTTCAGAGCATGTTATCTGAAACATTTTCCAAATTATCAAGTGCTAGTTCCTTGATGTAGGCAAATTTAATCCATAACATAAGCTAACTCCAGTTTTTACATTGCACTGTTTGAAGAATGCATGTATGGCTTTATGCTCATTAGCTATACCTAAAAAGAATTTACCAGCAGAAATATTGAAGGCACATAATTTAAAGTGTATTTACAGATGCAAAATATGTAACTACTATCAACTCTCTTTAAGTGAGGGAAAACTACTTATACATTATTTTAGAGTCTTATTTATTTAAAGATTTGAGGTAGAGCCAATATATTCATTTTTCCTGTATTTTTAAGTTGTGCAAATTTTATCATCAGGAGACTATAATAGACCTCTCTCTCCTTCTGTCTCTGTCTCTGTCTCATTTTCCCTCTCTGTATGTCCCTCATACATACTATAGAAAAACTCTTACACAATATGAAATTTTATATCAAAATATGAAGAAATTACAGCAATCTAAAATCAATGATAGATGTACAGAGCATAAGTATTGGAGTTGTCATTTAGAAAGAATAAGATGAAACATGAACCAATAGGTACATGATTGCTCTTTCATGAATGTAGAAAATATATGTAGTCCATTATGTTGTTATTGTTAAAAAGGTAAACATTTTCACACATACACACACACACCATCTATTTTTAAATGCTTTTAATCATTTTTCCTAAATATTTTGCTTAGTTGTAATCATGGTTATTCAGTTTAAGATGCGAATGCAATGTAGATTTAAAAGGGCTTTGTCTACTTAGAGACAAAGCTGTTACCCAGTGATTCACACATGCATACCCTCTAATTGGAGCCCACTGTAATTACACTACAAATAAGCACTTCTTCATGATGTTGAAGAAGCCAGTTACTAAGGAGCTGTTTCTTGAAAAGTGTTGTCATTCATAGCTGTAAAGTGCTGAACAAGCCTTAAATTATATCTTCTGTTCTAAAGTCAAACTAAAAATAATCTATACATGTCTTTTGTTTATTTACCCTATTGCTTTCCTCTAAATATGAAAGCTCTTAAAATATTCAGCAGTGACTTTTGCATTATGGAAATGACCGTTCAAGGCAAGGTTTCTGAAAAGTTATATGCAAGTTAGCGTCAGCGCAAGCCCAACAGCAGCCCAGATCTAGCCCTGTACAAGGCTCAGGGGATAAACACCAGGGCTGCCTGGGTTCAAATTCCTTCCCTCAGTTTTTACCTGAGCACTCCACTCATGAGGAGGAAAGGGCATGCATCTTTGTCTTTGTGACACATCAGGGTCCCTTGTTCTTAGAAGCTCAGATGTGTAAAAAATGCTGTGGATGCTTTTATATCAAGGAACTTAAGAGTGCCTGGGGCTGTGCTATAGCAATGGCAACAGGGCCCAACCGAAAGATGACACGCTCATTAGGTCTTACAATTATTTCCAGAAATAATTCAATATTGCGGCACTATTCACAATAGCAAAGACTTGGAATCAACCCAAATGTCCATCTGTGACAGACTGGATTAAGAAAATGTGGCACATATACACCATGGAATATTATGCAGCCATAAAAAAGGATGAGTTTGCATCCTTTGTAGGGACATGGATGCAGCTGGAAACCATCATTCTTAGCAAACTATCACAAGAACAGAAAACCAAACACCGCATGTTCTCACTCATAGGTGGGAACTGAACAATGACATCACTTGGACTCGGGAAGGGGAACATCACACATCGGGGCCTATCATGGGGAGGGAGGAGGGGGGAGGGATTGCATTGGGAGTTACACCTGATATAAATGACGAATTGATGGGTGCTGACGAGTTGATGGGTGCAGCACACCAACATGGCACAAGTATACATATGTAACAAACCTGCACATTGTGCACATGTACCCTAGAACTTAAAGTATAATAAAAAAAGAAAAAATAAATAAAAAAGAAAAAAAACTAAAAAATTTAAAAAAGAAATAATTCAATCTACCCTTGATTTGAGACAAATGATTTACTTCAACAAGTCCTAAAAAACACTGCTCCAGTATTCTGCAAAAATAAAATACATAAAAATAAAAGGTATTTTATTTAATCATTTATTTATTAGTAGTCTCTCCATATAGATTACTAATAGATAGATACTAATCTATCTATATTATTAACCTATCTATCTATAGGGTAGTAAATGGCAAAAGTGTTTTATCTGGCCTGAACGTTGTTGCAAAATGTTACATTTGAATGCTCTTGAATTTAGCACTGTCTTTATAACTTCCTATTTTTCAATAGTCAGATCTCTTTAGTTTCGCTTGGTCCCTAGAGGAAGTTGAGTTTGACAGGATTTTTGATTCACCTAGTTTTAGGCAAGTGTATTATCACCCAAACATATACGCCAAAATTTTTGCATTAAAAATTAAATATTTGCTGATTCTTCAAAAAATAATTTGGATGAAAAATAAGTTAGTCTTTAGATGTTTTACTTCTTCCAATAGGCACAGATGCACAGATACTGCCTCCTTTTCACATTTCTTTAGTATATAGAAAATTATGTTAAAAGAATAGGAATAAGAATGCTATTTAAATTTGATACTTCCCTTCTCTAGATCTTAGCATGGGGGAATGTGCGGTTTTGCCCTTGAGAGGATACTTGCTATATTATAAATAACATGTATATCAGAAAGAATATATTAATAACATATGAATAAATATATGAATATACATCAGTAAGAGTGTATGAATGTAAGTCCAACTCATGCTGAATTATGAACCTTATCTTTAACCAACCACTGAATTAAGGTACTTCCTTTTTAAAATTTCAATGTTTTGTGTGATTCCTGTGAACTGCTTTGAGACCAGCAGCCTTGCTCAGTGCAGAACATGAAAGAGGAACAATGGAGCAGATTTTTCCCCCTCTTGGTATGAGTCTATCAGTATTCATTTTGAACTGAGCTGTCTGTCATTCCTGACAAGTCCTGAGGGGAAATAAGCCTTTGGGTCCCAAAATATTAATAGGTAAACACATTATTCATGTTTGGCCGTAGCAAAGATAGGTTTAATTTTAAAATGGGGCCAGAGTCCCTAAACACCCTAATAAGATGTTTGTACAACGACAACAATAAAATAAAATCATGTAAAATGAAGAATGCCTGGCGTCAAGTGTTCTAAAGACCCACAGTTCATAAAATGTGTTTAAAGCAGTTGAGGCAGGAGTGAGAAAACCCAGTAAGGAAAAGACAGCTTCGGTTAGCAATCCCCAAAAGGTGTATAATTCAGAATAAGGTTCTTCTTTAAAAATTAGCCTTCTGGCTGGATGCAGTGGCTCATGCCTATAATCCCAGCACCTTGTGAGGCAGAGAAGGAAGGATTGCACAAACCTAGGAGTTTGAGACCAGCCTGGGCAAAATAGCGAGAACTCATCTCTACTGAGCATTAAAATAATAAAAATAATAATAATAATAAAAATTAACTAGGTGTAGTGGCATGCACCTGTAGTCCCAGCTACTGGGGAGACTGAGGAGGGAGGATTGTTAAGCCCAGGAATTCAAGCTTGCAGTGAGATACGATTATACCACTGCACTCCAACAAGGGCAACAGTGAGACCTTGTCTTAAAAACATTAATTAATTAATTAAAATTAGCCCTCTATAGAGTTTAAGATAATCATGTTGGATTTTGTTTTATATACCCTACCTGTATAGCATTTTACACTATTCAAAAAGCTTTATAGAAATATTACCCCATTTATATGGATTCCTGAGGTCAGATAGAACTGTACCCTTTCATCCATCCAAACACAACAGGATAAAAGGAGGGGATAGTACTGGGCTCAAAATTTTACTGCAGCTCTGGACAAGCTGCTAACCAGTAGTACAGCATACTTGCCCACAGTTCACAGATCTACATACACAACTGTGCCCATCATTTCTTTTGCAAGAGCTCACAAAAGGCAAAGGAGGAGGAAAGAAAGTTATAGTTTATTTGCATAATCTAGGCTCCTGGTAATTAAAAATTATTAATCACCTTTCTGATAGTTGTAATAAAATGAAAAAAAACCCTGCTTATCAACAAATCCAGCCTTCTACATAGTGCCTGGGTTAAAACCAACAGAACAAATCCCATCAAAGAGAAGTTTTCAAGTAAAGATAATGCTGAATTCATGGAAAAATAGTCTATGTAGTTCCATTGTTTTTCACTTTGATTGCTTTTAGTTTAATGACTGTTTTAGAATAAAAACACCCTATCCTCTCTAACTGAATGTCTTACTTGAAGCTGTACTTTAGGACAAATAGCAAATTTTAGAAGATTAAAAAACAAGTTTGAATGTTTGCCTATAAACATCTGAAGTTATACCTAAAAATAGATACATTTAGTACTAGGCATGCCTAAAGAATCTTTATATTTAGCAATTATTATACAAATTTTTGTTTACTAGCAAAACAGATATGAAAATGGGACCTGTTTAATTTTAATATTTACACAGATTTTACATTATAATAAGTAAGCAATGGATATTAAAACTACATAATCAGAATTTTTTTTTTCATTTTTGCCATTTGCTTTCTTAATTGCCTAAGAAAATTAATTTATACTTGTGGTTCACTGAGTGGGTAAGAGTTGCTTTTGATACCATTTTCCTTCAACCTATCCTGGCCACCTATAAAAGAGTTCCCGGATGACTTTGACAGAGTGCGCCTGATAAAGATTGCTCCGTGATGAGCAGCCGGTCCCTGATGGAGAAAGGCCAGAATTGCAGCCCTAGAGGCTGAAGAGTTACCTGCTTGTCATCTTCAATTCAATGTAATCAATATTCAGTGCTTCCTATATACAGGCCATTATCTGGGATATGCACGATGAATTTGATCATTTATTTAGAACTCATGAAACATAGTCATTCCAGAGCTTGGAATAAGGCGGGAAACTGAGACTAACTTTCCTCAATCAGAAAATAGAAGCATAACATTTCAAAAAATTGAGAAATGTTTACTCTATCACTCTTACACTCTCCCTGAAAATAGTTAAACTTACTCTACTGCATCCTTAACCTTCAAAGTGCAGTCACTTACTGTTGTTACACAGACCATAGCTTTGGGAGTCACTTAGACGCCTCCCCCACTGCTGTGCTACTCTGTACTGGATAATGTTGGAACTCAATCCATGTGACTTTGATTCCTCTTTTGCAATTTGGGAATAAATTTTATCTTGCAGAAATGTGAAAGCTAAATGAAATCATGTATAGATTGCATATAACCTAGTGCATGACTCAGAGTAAGCACCGAGAAGGAATTGACTTTGTTACCTGGTTCCCAGAAGAGAGAATTTTAATGCTCAGTAGAGATGAGTTCTCGCTGTTTTGCCCAGGCTGGTCTCAAACTCCTAGGTTTGTGCAATCCTTCCTGGCCACCCCATTTAAAATACCAAAGCGTTCTCCCCCAGATTTTATGTCCTCCTTTCATGCTTTTTGTTTCTTTTTGATGCTATTTACTGTCCTATAAAAAGGCATATTTTAAATATTTACTTTGTAAATAAATGTTTGTTTACTTCTGCACTAGAAGACAAACCTCTGAGAGAAGACATTTCGTGCTGTGTTTATTGTCTACATTGGGACATTACCAAGCACAAAGTGGGCATTACATAAATATATGTAGAACAAATGAATGACTATTACCCTTTGTCTTCTTTTCACTAGTTAAAAACCTCCTATTCATGTGGGTTCATTATTAAGTTTTGGGATCTTCCAGGAACCTGGTTTTTTCACACACACAGGTTTAGTTTATTGTGTGTCTCATAGTGTGGTACCCAAGGAGTCTTTGACTTGCTCAGTATAGCAGAGTAGTGAAGTCTTCAGATTCTGGAGTGGAAGTTCACAGGTTTAGATTTCAGTTTCTGTGCTCATAGCTGTGTGACCCTGAATAAGTCACTCAGCAGCCTTTTGTTCCTTTGTTTTTCAATCTGTGAAATCAGAGTTTAATAATGTCTGATTCGTAAGGATGTTGTGTGGATTAAAGTAATATGACAATCAGCATAGTTTCTGACACAGAGCAAATGCTCAATAAATACTACTCTCTTCTACTAGGTATAATATACTTTTTTTCATGTGACCTAAGATAACATCATATATATATTTCGCCTAATTCATCTATGCATTAGGTCCCCATTGTATGCAATCATAACTCTTTTGTTAGATTAAAATCAATTATAATGAATTGCAAAAGTGTTATCTGTTTTCCCTGCTAACATGAAAGCTCACTTGAGGCAGGTATTCTTTCTCTGTTATTCACCAAAACTACAGTGTCTTGCTCATTATATGTGTTCAATAAGCATTTAATAAATATTTTATTTTATTATATCTCTAATTTTAAGGGTGCTAAAGTTAGGACATGTATTCTTCACTTTGTGTGTATAGGTGAACTTTTATACTTAAGTGTTAGGCTATACTTTTAGGCCTATTAAATTCATCTTGTGAAATATCAGCCTGTAATGAAATTGTTCAAATTATCTTTCCATCAACATTGCATGTTGTTTAGTCTTCTCCTTCCCTCTTCATATCCCTGTCCCTTCTTATCACACAATTTTTCAGTACCCTACCAATATGTTATCTGTCTCATTAATTTAAATATTGAGGCCGGGCGCGGTGGCTCAAGCCTGTAATCCCAGCACTTTGGGAGGCCGAGACGGGTGGATCACGAGGTCAGGAGATCAAGACCATCCTGGCTAACACGGTGAAACCCCGTCTCTACTAAAAAATACAAAAAACTAGCCGGGCGAGGTGGCGGGCGCCTGTAGTCCCAGCTGCTCGGGAGGCTGAGGCAGGAGAATGGCGTGAACCCGGGAGTCGGAGTTTGCAGTGAGCTGAGATCGGGCCACTGCACTCCAGCCTGGGCCACAGAGCGAGACTCCATCTCAAAAAAAAAAAAAAAAAATTTAAATATTGAGTAACAAAGGGGGGTTAGAGATTAGGCCCATAACATGCCATGCAAAACCTTTTTTCTAGTTAGATTAATCTATTTGTCAGTGTTTGGATGTGGTCATTCCATTAGATGTGAACCATCCTAAAGATGCTATATTTCAGTACACACTTCTTTATTTTGTCAAATTATTTGTTCTATTTCTGGAAAACCACAATGGTCCACCTTTTTAATGGTTCCCATCACAAAGAAAATGGGGTGAGTTTAGCATTTGTCATTTCTCAACACTTTTAACTCATTTTAAAAGGTTTAACAACTTATGTTGCCATCATGGTAGAAAAAATGCAATCTTTCTGTTTGCATATTTTAGATTATCTTTTTCTATCAAAGTTTTCAGATGGAATTTACCATCTCACATTTTAAAAGCCTTTCAAATATCAAGAAGCTGAAATTAAAAGGTACAAATAAAAACTTAAGGTACCTATCCCAATTCTACCTATATTATATTACAAAACTTGTCCTACCAATAATTGCATTCATATATTAAAGTTTTAAAGTGCGCATGCCTTTTGATATGGAAAATTGAATCCTTGCATTTATCTGTACTTCCTTCCAAAATGCTACTATAATGACTATAATGAATATATAAAGTTTAGATTTACAAAAAGATTGAGAATGAGGAAGGACTCTCAGGAAAGGATGAGACATTCCAACTCATTTTTGGAAAATGAAAATCTGCCCCCTAACTGACTATAGGGTGATGCCAATGAGAAACCACTCAATCTCTGTCGACCCTGGAAAGTCTAAGACCTGAAGGCACTACGTATTATAGAGAATTGACCTATACAATTATGAAAATAGGAGAATTGACTGAAGTGTATCTAGCAAGTTGTTAGAGCCAGGTCCCATCCCCAATTCTGTATTGACAGGAGACATTCTTTTCCTACCCAAGGAGGAAATGAAGGGTTCATTCTGCAGTGAAATAAAGGCAAAAAGGTCTAAACTCAGAATACCAGAAACAATAACGGTGGAAAAATACGCTAAAAATGAGCAGAAGAAATTGAATTATTCAAACTGAAAGCTATACATCTCTGCTGCAGGCCTTTTTTCAGTTTTTAGCCACAAGTATGGAGACAGTCTGATTATGTCCTCCACTCAAAAGACTGCAATTGCTCCCTCGAAATGAAGAAGCCAGAGGGGGGAAATTATAGTCCTGGCACTCAACTATCAAAAGCAAGAAATAGTATCAAAGGAAATTTTAAAGCAAAACATAATTTATATCCTCAGAAAGATAAAGCAAAATCATATTTCGTCCTTGAAGTAAATAACAAATGCATGAAAAAGAACAATAAACAAAGAACTCTTGGGATATAAAAACATATACTGTGTATGATAGAATTTTTTTAAATAAGTGGAAGATGATTTGTTAAATCATTCTGAGTTTTCTTTTTAAATAGACAAAAACTAGAAAATAATGTAGAAAGGTAAAAAATATATTCTAGAGGGCCAATTTAGGACGGTAAACATCTGGCTAATGAGAGTTAGAGAAAGAGAAAAAGCAGAGGGAAAGAACGTATCCAAACAAAAAGAGAGAGAAAACATTTCTCATAAATGAGGGATGTGCATTACCAGACTGAAAGAGCACATACAATTACCAGGATAGTAAATGAAAAAAAAAAAAAAAAAAGTCCATGACAGTCATATTATTGTGAAAGTTCTGAAACACATGAAATAAAAGCAAAAGCTTAAACACTGCAGAGGGTGAGGTTAGTGGGGGAGGCACACATATAAAGAATCGGAAAGCCAAAGATGTCAACCAGCAAAAACTGTCCCAAACACTACAAATTATGGATACAAAGCCTGTAAAATTCTGAATAAAATTCCTGTTCACCCAAATTAGATCCTAGATGAGAGAGACCGAAGGTAAAGGAGATTAAAGAATGACGCTTTGTGGAGGCCTGGAGAACAGTCTTCCCAGATTGGAATAAGAAGTCTCCAGGAGACAGATTTGCAGGGAAATATTAAGTGACGTAACACCTAATATATTTGACAACATGGAAAATATTCCCAGAAGTTTGCAAACTTTTGTTAGAGAATTTGGGAAGAACTAGCAATAGTGGCTCAGAATACTAGGCAAACCACACCAAACCCCCCAAAATGAGTTTTAATACTGAAGGAACAAACATTTGGAAAGGTATACTCATTGCTTACCAGTTGGTTCGATAGTGAACAACACCGTCATCCTGGATCTCAGCAGGAAAGTGATATTAATAGCATTCAAAATAAGTAATTGAAGAGTATCTAATAAAGAGACTATTTACATAGGCATGGGACGGGTTAGGGAAATCAAGATGAGATGGTGAAGCACACAGGACTCTCGCGAGAGAGGAACCCTCACCACTGAGAGCTAGGAGGAGCAATGGGAGGGAACTGAGGCCCTGGGGGAGGGAATGTCTGTCAGGATCCAGCTTCTGCTGTGGGGAAACACAGCATTCCGGTCTGGAAACACTCTGACCATAACATGGCAGGAAAAGATACCAGGAAATAAATAGGCCACACACTATCATCTCTCAACCACTGAACTCTTGTCAGTTTGTTTCACTGATCTGAAACCCTAGCATCCAGAGAGCAAGTAAGCCCAACTTACTTAAGTTCACAGTGGGTATACCCCCAGGAAACAGTTTTAGAGAGTGCATTTGGGGTGACAAATTAAGAATATTAATTGTGCCAGAAAAAATAGTGTTGTAATTTCATGTTGTTAAAAGAAGTTCTAGTCTAAACTATGTGAATACTTACATGGCACAATTAAACCAAATCCTCAAGAGCATAGTCAGAAATCTTTGGATACAAGGAAAGTTTCATAGCAAATGTAGGATATATTTCTGTGCAGTGTGGACAGACACGTATGTACACACACACATGCAGTTTCCTTATATCTTCACATGACTGCCTTTTAAAAATCATTATTTTGATGGCTTTTTGGCTTACGTGTTTTGTTCAGAAAGACCTTCCCTCTTGAACACCCATCCCCAATCATTTGTTTACATCACCCAATTTTGTTTCATTATTAATGGTTATCACTGCATGAAATAATTTTTATTTCTTATATATTATATCCCTCCTCTTGCCTATCCTTCCTCCGCATGAAATCCCATGAGGGCAGGGATCTTTTTTTTTTCTGTTGATATATTCCCAGCACCCAGCTGACTGTGTGGCCTAGTAGCTAGAAGGCGTCCAACAGAATATTAAGTTTTTATTCATAAGCAAAATTAGACTGTGTAAGACTTGGTCCTGGGTTATAGACATGAGATAATAAAAAAGGGGACTGTTGCATATGATTCTCTAACTCAGGAAACTGGATAGATGAAAGCATCATTAATCAAAATCAGGAATTCAAGAAACAGCAAATTATGGCTGGAGAAGTGATTGCATGAGAAGTTAAAGTGCACAGTTTTGGACATAATGACTAGGAAGTAATTTTGGGATATTCATGTTGTTATGTCCAGTAGCCACTTGGAAATGTGGACTTAGGAAAAGGTTTTAATTGCAATTTTTGATTTAGAAGTCATTGGTAAAGAAGTGGTAGATAAAGTCATAAACAACAGATGAGATCTTGCAGGGAAATTATGCAGATAAAGTAAAAGACTCCTAGAGAATAAAAATGGAAGGAAAATAGAGGCTTAGAAATACGTTTCTACCAAAACTTACCGTGAGGTGGAGTAATATATTTCAATATCTTAAGGAAGATAAAACCACTACTTTCCAAATTCAACTAGTGTTAAATAACATTGATAGATGCCTATGTGCATATTTTTGAGAAGTTAGAGAACACCTAAAAATTAACAACTTCTTAAATAACAAATTTTTCTTAATGAAATAAAATTATAAATTTTATATTTAATGTATAAAGAAATATGCCAACAGTGATATTTATCTTCCTATTGTATAGTCAATATGATAAATCAGAACACTTTATAGGGCTAAATTGAAAGTAATATAAGCAGTACTATTAAACAAGGGAATATTAACAAAGAGCATAGTATTTTCCTCATGTATACACCATATAACACCCACACGTATTCTGGCTTATGCAGTTTGTTTTAAATCCATCACTAGATTATTTATCTTTAGATAATTTCATGTTATCTATGCATGTTCCTCTTAAAATTTAACTTCATGTTAATATAAGAGCATTATCACTCAGGCATCACCATATTGATGGCTTTTCTAATTATCTTAGTTTGACTATTTCATAATTAATATGCTTGAAATACCAAAGCAGATGGGCAATCTTTACACCAAGTTTAAATTAAATTATAATAACCTGTAAACTTTAATCTCAACAAGTAGGAATTAAGATCTCAATTTTATGACTCCTTCAAGATATATAATCCAGATGGAATTATGTTTACTATATGATTGAACATAATGCTCATCAAAAGTTGCTACAAAGAAATCCATTATGTAGTGATATTAGGAAGGGATAGTTCTTCATTCTGCTCAGCCAACCGTGTTGGCACACCTGTTTCTAATTTCAAAACCATCTATGATTATATCCTAATGTCAGTGTTGAAATAGCATCATTAGTCCAAGTTTATCTACTTGCTCAAAAAGAAATATGAAAAGATGACAATTTACTGTGATGGCTAGGTTTTTGTAAGACTTTTTTTTTTTTTTTTTTTTGAGACGGAGTCTCGCTCTGTCACCCAGGCTGGAGTGCAGTGGCCGGATCTCACTATTACGCCATTCTCCTGCCTCAGCCTCCAGAGTAGCTGGGACCACAGGTGCCCGCCACCTTGCCCAGCTAGTTTTTTGTATTTTTTAGTAGAGACGGGGTTTCACCGTGTTAGCCAGGATGGTCTCGATCTCCTGACCTCGTGATCCGCCTGTCTCGGCCTCCCAAAGTGCTGGGATTACAGGCTTGAGCCACTGCGCCCGGCCGGTTTTTGTAAGACATTAATTGTGTTTTTCAAAGTTCTGTTTCTTAGTTGAGCCCAATTTTCTTAAGTCAGTAGTAAGAACACCAATGTTGTGTAATTGACTTCTGTGAAAAATGCATAGTATCTGAGAAGACACTTTTGAAGTACCAGGACAGAATTTTCCTGACATGCCCGTAGAACCATTTGTGACAATAAATCTAACCACAATTTTAACATGAATTGTAGGTCCTGTCTTACACTCTGGGAAAGTTGATAACAAATGAAAAGAAAGTCAGGTTGTTTCCTTAATTTGCCTTTTAAAATGTTACAGGCAAAACAGCTTTAACACCTATGAGTTTATTTTAGCACTGACCAATAATGTATACATATTATTATATATAGGCAAAATAAATATGTAGTCCTATTACCAAAAGAAAATTGTTAAGTATCAGACATGAATCAAATCCCTTTATAAAGCTCCTTTATGTGTCACAGATTTGATTAAATTGCAGATAAAATAATGCAGCTCTTCACCCTGCCCAACATCATGCTCTAGACAGCCATTATGCAGATGCTAGGCTTGATCTTCCAACATCACCACATTAATAGGATTATGTAGTAGCTAACGGTTAACTCCTATTAAATAAAAGTACCTCCATTGTGTTTCTAAAAGTTTAACAACAAAGATATTTGTTCTGAATTTTTACTATTGCTGTAATATTTTTATAGGTAATAGACTCTAACATAAATATTATCCTTAGATTATTGCTTTGGGAGAAATTCCTTATTGTTAAAATACAACTGTGTTGATCTTTTTAGATTTCATTAATCTTCTCCTGAAGATAAACATTGGTAAAGATTACCTTCTTTACTGTTTATTATTATTTCTTTCAAGGTCTTTTTTGAGACAGAGTCTCGCTCTGTTGCCCTGGCTGGAGTGCAGTGGCATAGTCTCGGCTCACTGCAAACTCCGCCTCCCGGGTTCATGTCAGCCTCCTGAGTAGCTGGGACTACAGGCGCCCGCCACAATGCCTGGATAATTTTTTGTAGTTTTAGTAGACATGGGGTTTCACCGTGTTAGCCAGGATGGTCTCAATCTCCTGACCTCGTGATCCGCCCGCCTTGGCCTCCCAAAGTGCTGGGATTACAGGCATGAGCCACTGTGCCTGGCCTCTTTCAAGGTCTTTTATAGCAATCTGAAAACTAAAGAACTAATTTATATACAATGAAAGTCTTTAATTTTTCCTAAAATATATTTTACTACTTGCTTTTATTGCATTTTTATAAAGATAATTATATACCAGAGAAGAGATAAAAGAATTTCTAACAAACAGAGCCTGCTTTTTGTGTGTGAAAGTGTCTGGGGGATAGATTAGTGAGTTAAGAAGAACAGTATTTTCTGTTCATTTGGAACACTAAGGGTGTGGAAAAGAAAAATATCATCTTTTTTCTCCTTTACTTTTGGTGAAAGCCATATCTAAGCCTACTTTATCTACATAACACTTTTCAATTTCACACCACAATGTTTTAAAAATTCTAAAATATTTCAAAGAAAAAAATTAATTTGTTATTCTACAGATATGTATATTAAAGATTTGCAAATTACATTAAAAATTAAATGACAAATCATCAGAGGATACAACATCCATTAATTATGAGAAACTTCCATATTTTGGTCATTTCACATGGTACAGATTATGACACTAGTAGGAATTGTTTGGTTTTAAAGTCTTGTATCTGAATCCAAACTATTTATGCTCACCACACGACAGCCAGTAAGTTGAGCAGCAAAGATTTGGAACAAGGTCAGTGACTTTATTAAGAGAGCTAGCAAATTAAGAACATGGTGGACTAATGTCTTAACCATCTTAAGTCAGTAAACATTTCAGATTGTTTTTATGTTAAGGGAAGGGGAAAAAAGAAATGGTTGGAATCCAGAGGTGACCCATGACCACAGATAAGTGGGTGCCAGCATGGGTCTGTTCTGGGGAGGCCATGAAACACCTCCATCCTTGGTCAGGTCATGACTCTCCAACAAATACTCAACACTACATTGTTATGTGTGGGTACACTATTTTTATCTTCTGGGTTAGTTTTTGTAAGGGACTGTTATCATATTTGCTTTAAACTATACACCAAATTCCTCTCATAGTTAGCCTGGCCTACATGTAGAAATAAGCAGAAGCAGTTAACCTAAAAGATATCACCACAAAAGGAGTGATGAGTTTAGGAGCAAAATGGAGTTAGTCATGCTAGGCCTCATTTTCACTGCTACAATTTCCCCACTCTCAAAGGTTCATTCCAAAATCTTGTGGAATTGAGAACAATGGGATATTGTCTCCCATCTGGGTACTATTTGTTGAATGGGGTTGGTGAGGGATGACTGTGGAATAAAACCATTTGACCTGGCTAAGGAAATATTCCTCTTGTAGGCTTGTAGGTTCCCACTATTACTTTGCATGCAGTGTCTAATGAGAAACTGAATAAGAAAGAAGCATGGAACTTCTGGCTGCATGCTTCCTGATATATAGCTTATAGTTGTGCAACAACTATAGGATCAGAATCGTCATATAACACAGGGATTATTTTGATAAAATGTAAAAACTTTGTTTTTTAGGCCAATTACGAAAAAGGCAAAGAAAAACCTGCAATGTGATTGTTTCTCCTTATGGGAAACTCATTTAGGTAACCTGGAAGTCAAACTTGATGAAAAAAGGACTCAAAATTCACATACTGAACAAGGTGTAGGATGGCAAATTCAGCAGTAGGGGGATAGGTTAGTGGAAGTGGCAACAGACTGAGAAATCCTAACTAAATAGTTGTCTTGCCAAACATATGAAAATCCCCAAAGGACAAGCAAGACACATAGGGTTTACATTTTTATTTCATTTATCCTCTTGTGAAAGAGTAACTTTAGGTCCTTCAAGGGCTCATATGCCCACTATTTTCCTGGTTTCTGGAATGATGGGGTGACATGACCCAAGTATGATATACCCATGGCTTTAATCCATCAAGTTTAACTGATAAGTGGGTGGGTATTCAGCAGCACCTCTAACAGTCCCATTCACTGGGCAGCAAGTTGGTGTTCAGGTCCTTTTTCTTTCCAAGCCTTTAGGAGGACCCCTTCTGGTCGAAAAGGATGTGAGACCACATCTATGGGATGAGTGATCCTACTAGAAGCAAAGTCATGAACAGAAGTTAGTACAGTGCCTACAGTTAGCATATTTGGCAATTGGTAAATCTCTTAAAACATCAGTTGGTTCTCCAGCTGAAACTTGCAATGACCTATCATATAATGTTTCAAAGAGATTCAATTTGTGCAGACTTCAGGGAGCTACTCTAATCTACAGCAGGGCAACTGGCAATGCCTTATTCCAAGTTAAATTAATTCTTTGAAAATTTTGATGCTTCATTTTAGACTGTGGTTTATCTTTTCAATTTTTCTGTCAGTTATGGTCTCCAAGCTGACAACTTAAAGATTTCAGGAAGGAATGAGTTACAGCTTCCCTTTACATTCATGTAACCATCATAGTCTTCTTTGAATCAGGGATAGATGGGTGTTAACTACATAATTTGTGGCCCCTGCATCAATGAGAAAGTCAATAAGTTTCTTCCCTACCATCAGTTGTACTGGGACTCCTATGGGGATATGATATCAGGTTGGCTAAACATACGTATTTAACAGGTTATAGGAGAATCTATGAATATTTATAAAGGCAGTCCTAACACAGGCATATTTACAAAACATACAGGTAACATATGGTCCATGTTTACCTTCAGGTGAAGACTTAACACTTGCCTAGCAGGCTTTATGTCCTGTTTATGATTTGGTATCTTATTGCCACAAAGAGTTTGTTCTGTTAGTCTAATGATCATTAAGGTTGGTGAGTTATTTTCTCTAAACCATAAAAGGGAGGAGGGATAACATGATATGTCTGACCTCCAATGGCTGGGAACTAAGTTTTTAAAGTTTTTTTCTGGGGCTCCCTTGGCCAAGGGAGGTCCATTTAATTAGTGAGGGACATAGGATTTTAATTTTTCAATTTACATACCCTGTTTTTGATCAAAATATGTCAGAGGCAGCATCAATGGCCAAACTTTTTTGTTTTTCCATATTATTGCTGGGGTAGTGTGGCTATCCTACTATGGCAGAGAAATTAGACCCAAATGACTTAAAGCTAAT
This sequence comes from Colobus angolensis palliatus, assembly GCF_000951035.1. Taxonomy (NCBI): domain Eukaryota; kingdom Metazoa; phylum Chordata; class Mammalia; order Primates; family Cercopithecidae; genus Colobus; species Colobus angolensis. The sequence continues at coordinate 3,978,204 of NW_012115378.1, forward strand.
TAATAATTCTAGGCATCTGTGGGAATGGAGTTGGGCAGATACTCATTAACCATTATAACTTTTTTAAAGTAACATAACAGCCAAAAACCAAAAGCCAAAATGCAAGATTATAAAATCAATTTATCTATAAGTTTTGTGTGTTGAACCATCAGCCATTTAGGCATCTGTGAATTCATCTTTGATTTGGAGAGTCTGAACTAGTTTTGGCTCTCAAAACAGGCCCTTTAAAATTTCATGTGCCCCTCTCTTCTGCAGTGGTCCCTGGGCATAGAGGGAGGGTGGTTGATGTTGTATAATTTAACAGCAGCATATCTGCTGTGCAAAATGGATTGGCCTAGTGGGATTGAATTGTTTTTAAGTTCTGAAGATAAAACAAGACATAAAGTATTAGCAATGTTTCAAGCAAAAAGGTCATAGTTATGAGAATGACTGAAAAAGGAAGCTCACAGGTAACTAAACATTCAAACTATCTAGCATCATGGATATAGAAAGAGACAAAATTATTGAATCCACATTTCTTTGAATAGAGGCCTGTTAACTTGAGTTTGGCATCAGATAATGGCAGGAGTGAGTGCCTTCTTTAGATGAGATATATGTACCCAGGAGTCAAAACCCTGTAACTTAACAGTGCAATGATTGTTTAACAGCACCTGATAAGTATTGATATGGTTTGGCTCTCTGTCCCTACTAAAATTTCATCTCAAATTGTAATCCCCATATGTCAAAGGAAGGACCTGGTGGGAGGTGATTGGATTATGGGTGCAGTTTCCCCCATGCTGTTCTCATCATAGTGAGGGAGTTCTTACAAGATCCGATGGTTTAAAAAGTGGAAGTTTCCCCCTGTGCACTCGCTTCTGCCACCATGTCAGACGTGCCTTGCTTTCTATTCACCTTTCACCATGATTGTAAGTTTCCTGAGTTCTCCCCAGCCATACAGAATTGTGAGTCAATTAACTCTCTTTTGTTTATCACCTGACTGGAAGTTGTAAAAAGATTCTGCAACCTTTAAGTGATTAATTTTATAGCTTTGATAAGTCTCCATTAATAAGTCTAGGTCTGAAACTTAGTTTAAGATTTTATTTTGAGGTTGTTTATCAAATATGTTAAAGGGCTCAAAATATTTGAACAAAACAGAATAAGAGTTATTCATTTAACCAAATGTGATAATAAAAAATTACTTTAAAATCAATACAGAAAATTACATACATATAGAAACTTTAAGCCTTTTAAATTTCAGTTTGCCCAAGTAATTAAAAACCTATAAATATATAACATAGGGATTATTTTGATAAAATATAAAAACTTTGTTTTTTAAGTCAATTACAAAAAAGGCAAAGAAAAACCTGCAATGTGTTTGCTTCTCCTTATGGGAAACTCATTTAGATAACCTGGAAGTCAAACTTGAGGAAAACAGGAGTTGAAATCAAACTTGATGGAAAAAGGACTCACATTCAATCAAACACAGGAACAGGTGTTCCAGGTTATTAGTATATCATGGAAATACATGACTGTTAGTGACTGCATGGGAAGTTCTTTGGTTACATGGAAAAATTCAGACATATCAAGAAAAGCTGAGTACAAAATCAAGTTATATTCAAGGAAAACATTGCTTTTCTATATAAAACATTTCCACATTAGTCTACAACAACAGTTAAAACTGGAGGAAAAAAGTTATAGAAGTGGATGAAAAAGTTGAAGGAGAGCATTATCATCTTAGGCCTTCTCAATGGGAGAAAAAGCTGAAAGCAGTGAGATACAACAAAAGTTGAACTTCTGAGATATGAACCTGAAAAGCTTTCAAAAAGAAACAGGTTATAGAATTAAAAATCACAATTCTTGTAATTTTATTAAGAGTAAATCAGTGCCGGCTGGGCTCAGTGGCTCATGCCTGTAATACAGGCACTTTGGGAGGCTGAGGCGGGCAGATCACAAGGTCAGGAGATCGAGACCACAGTGAAACCCCGTCTCTACTAAAAATACAAAAAATTAGCCGGGCGTGGTGGCAGGCGCCTGTAGTCCCAGCTACTCGGGAGGCTGAGGCAGAAGAATGGTAGGAACCCGGGAGGCAGAGCTTGCAGCGAGCCGAGATCGCGCCACTGCACTCCAGTCTGGGTGACAGAGCAAGACTCCATCTCAAAAAAAAAAAAAAAAAAAAAGAGTACATCAGTGCCTTAAGAAAACCTTATTTTAGCATAGAGGACCAATTGTAGAAGAACTATTATAAATAATTCCCTTTTAATTATAGCTAACTGAATCACATCAAAATTATTTTTATAAATTCTTTTTTCACAAACCTTATTACAACTTACAAAATCATCTACAGCATACTTGGACTTTCTGATTTGTTCTATACTTCCCTCTTTTCTCAATAACTAGCCATTTTACTTTAGGACCAAAATTTACCATATAAGATCCTTTCTTACACACAGTTATTCTCTTTTTAAACTTTCCTAGTAAAAATACATCTTCATATTCATAGCCTTCTTCATACTTCTCTCTTATACTTACTGGTTCCTTTCTACCTTATTTCATAAACAACTTCTGAATAATCTGCCTATCACATAAATATATTTTTTCTCAGTAATAACACAGCTTTACATTTCTTATAATTTATTCTCTCATCAAAGCCCACATCTTACCTTGACACACTTTATACAGAGAATTATTATGTCAACTAGAATTCTTACTTTTAGTAACCTTAAATTATAGTGAAAACCTAGCAAGCAAGAAATCCTGAATAATCTGTCAGATATTAATATGTTATGGATGAAAACATTCCAAAATTTTTATAAACATGTTTCCCCATATCAAAATCCTTTCTTAATTGAAAATGACTCAGATATTCAATGAGCATCTATTTTTCAATTCAAAGTCATTCTAAGATTTTAAATTACACAAAGTTTCCTAGAAGAATTTATCCTATTTGCATGTACTCAATTCTTTCAATTATGACAGTTTACCTAAATTACATCTTAACTCAGATATTAAACAAAATCAGTCATCATTTAAAGTTATTTCTCTGTTAACCATTTTTAAAGCCTGTGAGCATCAGGGTTCATCTAAGTAAGAACCTTAAAGTTAAACTCATGAACATTTTGCCAATAACTCAGATGATTCAGCAGTTTTCATTGAACAAACGATCTTGTATTAGTCATATTTGTCAAAAAAAATCACATAAACAAAGATTATTGTGTTTTTGGTTGGGTTTATAGTCTTATGACCTGATACAGTCTTATGACCCTGATATCTTAAAATATCTGTCAAATGCAAATATAAAATGATCAATAAACTCAAAAATGTGTGGTGAAAATTCCAAAGACATTTCTATTGTATTTTAGTAATAAATTTGAAACCATTTTTATCTACCAAAGATTACTAAATTCATATGAACTTGAAAAACATTTGAACTTATTTAATATACGACTACTCATTTACTTATAAACCAATTTAGTAGCATGCTAGACATAACACATAATGCACGTGCATACACATAAACACATCTAAATAGTTACATACACACCAAGCCAAGATCCAATAGTTTTTGCCTTAAAATTCTAGCCATAAGATGCCATCACAAACTCACTGACTTATAAATGCCACCCTGTGGTCTGGTAGCTAACATTTGGTACTTTCGCTGGCCTATAAAAGATAGCTGGATTCAAATTATTCTTGAAAAAAATGGGACCTGTCCATATGCCAAAACTTTATTTTCCCTAGTAGATAATCTGATGAAGGTTGTAGACCAAAGTTAAGGGTAAAAGACTTTCCATGGCAGTTTAATTTTTTTTAAAAAGCCTGTTTTATCTTTTTTTCCTTCAGTTTCAAATTAATTTTCAGTGTTTACATTTTAGCTAAAACTTGCTGAACTGTGTAAGAAAACACAACTTCCAAGTAACCTCAAATTAGTGATGCTATATAAAAAGTGAGTTTTATCTCAACACTAGTAGCTTAATAATGGGAAATTCAAAGCAGGCAGTAAGGAAAGAGAGAAATAGAAAGTGATATGGTTTGGATATTTGTCCACTCCATATCTCATGTTGAATTATCATCCCCAGTGTTGGAGCTGGGGCCTAGTGGGAGGTGTTTGGGTCGTGGGGGCGGATCCCTCATGAATTGCTTAGTGTTGTCCTCACAACAATGAATGAGTTCTCAGTCTATTAGTTCACCCAAGAGCTGGTTGTTTAAGAGCCTTGTACCTTCTCCTGTCTCTCTCACCATGTGACACACCTGCTTCCCCTGCTTCCCCCATGAATGAAAGCTTTCTGAGACCTCACCAGAAGCTTTACAGAAGCCAGAATCATGTAAAATCATTAGCCAAATAAACTTATTTTCTTTATAAATTACCCAGACTTAGGTATTTCTTTATAGCAGTGCAAAATGGACTAATAGAGAGTTTTAGAAGACATTACTGAACTCTGTAGTTGCAGGTTAACTATTTGATCTCTGATTTTTCTTGCTATAATTTGCTCATCAGTTTAAGATGTATGCAGAAATGGGCCATAATATGTAACAGCTATAATCCCAGAAAACCTAGCATGCATTTGAACTTTCTCATGTTTTAAAACATATAGCCCAGGGCCCACAAAAACAAAGACAAATGCAAATAAACTGATTCTCAAATCAGATACAAGTCCAACACTGTTCCCCCTCTGCAACAGGATAGCCCAAGGTAAAACAAAATGGCTGGTTCAAAGAATGAGCCCAAACAGAGGGAAAAGGGAGTTGCCAGCTGTACACACCAGAGCAACTTGTCCTGCTTCTGAATTGAGTCCATTCACTCATAGAGATTTTTCAATACCTTGTTTCAGCAGTATGCGTAGAGACAGCCAGTACTGCCAAGGGAACTAGCGGGGGTCCCTGGAGGAAAAAGACTCCAGCAGCTGATAGGAACATACCCACGAATTCCTTAACTGGGGCCAGCTGGCCAGGAGCAACTTCTCCTGGCTGCAGGCTTCCCCAAATTGTGAGTCCAAACTATTTCTGCTTGCTGCATGACAGCCAATGCATCGAGAGACAAAGAGTTGGAGGAAGGTAGATAACTTTATTTCAGGAAGTCAGCAAACAGAAAAGATGGGGGACTAACATCCTAAAGAACCATCTTAAGTCAGTACAAATTTCAGAATCCTATTATGTTAAGAGCAGAGTGAAAAGAAAGAGGTTGAGATTAAGAGGTGACCAATGACTGCAGACATCTGGGCACCAGTGAGGGGCTTAGGAGGCCTGAAACATTTCCAGTTTTGGTCAGGTCACAATGCCCCCACAAATTCTCAGCACAACATTGTTACTTGTGTGTACACCCTCTTTATCTCCTCGGGGGTTAGGTTTAGGAAGGGAGTATTATTATCTTTGCTTTAAACAGTAAACGAAATTATTCCCCTGGTTAGCTTGGCCTAAATGCACACATAAGCAAAAGCATTTAACCTAAAAGATAGCACACCAGTGGAGTGGAGATGGGTGTTGTGAGGTTACAGGCAAAACTGAGTCAGTAATGTTGGGCCTGCTTGTCACTGTCATAGTCTGACTAGAGTATAGAGTGCATAAGGGCAGGTGACAGAAAATGTGGCTGGCAAGATTGTTTCCAAACTCTGAAGAGCTTTGCATGCAAGGAACTTTGGGTTTTGTTCTCCGGGAAAAGAAAATAAGTCACAAACGTTTTTAAAAATCAATCAACATAAGTGAATAAAAAATTAACTTAAGAAGATGTGAATGTGAAAAAGGAAACAGAATTGGTATGTTATCACAATAATTCAAATGAGAGATGATAAGCTCTGAAGTTATGCATTGACAATAAATGCTTCTCAGATGACAATAATTGTCATTTTCAACATGTCACTGACAGGACTTGGAAATTATTTGACTGAAAGAAGTGGTGCTAAGAGAAGAAAAATTCTTGGCATAATGCATTAACTAGAACAAGGAATACTGGTGATATAATGGGTGTTGTTTTGTTTTTTAATTAAAAAATTTTTCAAAGACTGTCTGGAGGGAAGAGAAAATAAATTTAATATCAAAATTTAAACTGAATAATAGACAATTCAGGCACAGGCCCCAGAGGGGAAAACTGAGACTAGGGGTAAGAATTTGAGAGTGACTATTATATATAGGTAGTAATTGAAACCACATCTGCTATGTGATCACCAGCTAAAGCAGTGCAACTATTTTACCAAAAGAGAATGTTGTGTCAAAAGGGGTTAAGAAAAAAATAATTCAGGAAATGTTTTTGGCTGGGCACAGTGACTCAGACCTGTAATCCTAGCACCTTGTGGGTCCAAGGCAGAAGGATTGCTTAAGCTCAGGAATTTGAGACCAGCTTGGCCAGCATAGGGAGGCCTGGACTCTACACAAAATAAAAAAAGATATTGGTTGGGTATGGTGATGCATATCTGTGATCCCAGCTATTCAGGAGGCTGAGGTGGGAGTATCACCCAGGAAGTCAAGGCTGCAGTGAGCTGTGATGATACCACAGCACTCCAGCCTGAGTGGTGGAGTGAGATCCTGTCTCAAAGAAAAAGCTATTTTAAAAAGAAGATTTTCAAAAATAAATAGAGCCCAATTATAAACAATGAAATGGTTTCAAAAATGTTTTGAGTTGTCCTAAATGTAGTGTTTTTAATGAAAGAAAAAAAGAAACATACATACATTGATAATATGATTAGGATAAATTATTTTTTAATTTTTATTTTAGGTTTCGGGGTACATATGAAGGTTTGTTACACAGCCAAACACATGTCATGGGAGTTTGCTGTACATAAAATTTTGTCACTCAGACAGTAAGCCCAGTACTCAATAGTTATCTTTTCTGCTCGTCTTTCTCCTCCCACCCTGTCTCTCAAGTAGACCCCAGTGTCTGTTTCCTTCTTTGTGTTCCTAAGTTCTTAACATTTAGTTCCCGCTTATAAGTGAGAACATGTGGTATTTGGCTTTCTGTTCCTGTGCTAGTTTGCTAAAGATAATAGTCTCCAGCTGCCTCCACGTCCCACAAAAGACATGATCTCATTCTTTTTTATGGCTACATAATATTCCATAGTGTATCTGTACCACATTTTCTTTATCCAAGCTGTCATTGATGGGCATTTAAGTTGATTCCATGTCTTTGCTATCATGAATACTGCTGCAATGAACATTCACGTGCACGATCTTTATGGTAGAATGATTGATACGCCTCTTGGTATATACCCAGTAATGGGATTGCTGGGTCAAATGGTAGTTCTGCTTTTAGCTCTTTGAGGAATCACCATACTACTTTCCACAATGGCTGAACTAATTTACACTCCCACCAAGGTGTAAGTGTTCCCTTTTCTCCACAACCTCACCAGCATCTGTCTTTGACTTTTTATAATAGCCATTCTGACTGGTGTGAGATGGTTTCTCACTGTGGTTTTGATTTGCATTTCTCTAATGATCAGTGATATTGAGCTTTTTTTTCATATGCTTACTGGCCGCATGTATGTCTTCTTTTGAGAAGTGTCTGTGCATGTCCTTTGCCCACTTTGTAATGGGGTTGTTTGTTTTTCTCTTGTAAATTTTAAGTTCCTTATAGATGCTGGATATTAGACTTTTGTCAGATGCATAGTTGGCAAATATTTTCTCCCTTTCTGTAGGTTGTCTGTTTACTCTGTTGATAGTTTCTTTTGCAGTGGAGAAGCTCTCAAGTTTAATTATATCCCATTTGTCAGTTTTTGCTTTTGTTGCGATTGCTTTTGGTGTCTTTGTCATGAAATCTTTGCCTGTTGCGACGTCCAGGATTATATTGCCTAAATTGTCTTCCAGGACTTTTATAATTTGGGGTTTTACATTTAAATCTTGAATCCATCTTGAGTTGATTTTTGTGGAAATGATCCAGCTTCAGTCTTCTGCCTATGACTAGCCAGTTGTCCCAGCATCATTTATTGAATAGGAAGTCTTTTCCTCATTGCTTGTTTTTGTCACCTTTGTTGAAGATCAGATGGTCCTAGATGTGCTGCCTTATTTGGGGGCCCTCTATTTTGCTCCAATGGTCTATGTGCCTGTTTTTGTACCCGTATCATGATGTTTTGGTTACTGTAGCCTTGTAGTATAGTCTGAAGTTGAGTAACCAGATGCCTCCAGCTTTGTTCTGGGTTACCTTGTTTCCATATGAATTTTTAAGTAATTTCTTTTCCAGTTATGTGAAGAATGTCATTGGTAGTTAGATAGGAATAGCATTGAATCTGTAAATTGCTTTAGGCAGTAGAGCCATTTTAGTGATATTGGTTCTTCCTATTCATCAGCATGAGAAGCTTTTCCGTTTGTTTGTGCCTTCTCTGATTTTGGTGAGAAGTGTTTTGCAGTTCTCGTTGTAGAGATTTTTCACCTCACTGGTTAGTTGTATTCGTAGGTATTTTATTCTTCTTGAGTCAATTGTGAATGGGCTTGCCTTTCTGATTTGGTTCTTGGTTTGACTGTTGGTGTATAGGAATGCTAGTGTTTTGTACACTGATTCTGTATCCTGAAACTTTGCTGAAGTTATTTATCAGCTGTACAAGCTTTTGGGCTGAGACGATGAGGTTTTCTAGGTATAGAATTATGTCATCTGCAAACAGAGTTAGTTTGAATTTCTGTCTTCATAATCAGATGCCTTTATTTTTTTTCTCTTGCCTAATTGCTCTGTTTCAGACTTCCAGTACTATGTTGAATAGAAGTGGTGACAGTGGGCATTCTTGTAGCAATTTTCAAAGGAAATGCTACCAGCTTTTTCCCATTTAGTGTAATATTGGTTGTGGGTTTGTCATAGATGGCTATTTATTTTTTCTTATTCCAAAAATGTAATATGACTTAATGTTAAAGACACCATCTTTTTTCTTTGTTAAAATTAAAAGATGTTTCTGAGGTGAAAAATACTATGATACGCATATAAAACCAATGATCAAATAACTTGTATCTGTAATTGTATTTTTGAAACTCCAGAAAATATTTAAAATTTTTGATTTGGTCATAATAACAAACTCCAAATTGAATGTTACCAACCTATAAAAATACATTTACATTTTAAATCTGGAGTTTTTTGGTCAATAACTAAATGGCGAAGTGTTACATTTAAACCTGCAATTTAAAAAATGCTGAGTCTCTATTTTTGCTTTTAATAAACAAGCTTTGTGTTGATCAGGAAAGTTTTAGAGTAGATGACTTTGCATTGCATTTAGTTACTTCGTGTCAGTCATGTATACGTATATATTTAGTTGAGGATTATCACTACTGTATTTACTTTGTGTTTTTCTTCAAGCCAATCATTCTCAAGCTTGTATTTTTCACAGTAATGCATTTTTAAAGAATGTATTCATATTATTTTGATTGACATACTGTACCATAATTTTAAAATTTATAGGGTACAATGTGATGTTTTGATATATGTACAAAGTGTATGATGATTAAATCAAGCTAATTGACATATCCATCATTTCACTTACCTATCATTTTTTATGGTGAGACATTTGAAATTTACTCTCTGAGTTATTCTGAAGTATATATCATTATTGACTACAGTCATCCTGCTGTGCAATAGAGCACAAAACCTGTTCCTCTTGTCTATCTGAAACTTCGCACCCTTTGATCAACAACCCTCCATTCCATGTCTCCTCACACTGGCTAAGAGGCTGGGTAACCATAATTCTGCTCTCTACTTCTCTGATTTCAACTTTAGTATACTCCACATACAAGTGAGATCAAACCTTTATTATTTATAAAATCATATGAGTATGTGTATGTGTAAGTAAATATTGCTACAAAGAGAATTTGTTAAAATAATAACCTGTTATTTGAAGAGTTTAATAAAATTCTGGTAATAGGTATCTTGCTGTCACTTTGGTTTCTCAAGTCAGAAACAAATTTAATCTGGTGTATTTGTCATTTCAAAGTTTGTCATTAGGTTCTCTGGATTTAGTCAAAACATGAATTGACTTATTATTTGTCTCAGTGGGTTTGGGAGCATCTTTGTAAAGAACAAAATTCTGTGTTGCTTACTTAATCATTTGTATGGTCAGCAAGGACAGAACATTATACAGAATGCTCCTAACTACATGAAAGAAATTTCCTGTGTGGTGTTGTATATGTGAGGGTATGCATGTCTGTATCTGAGTGTGTTTTGTTGCTGCCATCAAAAATCACTTCATAACATTCCAAATAATAATCACATTCACTTTGAGTGCAGACAGTTTTTCTTAGCAGAAAAGCATTTTAAATGGAAACTTTGGTTCTCACAGAATTTTTATGAATTTTCCTGGAAACTCAGCAACTTACTTAGTTCTGGAACACTTGCTATCAAATGGAAGAAGAGAAGCTTTTAGAAGGTAGAGCTGTTTTCCAGTAGTTTATACACGAAACAAATTGCACTCCCTTGCCCCATCTGTACTAATGGAGCAAAGGAGACATTCACAGCAGTAACTTCAACAAAAATACTTTTCCACATAGATTACAAAGAGCATGTAAGGGCAGGAGAAATCCAGTAGAAAATCTTAGAGATAGTAAAGGCAAATTGAGGCCTTCATTATCCACGTGTTTACTATTTTACCTGGTAATATTCTTAGAAGTTCAATTTAAGGCTCTTTACCTTAAAACAGTGGATCACTAATACCTGCCCTGACCACATCGCATGATATTCTCAAAATTTAATTCAATGCCAAAATGCCTTGTACACTTCAAAGTGCTATAAAAATATCAGGTAAAATGCAAACAGAAACAAGGTATATGTATTACTGAATATAGCAGTAATTTTATTGAAGTTTTCTGGTCACCTTTAATGGCAGAGAAAGTTACTGAAAACATAAAAGCATTCATTGGATGGCAGAGAATATAAAGTCTAAACAGTGGAATTCTTGGAAGATTTAGAAAAGTTAATGAAACATTTTATATGCAATTTTTATTAAAACCTATTGTCAAAAAGTTGAATAGAATCAATCAAGCTTCATTTTATAAAAAACATGTCTATCAAAGATACTGCAATACAGGTAAAGCATGTCTTAGGCATCTGGAGTAAGTTAGGAATTCAGTGTGTTGGCTCAGGGGCCAAATCATGTTTAGCAAACTCAAATTTTGTCTGTGTCCAGTTTCTGAGGACAAGAGTACAAAGGAGTACAAACATGTTTTCTCAAACAGTGTGCCAATGGCAGGCCATCTGTGCTCTTCTAAACCACTCTCAATCTTGCCCTTAATCTGTAAATCTCACCAATCCTCTTATAAATCCCTTTTTTTGGATATATGAAACACATATTGATACACATCAAGAATATATTTATTGATAAGCCCAGAGCCTTACTATGGAAGTCACCATAAGTGTTTCTTTAATCTCTTATATATTATTAATCAAATAAATCTAATCAAAACAACTCTATGCATTATCTAGTGTATTGTCTGTAGTCATTCATTGATTCAATTTTATTTTCATGACATTATAAAAAATTTGAAATATGTCTAATGAAAGCTAGGATATAAAATTATTTTCTGGATGGGTGCAGTGGCTCCTTCCTATAATTCCAACACTTTGGGAGGCTGAGGTGGGAGGATATCTTGAGGTCAAGGGTTCGAGACCAACCTGGGCAACATCGTGAGACAGTCTCTACAAAAACTAATAAAAGAAAAAAATTAGCCAGTAGGGCAGTGTGCACCTGTGGTCCCAACTGCTCACAAGGCTGAGGCAAGAGGATCACTTGAGCCCAGGACTCTGAGATTGCAGAGAGCTATGATTGTGCCACTGCATTCCAGCCTGGGTGACAGAACAAGACCCCATCTCAAACGAAAGAAAAAAAAAAGAAGGAGAAG
>NW_012115378.1:3990194-4012755 GCF_000951035.1 Colobus angolensis palliatus
AAGAAAGAAGGAGGAGGAGGAGGAGGAGGAGAGGAAAGAAGAAGAAAAATTACCTTGTGGTGAAAAAAATATATTTCATTGCCTGGATGTGAAGCCTTGTAGCATTATAATATTATCTTCTTGTGAAAACAATCTTCGTGGTAACCCAGGAGGCAAGCTGTCAGCTGTGAGAACTTTGGGAACTCATAATGATGATTATTTCATTTATTTATTTATTATTTATTTACTTTTAGAGACATGGTCTCACTCTGGCACCCAAAATAGAATGCAGTACCACAATCATAGCTCACTGTAGTATCAGACTCTTGGACCCAAATGATCCTCCCACCTCAGCCTCCTGAGTAGCTAGGACTACAGGCACATTCCACCATTAACAACCAACTTTTTAAATTTTTTGCAGAGACAGGGTCTTGTTTTGTTGCCAAAGGCAGTCTCAAACTCCTGGCTTCAAGTGATCTTCCACCTCAGCCTCCCAAGCATTGGGATTACAGGCATGAGCAACTGCAACTGGCCCTGGAACTAGCGATTATTAAATTTTGCTTCAAGTGGAAAATATGGCTCCAGGGATATTTAATTTTTATGTCATTATAAACCTTTCTTTAAAAACAGCAATAATAATCATTCAAGATAAAAATATGAATTAACTTTATATTAAACTTTTGCCCAAAAGTCACTATGGACCAGATTTTTTGGGGAGTTTCATTTATTGTATTTCTCAACATATTGTGGACTGCCAAAAACACTAATAATGCAAATCCATGTCTGAATATAAATGAATCCCTACAAGGCCAGTGTTGATTATTAATGGAATAAATTATCTGCCTACTTAGTGCAGTTACTGTGGTTTGGAATACCAGTTAATAATGAAAGAAGGGAATTTTTAAAAAATATATCTCATAGTTTGAATTAATTCTACCATACAAAAGATCAAAGAGAAAATACTGTGGCAATGATGCCTTCTCCCTTTCTCCTTTTTACTTATCAATAAGAAACTCTTCTGCAAGTGCATTTCATTGTTATTTTCCAAATACAAAGAAGTCGACTTGTATTTTTCAGAAGAGGCACCATTTTTCCAAAACCAGAAACTCAAGATTTATGTTGCCCAAGTTATTTCCACTACAGGAATGGTGGGACTGTTTGAGGCCACCCTTTCCCAAGGACCCCAAAATTGCCTTGAAGTATAGAAGATTGTGTCTTCTTTCAGAGTTTCCATAGCTACAAGTATTCGCAGAAAGAATACTTTGCACCTTGGTAGTTTTCATAATGCTTTATGTGTGGCGATTTTATAAGTGTAAAATAGAATAAAGCAGAGCTGCTAGTCTGGTTAAAGAGGACATAAAAACATATTTATATGCCTTCACCCATAAACTCAGGAAGACACTGAGTCATTTCCCCCAGAAGCCTTATAATTCCATGGACATCAGCTTGAAATCAACTGCTTACAGGAAGTAGTCGTATGCATGAGAAAAATTAATCCATGTGAACATCACAGGTTCATCTCTTAATCTTTTGGCAAGATTTACTCATTTAATAAGCTTAACCCGAATATGACATGCCTATTATAGTATGGAGGAATATATATGTAATCATATCATATATATATATTATATTATATAAATTTCTTTCTCCAGACAGAAAGGTTAGCTCTCCAAGATGGGAGATTTTTCATTGTACCTTTATGAAAGTTTGATGGATAGTGTGTGAGGTGTAGTAATTTTTGATTTGACCACTTTCCACCCACCCACTCTGTCATCGTAACATGCCATTGGGTTCCAGACCCTAATGATACCCATGTTTCTCTACCACTATTTCTTTATTAGTAATTCTTGTTTGCAGTAGCACTATAATAATGTGATCATTTACCTCTAACCTGCTTATTAGCACACACACTTCCAGCAACAACAGATTTCTTGAAATATCATTTTTAATGTCTAATAAGTTAAACTCCCTTACTATCTATAATATAAAAGTTCATCATAAGTACAAAAGGAAACATATATTGTTTGCCTATATGTCAAATAGAAATATGTGTTTTAAAAAGTTCTCATCAGCTGTAAATTCGATGCTGGCTCAATACCATTTTTTATAGAAAACCACACTATAAAACTTACCCTTTTTTTGGTTTCATATGAACTTTAAAGTAGTTTTTTTTCCCAATTCTGTGAAGAAAGTCATTGGTAACTTGATGGAGGGATAGCATTGAATCTGTAAATTACCTCGGGCAGTATGGTCATTTTCACGATATTGATTCTTCCTATTCATGAGCATGGAATGTTCTTCCATTTGTTTGTGTCCTCTTTTATTTCATTGAGTAGTGGTTTGTTGTAGTTCTCCTTGAAGAGGTCCTTCACATCCCTTGTAAGTTGGATTCCTAGGTATTTTATTCTCTTTGTAGTAATTGTGAATGTGAGTTCACTCATGATTTGGCTGTTTGTATATTATTGGTGTATAGGAATGCTTGTGATTTTTGCACATTGGTTTTGTATCCTGAGACTTTGCTGAAGTTGCTTATCAGCTTAAGGAGATTTGGGGTTGAGACCATGGGGTTTTCTAAATATACAATCATGTCATCTGCAAACAGAGACAATTTGATTTCCTCTTTTCTTAATTTAATACCCTTTATTTCTTTATTTTGCCTGATTGCCCTGGCCAGAACTTCCAAAACTATGTTGAATAGGAGTGGTGAGAGGGCATCCTTGTCTTGTGCTGATTTTCAAAGGAAATGCTTTCAGTTTTTGCCCATTCAGTATGACATTGGCTGTGGGTTTGTCATAAATATCTCTTATTATTTTGAGATACATTCCATTAATACCTAGTTTATTGAGAGTTTTTAGCATGAAGGGCTGTTGAATTTTTTCGAAGGCCTTTTCTGCATCTATTGAGATAATCATGTGGTTTATATTGTTGGATTTGTTTATGTGATGGATTACATTGATTGATATGCATATTTTGAACCAGCCTTGCATCCTAGGGATGAAGCTGACTTGATTGTGATGGATAAGCTTTTTGATGTGCTGCTGGATTCAGTCTGCCAGTATTTTATTGAGGATTTTCACATTGATGTTCATCAGGGATATTGGCCTAAGATTCTCTTTTTTTGATGTGTCTCTACCAGGCTTTGGTATCAGATGATGCTAACCTCATAAAATAAGTTGGGGAGGTTTCCCTCTTTTTCTATTGATTGAAATAGTTTCAGAAGGAATGGTACCAGCTCCTCTTTGTACCTCTGATAGAATTCAGCTGTGAATCCGTCTGGTCCTGGACTTTTTTTGTTTGGTAGGCTATTAATTACTACCTCAACTTCAGAACCCCTTATTGGTCTATTCAGAGATTCAACTTCTTCCTGGTTTAGTCTTGGGAGGGTGTATGTGTCCTGGAATTTATCCATTTCGTCTAGATTTTCAAGTTTATTTGCATAGAGTTGTTTATAGTATTCTCTGATGATAGTTTGTATTTCTGTGGGATCAGTGGTGATATACCCTTTATCATTTTCTATTGCATCTATTTGATTCTTCCCTCTTCTTTATTAGTCTTGCTAGCAGTCTATCAATTTTGTTGATCTTTTCAAAAAACCAGCTCCTGGATTGATTGATTTTTTGAAGGTTTTTTGTGTCTCTATCTCCTTCAGTTCTGCTCTGATCTTAGTTATTTCTTGCCTTCTGCTAGTTTTTGAATTTGTTTGCTCTGGCTTCGCTAGCTCTTTTAATTGTGATGTTAGGGTGTCGATTTTCGATCTTTCCTGCTTTGTCTTGTGGGTATTTAGCCAAGACAATCCTAAACAAAAAGAATAAAGCTAGAGGCATCAGGCCTGGCTTCAAACTATACTACAAGGCTACAGTAACCAAAACAGCATAGTACTGATACCAAAACAGATATATAGACCAATGAAACAGAGCAGAGGCCTCAGAAATAACACCACACATTTACAACCATCTGATCTTTGACAAACCTGACAAAAACAAGCAATGGGGAAAGTATTCCCTATTTAATAAATGGTGCTGGGAAAACTGTCTAGCCACATGTAGAAAGCTGAAACTGGATCCCTTCCTTACACCGTATACAAAAATTAACTTAAGATAGATTAAAGACTTAAATGTAAGACCTAACACTGTAAAAACCCTACAAGAAAACCTAGACAATACCACTGAGGACATAGGCATGGGCAAAACTTCATGACTAAAATGCCAAAAGCAATGGCAGCAAAAACCAAAATAGACAAATGGCATCTAATGAAACTAAAGAGCTTTTGCACAGCAAAAGAAACTATAATCAGAGTGAACAGGCAACCTACAGAATGGGGTGAAAATCTTTCCAATCTACCCATCTGATAAAGGGCTAATATCCAGAATCTACAAAGAACTTAAACAAATTTACAAGAAAAAAACAACTCCATCAAAAAGTGGGTGAAGGATATGAACAGACACTTCTCAAAAGAAGACATTTATGTAGCTAACAAACATATGAAAAAATGCTCATCATCCATCACTGGCCATCAGAGAAATGCAAATCAAAACCACAATGAGATATCTTCTCACACCAGTTAGAATGGCAATCATTAACAAGTCAGGAAACAGCAGATGCTGGAGAGGATATGGATAAATAGGAACTCTTTTACACTGTTTTGGGGAGTGCAAATTAGTTCAACCATCATGGAAGACAGTGCAGCAACTCCTCAAGGATCTAGAACTAGAAATACCATTTGACCCAGCAATCCCATTACTGGGTATATACCCAAAGCATTATAAATCATGCTACTATAAAGACACATGCACACGCATGTTTATTGCAGCACTATTCACAATAGCAAAGACTTGGAACTAACCCAAATGTCCATCAGTGATAGACTGGATTAAGAAAATGTGGCACATATATACCATGGAATACTATGCAGGCACAAAAAAGAATGAGTTTATGTCTTTTGCAGGGACATGGATGAAGCCAGAAACCATCATTCTAAGCAAACTATCACAAGCACAGAAAACCAAACACCACATGTTCTCACTCATAGGTGGGAGTTGAACAATGGGAACACATGGACACAGGGCAGGGAACATCACACACCAGCGCCTGTTGGTGCATGGGGGGCTGGGGGAGGGATAGCATTAGGAGAAATACCTAATGTAAATGAGGAGTTGATGGGTGCAGCAAACCAACATGGCACATGTATTCCTATGTAACAAACCTGCACCTTGTGCACATGTACCCTAGAACTTAAAGTATAATTAAAACAAAAAAACCTCACCTTCTTTGCTACTTTCTAACAGCAAAGAATAACTTTCAGAAATAAAATATAATAATAATCTGCAATTTTCTGACTACCAAATCCAAAGTAATACCAACAAAATGTGATTCAAGTTTCCTTCTTTAAGATATTTTCTTTTAGGATTATGCTATTCTAGAGTAGTTTACTCTTCCAGAGATTTCTGTGATTTATTTATTTTTTAAATCTTTTTCATTTCTAACTTTTGTGGGTACATAGTAGAGATAGATAGATAGATAGATAGACAGATAGATAGATAGATAGATAGATGAGGTACATAATACATTTTGGTACAGGCATGCAATGTGAAATAAGCATATTGTGGAGAATGGGATAACCATCGCCTCAAGCATTTATACTTTGAGTCACAAACAATTCAGTTACACTCTTTGAGTTATTTTAAAGTGTAAAACTAAGTTATTATTGACTATAGTCACCCTGTTGCACTATCAAGTAATAGTTAATAGTTATTTATTTATTTGTTTGTTTGTTTGTTTGTTTATTGAGATGGAGTCTCACTCTGTCACCCAGGCTGAAGTGCAGTGGCATGATCTTGGCTTACTGCAACCTCTGCCTCCTAGGTTCAAGTGATTCTCCTGCCTCAGCCTCCTGAGTAGCTGGGATTATAGGGGCCCACCACCACACCCGGCTAATTTTTGTAGTTTTAGTAGAGACGAGGGTTTTCCCATGTTGGCCAGGATGGTCTCGAACTCCTGACCTCAGGTGATCCACCCGCCTTGGCCTCCCAAAGTGCCAGGATTACAGGCGTGAGCCACCACATTCAGCCATTTATTCTTCCAATTTTTGTTTTTACCCATTAACCATCCCCACCTCCCATCTCACCATCCCCTCACTACCCTTCCTAGCCTCTGGTAATTATACTTCTACTCTCTATGTCCATAAGTTCAACTGTTTTGATTTTTAGGTTCCACAAATAAGTGAGAATATGCAATGTTTGTCTTTCTCTGTCTGGTTTATCACTGAAGATAATTATCTCCAGTTTCATCCATGTTGTTGCAAATGACTGAATCTCATTCTCTTTTATGGCCAAATAGCAATCCATTGTGTATATGTACCACATTTTCTGTATTCATTCATCTGTTGATGGACAGAGGTTGCTTCCAAATCTTAGCTATTGTAAATAGTGTTGCAACAAACATAGGAGCGCAGATACATCTTTGATATATTGATTTTCTTTCTTTTGGATAGATAGCCCACAGTATGATTGCTGGATCAGATGGTAGTGCAATTTTTAGATTTTTGAGGAACCTCCAAACTGTTCTTCATATTGGTTGTACTAATTTACATTCCCACCAACAGTATACAAGGGTTCCCTTTTCCCCACACCCTTGCCAGCATTTATTATTGCCTGTCTTCTGGATATAAGTCATTTTAAGTGAGGTAATATGTTATCTCACTGTAGTTTTGATTTATATTTGTCTGTTCATCAATGATGCTGAGCACCTTTTCTTTTTTTTATTATTATACTTTATGTTCTAATGTACATGTGCACAACGTGCAGGTTTGTTACCTATGTATACATGTGCCATGTTGGTGGAGCACCTTTTCCTATGCCTGTTTTCCATCTGTATTTCTTCTTTTCAGAAATGTCTATTCAAATCTTTTGCTCATTTTTAAATTAGATTATTAGATTTCTTCCCTAGAGTTGTTTGAGCTCTTTATATATTCTGGTTATTAAGCCCTGGACAGATGGGTAGTTTGCAGACATTTTCTCCCATTCTGTGGGTTGCCACTTCACTTTGTTGACTGTATCCTTTGCTGTGCAGAAGGTTTTAACTTGATGTGATCCTATTTGTCCATTTTTGCTTTTGTTGCCTGTGCTTGAGGGGTATTAGGATTTCTATGATTTAAATGACAAGAGTTTAAATTACAATTAGACATTCTAGTTCATACACCAATTTCGGCCAATTAATGTTTGCACTAAATATATCTCAGAGGAATGAGTTTTTTAAAAGTAATGCTTGGAAAATAAATGTATGTCTACATTCAAGTTTTTAATATATTGTCCTATGTTTTCCTTTCAATTTTCTTTTTTTTCTTATTTTTACTTCAATTTACTTTGAGATATTTTGCTGTTTGTTTTATAGTCTTACTATACATGAAAACATTTGAAAGCCTATAGATTATGTGTCTCACGTGTGCAGCTGAGTATAATGGGTCAGTTATAGTGGATTCAATTCGATGAACAAGAGCAAAACCATAACTGTGTTATGCTGATAGTCATGGCGATAATTCACAATATAAATGATCATAGTATTCTCAATATAACAGTACTGCTGTTTCCATAGAACAAACTAATTTCATATTTCCTCATTTTCATCCCTTTGGAGCCACAAAAAAATGTATTTAAAAGTTACTTGTTCCATTAACCACATACTCAACATTTGAGAGCTCCAAAATACTTCTGATTGTGCCAAAAACCTCTCCTAAGAACTCACCAGAAATCTTTTTAAAATTCTTTCCTATTAATTTTTTACTTCCTAACAAAAAGTTAAAAAAAAAAAAAGAGGAATGCAGAAGGAAAGTGAATTCATATATGTATATATTTTAAGTCTTATAAACTCACAGCTGAAGGGGAATTCAATCTGTGTTGCTATTGAAAGTATATACAGTTTATTGCAATTTGAACATTTTATTTCCTCACAATTTGACATGATTAGAAGGACTGAAGAAAATTTTGTGAACACTAGCGTAGCTTAAAAATGAGCAAACAAATAAAAAACTGAAAGGTTTGGATGAATGCACGTCCTTGTCAGTCTGTTGTAATGCATGTAATGGTATCAGCTTAGAGTCGGCACTCAAATTTTTCTGTAAACATAAAAATGATAAAAAGAGAAAGACACACACACATACACAAAAGAAGAGAGAGATGACAGAGAAGGAGAGAAAGGAAGATAAAAGGCTGCAAAACAGATTTCAAGAACCCAACTTTTATTCAATATTTATTTTCCATTGTGATATCTCTTCATTTAAATTTTAAAGCCTAGGAAGTTATTTTAAACAACTTTAACATAAAATTTATCCTTCCAACAATTTCCAAGTGTGCAGTACAATATTGTCAGCCAATGCACATGGCTGTGCAGTAGTGCCCAGAACTACTCCACCTCCATCCCTTCATGACGGAAACTCTGTACCTGTAGAAGACTCTGCAATAGCTCCTCCCCAAGTGCTGAAAATGCTCATTCTACTTTATATTTCTTTGTCTTTGATTACTTCTGATACCTCATAAGTGGCATCATGCAATATTTGGTTTTTTTGTGGTTATGTCACTTAGCACAATGTCCTTAAGTTCATCCATGCTGTAGTCTTTCATTTTGAAACTGTATAGTATTCTATTGTATGTATGTACCATATTTTCTTTATTCATTTATTTGTCAATAGATGTTTAGGCTGCTTCCACCTCTTGGTTATTGTGAGTAACTTTCTTCATGTCATTTTATATTCAGTTGAAAACTGTCAACTGTTGCATCTCCAATCTGCCCACATTGTTATTTTGCTTTCCTTGTTTTAGTTTTTAGCAAAGATGTGAAAAATGTGCATCTGTGCTTACTTAACATTCACTATATATTTTTTCTTATTCAATGCAGATATTTAGATAACAACAAAGTAGTCCTGTTCAAGGTGAAATAGCACAATGAGGTGATAAATAATGGAATGCTGTCTGTCCTTGCAGGATGAGTCTGCTCCAGCTGACAAACAGTGTAAACCAGAGGTGACCCAGGCCACTTACTCAACATCAGCTGTTCCAGGCTCACAGGATGTGCTGTACATCAACGGAAATGGGACCTATAGTTACCATAGTTACAGAGGGCTCGGAGGAGGTCTGCTAAATCTGAATGATGCTTCCAGTAGTGGTGAGTATTTATCATAGATAGTGTTTATGTGTTTGTTTGTTTGTTTGTTTTCTTCGGTGAGGAGAGGTGGTGGTAAATTTTTTAAACTTGAGAGAAGAAAATGGATAGACTGTGATAAGAATAATCAGTGCCAATCTGCTATTAATAAAAACAAGGCCATTTAATACATAATGATTGTCTCTCTACTGTCTGTCCCGCTTCTGTTGCTGACTCTGAAAGTGGCAGCACTTCATACAATTGAATGATTGCTGTTTATACTAAAAAAAAAAATCTCAACTAGAGAAATAGCAAAAGCTTTTTTTTCTAAATAGTGATTGATTCTGCCACCTATGCTGTAATGCATATTCTTTCCATGTTCAAAGAGGCTTTTGACTTGGAAAATTTGAGGCACCAGGAACTTTTCCAACTTCATGAAACATACACAGTCATAACTAAGAACATACAAAATGAAACAACACATGGAAAGGATGCATGGGTCTCCAGAAGACAGTTTGTCAATGTCAATGGCATGCTCTATCAGCAGTGTTGTACTGGAGCCAGCCTGTACTGACTCTTGGTTGGTAAATTTTTAGGAATTTTCTGAACTTATATACCAGGTTGAAGTCAAAAGGAGTCAGCAATTTAACTGTATAATATAAAGCCATGCATGTATGAGGAAAAAAATACATGGATACTGTTCCCATAATTGGGTAGCAAGAAAAACTTTCCTAACTATACTTTAAATCCAGGAGGAAAGTTTCATTACAAACACACACAGACACACAGACACACACACACACACACAGAGACCCCTTTTGCATGACAAAACACCATAAAAAAGTAAAAAGATAACTGGAAAATGTATTAGCTAACTCTACCACAAAGAGTTAGCAGGTCAATATATGAAGGTCTTCTAAAAATAAAGGAAAAACTATACCCAAAATCATATGATTAAAATGCTAGAAAATAAACACACAATTCACAGAAAGGCAATGCAAATGTTCTTTAAATATTTATAAAGTTGTTCAACCTCAGTCACTCCTAATAAGAGAAATGCAGTTTCTACCCATCAGTTTAGCAAAAATCCAAATGCTTAACAGAATTTTTTTTAACAAGGCTGTGGTTAAAAAGGTACTATCATGCCTTGCTCAATGCAAAAAGTTAGAGTGGAATCTGACAGTATATATTAATGGAAAAAATTGAATACACATTTACCATTTGACCCAGCAATCTCTCTCTTAGGAATCTGTTTCAAAGACACACTGACAAAGTTACAGAAAGAGACATGTTCAAGGCTATTTATTGCACTGTTACTTATAAATGCAAAGGAAAATGGTTGCCAATAAAAGTGCCCAGCAATATATGGCTGACTGATTAAATTATAGCTCATCCAAACAAAAGAGTATAAATAGTAATAGGAACTATCTTTTCTATTTTTAGGACAGAGTTTCACTCTGTTGCCCAGGCTGGAGTGCAGTGATGTGCCCTTGGCTCACTGCTACCTCTGCCTCCCAGGCTCAAGTGATCCTCCCATCTCCGCCTGCAGAGTAGATGGGACTACAGGTGCCTACCACCATGCTGGGCTAATTTATTTTTATTTTTTTTTAGCGGAGACAAAGTTTTTACCATGTTGCCCAGGCTGGTCTTGAACTCCGAGCTGAAGTGATCTGCCCACCTTGGCCTCCCAAACTGCTGGGTTTACAGGTGTGAGCCACCATGCCCATACAGGAAATACCTTTATATACTATTATATAGTGATCTTCAGGTAGTGAAAAGTACTTATAGAATGCCAACATTCATGGAATAAGGATTTATACAATTCGATGCATAAACTATAACTTTTTTAAAAAAGTTTATGTAGATGTGGGAGTGGGGAGAGAATAGTATAAGGGGCAGGAATAAAAGCTAGAATATTCCTAATATGTTTGGTTTTTACACTTTGTTTTATATATTTAACTTTGGAACAATATACATTTATGTAATTATTAAACTGTTTTTTAAAATTCTTCAAATTAAAAGAAAAATGATGCAAATAAACTTCAATTGTTTAAAGAGTTGTTGGCATAGCCTCACATAGAGGAACTTGTCCAAGTGATTCTAAAAATCATAATTTGACTCCATAAGATTGAAGCCAGTGATTAAACCTTAAAGTATTTTTCAGTAATCATATTATTATTTGGGGACTGTTATCTATGTATTGTGGTTAAAAGCAAATTGCCAGTTATGTGGGTGTCAGTGAAAGCTAGCATTTTCAGCAGGGGTCAAAGTAGACACAGATGTAAAATCAGTACATTTAAGCAAAAACTCCATGATCTTGTATCTGGATTGGTAGTACCAGTTGGAATTTATGATGTTTTTTTGTTTGTTTTTTAAAAAACACAAAATATATCTTTTTTTCTGGAAATGCTTGGAAACCACATCCAACTTGAATTTAAAATTTTTAATCAGGCTGGGTGAGCTTATATTTTGGGAGAAATTGCATTATTAGTCTGAGCTTATACTCTAGGAAATCACTTAGTTTACAATGCTGGAAGTATGTTTCATACATAGCTAAATAATTCTGGGGGCTCCATGCAAAATGAAAATATCAAGCCTCTTGTTTAAAACTTAAGAATTTAAGGCATTGACAGTAGAGTATTAACCTAAGCATGGAACTTTTCTAAGCACATGGTACTATAGGACTACAAACGTTTCATGACCCACTTTGCACTTTTATTTCACTTAGTAAGCCAGAGGAAAGCATTGTTTTGTCATTAAAGGCAGAGAGCTACCGGTGGTAAGAAAGATAACGTATACAAATAAGGAAAAGGATAATACACAAGTGAGAACACTTTGAAAGAGTTTTTTGAGAAGAACAGAGAGCACTTTGGGGCAGCTACCAATATCCTGGGTAAAAATTGATAGTAAATCCAAAGAAAGTTTTGTTATGCATTGTCAGTGAGCAGGGCTCCCTAAGTCCTTCCTGACCTTCAACCAATTCTCCATAGAGGAACCAAAATAATTTTTTAAAAAAGGCAAATCTGATCACATCACTTCACCATCTAAAACTTTCTATGGGTTTTCATTGTTCTTAGGGAAAGAATGTGAGCCAGCTCTTCCAGCTTCAAGGTCTACCCACCTGAAGTTTTCTTTCATCTGCTTCTCCCCTACTCTCTCCTCATTCATTGCACGCCCTTTCTTTAAATCCAAAACTCCAAGTCTAGATGAGGTATAGATATACACTCTCACAGTATCCTCAATTTATCCTCTGAAGCATGTATGACAGCACACACACACACACACACACACACACACATACAATCACACAGCATTGATATCCATTCCTCAATTATATTTTCAGTGTTGCCCAAAAGCCACATAGGAAATTTGGTATAAATCTCAGGTATGCAGCCATATAAGTGTTTAGAAAAGCATGTTTTATAAATGCACAGTTTGAATATTGATGCTGTGGTACTATGTTGAGGTCTACTTTTTCTGTATGTTTCTCCCCCAAAACTTTCCTATCATAAAATGACAGAGGCTAAAGGGACATGAGAAATCATTTGACAGCAACCACTTCATTGTGTAAAGACCACAAAGAAAGAAACAGGGCTGGAAATTTCAGGGCTGTGACTTGCTCAAGGTCATGTATAATGATTTTGGGGTTGTTTAGTTAATACATGCATTGGCTCTCTTTTTTTTTAAGGCAAGGTCTCCCTCTGTCACCTAGGCTGGGGTGCAACTGCAGTGCTTCCACCTCAGTCTCCTGAGTAGCTGGGACTACAAGTGCTCACTGCCACACCTGCCTAATTTTTAATTTGATTTTTTAAATTATTTTTTGAGACAGGATCTCACTATGCTGCCCAAGCTGGTCTCGAACTCCTGGGCTCAAGCAATCTTCCTGCTTTGGTTCTTATATGATGAGATAATGATATCTTAAGGACACAGCAACCAATAACATCAAACACTTCAGGCTGTCTGTGTACACTTCAAATGAAACAAAAGTAACAGATTAATCAGTATGGCATGCAGAAAAGTAAAAATGATGTGAATGTCTTTTAGCAATGACTTTGGTCTGAGTGTAGCTGAATTTAAATAAGCAACAGCAATAACAGCAACAAAGATCAAAACACTAATCTGGGCAAACAACAGCTTTAGTCTCAAACCAAAGAGAATTTGTCTAGTGTACATTTGAGGAAGGATTCTAGCAATATAATGGTAGCAAGAGAAGTGATGTTTCCCTTGTTATAAAGCAGCTCTAAATACCAGTTTTGTATTCTTCACCCACAAAATGTATACTACCTGTAACAATGATATTGTCTCCTGCTCTTTTACTTTTGTTTGTTTAGTTTTTGCTTGTTTTAATCACAGAAAGGCAGCTAGATTGATAGGGCCCACAATGTCCTTTATTTGGGTACTTTCTTCATAAATTCTGGGAATTCCAAATGGTCTGACTTTTTAAAATGGCATTATCATATCTATCATTTCTTCATCTTTAAGACATCAAAATAGTCATTCCCTGTAACAGTTATGGAGCTCTGGAGAAAGAAACTACATACTTATGCATAAATCTTGAGAGCTAAAAAGGACATAACTGAAGATTAGCATTATGTTAGATGCCAGCATCATAGCTGATGGATGACAACTCCAGTTAATCTCAGTTTGAGAATTCTAGATTTTAGGATTTGAGAGATCTGAAATATATGGAAGGGAGCTCAGTTTGAGAATTCTTGTTAATCTCAGTTAATCTCAGTTTGAGAATTCTTGATTTTAGGATTTGTAGAGATCTGAAATATGTGGAAGGGAGCAGTAACTTCTAAGAGATCAAGTAGAATTATAACCTTACATATGATTTAATTTATAAAATAGATGAAAATAATCAGAATTCAAGTCACTCACTGGAGAAGTTGTGAAGTATGATGCAGGTTGGCAGTAGAATTAGGAGTGCAAAGATTGAAGGGAAAAATGATGTTTCTAGAACCTTTAAAACAAACGTAATTAAAATAACACCATCCATGCAGATTATATCATGTTCAAGACAAATATGTAGGTAGAAGAATACAAGAGGATACCTTAGCAGCATTTGAATTTGATTTAAATATTTTGGAGTTCTCATGTTCAAATCTTTGTAACTTTAAGAGAAGCAAAGTTGGATAAGGCAGAATCAATGACATCAAGAAAACAAAAAGAGATATATTCTTCCTCTTATTGTCTATATATCAAAATCCTTTAGGACTCTGATTAAACACTTCCCTATTCTACCTCATCATCCTTCCGCTCTTTGGAAGATTGATCATTCCCCTGCATGCATCTTTATTCTAATACTTATCTAATTGAATTGAGAGATATATTTTCAAGACAATTTCCCATTATAGATATGCATTCCTTGAAAGCAGAAACTTCATCTTGTTCACTGTTATATCCCTCTAAGTAAGGTCAGACATATAGTAAGTGCTCAATAATATTTGCTTAATAAGTGAATCTTTTAGAAAAAAATAGAATGATGTCAAAAGGAAAAAGGCTACAGAGATAATTATGTACCTTGGATGGCAGGAGGGAAGGATTAATCTTAGATAAATCAAAACGATTGAAGGCAAGGAGATTGATTAAACTGAACTTGGGGATTCTATGGGTGAAAGAAGAAGGCTCCAGTTCACTCGTCAGTTTATGGGTCTACAGCAGTTTTAGAGTTTTATAAACTCCTATTTAACAGCAATAGAAAATCTTGCCCGATTGGAGACTTCATAGCAAGGAAATATTCTGTCTACCAATGATGCCAGGGTGCCCTTCAAATCCATCATTAGCCAACCTCCATTTGTTTGGAGCTGGCAAGGGGCTGCACCCAACAATCCAAATTTTCAAGTTGGAGTATTATCAAAATGACAGCAGTTACAATCTGTATAAAGAATTTATTCAAATTATCCAACTGAAATGAGAAGCAAGCAAGCAGCCAATCCTCCTGTTATTATCACACCATTTACATAGGACTTTGGACTGCTTTCTTTCTATCAGGAAGTTCACATTGAGCTGTCTAAAGAGGGCAATTGTAGTTCACCGCAGTTATTCATTGGATCTCTTGAGTCTAAATTGTATGCATAATGCATAAGTTAACTACTGATGTTTCCGCTCTGCAAACTCCATGGGGGGAGACTTTTCAACTCTATTATAAACTGGGCTGATATACAGACCAAAATCTATCAAGACCAAATTGTAGTAATAATGACCATGATCACTAACATTTGTATAGCAATCTCTAGTTTTCCCAGCTCTTTACATTCATTAGGTTCCTTGCTCTTCATTAATATTTGGGGTTGTGGCTTTCATGATTCCTTGGCTCAGGTCCTTTAATTATGAGCCTAAGGAAACTTGGCCATAAGATTCACCATCACACTAGAACTGGTTTACAGTGGTGTGACTGACTGTGTGTGTTGATAGTGCCAGAAACCAGCATTCTGAAACATATTTTTTCATCTGAAATGTTCAAAGGAGCATTTGTATTCATTCACTGCCTTTACTTCTTACCTCCCTTATACTTTTCATTCCACTACAACCAGCTTCTCCCCACCATTTTGCTGAAACTGGTCTGGCTAAGTTTATAGTGACTTCACTTATTGCTAAACAAAAGATGGATTTTTGCTCTTTATTTGACTCGATTTCTTAAGCATATCTGAATCTATTGATTAGAACGTTGAAATGTCCACCCAAGAGGATCTTGACTGTATCCAAATGAGTATGGGAATAGTCAGTAGGAGTTAAGGATGTCTTCTTAAAGTGTGTCCTCTTTTTCTCTTAATACCCTAAGGAGCACAATATTGGAAGAAGGGAAATGTTTCATATCAAACATTTTAGAGAAATATCTTGAAATACATAAATTCTTGAAATACATTCATTCTCATGGTATATTGTGCTTCTCAGATAATTTTTCTCTTGCTGCCTTTCTAGAATTTCTTTTCTATTCATGCCCCTTCATGCTGGGATTCTCTCAACATCCTATACTTTTCCCTTTAATCCTCATGTTCTGCACAATGACCAAGATAGAACTCATAGCACTTACAATTTTGACTAGAAAATACTCCCAAATGTGCATAATGACCCCAATCTTTCCTCTGAATTTCAGATTTTATATCCAGTTCTCTACCATGATCTAGACATTCAGATAAATCTAGTATTTGATTTGATAGAATGAATTCTTCATCCTCATGCATACTATTACCTGTCTCTGGGGTTATCTCATGCAGAGATACCCTCCCTTGCACCTGCCTCATATCAGCTATTATGTTCCCTATGATACCTTTTCTGTTTGCCTCGCTAATTTTCTGGCTAAATTTTCCTCCAATATGTTCCCATGATATTCTAACTATATCTCATATTATTTAACCTGTCTGTTATGTGCTCCTTTCTAGACTGTAGACTATGCACAAGGGCAGGCAAGGTGACATTTTTAAAACTGTCTTACCACCAAGTGTTAGTAGGTAACTGCCTTATATGAGTGTTCAATAAATAATAAATGGATACATGAATGACTGAGTGAAAGAAATTGCTTCAATAAAATATTATGCCTCTTAAGGGATCTTGACTAAATCCAATTGACCATGGAGATAATCACTTGGAGTTAAGAATGTCTTCTTAAAGTTTGTTCTCTTTTTCTCCTAATACCCTGAAGAGCACAATATTGGAAGAAGGGAAATGTTTCATATCCAACATTTCAGAGAAATATCTTGAAATACCTAAATTCTGCTTCGAAATCTATTTAGCTTAAACCCCTAGTTCAGGAAAGACATGTTTACCATAACTAAGCAGGGTCATAGGAAAGTGTGCTTTTCTCCTTTAGCTTACATTCTCAATAACTTGTTCTGGCTCACTAACCATAAGCAAAGATGTAGTGCAGATGTGTGGGGAGGGAACCATTGTCATCCTGCTCCAGGAGACCAGCTGGATGTTTCTGTTGTGTGAAAAACACATAGTCTATTATGTAAAACTTTGTAGATAATAATTTTATAGAGTATAGCCTAAAAGTAATTCACGGAAGCTAAGCAATCCCTTATGATGAATTTGTATGACCTTTACACAATTGGAAGATCTGCGTGGTGGTAACATATTATGTGAAGAAAAGTGACTCTGTGATCTAATTGAAGTAAACATAATGGGAATTATGCAGTTATTTTATCTCCAAGGAGGTCCAGTGAAACCTGAGTGAGTTGTCAAAGCACATTCTGCAGCACACAGTGAAACTTTGTTTATAAAAGAAACAGTGTGTTATATTTAGTATTTTTTTTCCACCAGTGTGCAGCTTGCTCAATCTCTCCCATCTGTGTTTCCTTGATGACCTGACTTATTTTCCTATTTTAAACTCTATTAATTTGTATCCATGTTTTGATTGTTTTCTTTCTTTAAAATATAATTTTATTTAGGCCTCTGCCATCTAACATTATAGCCATTATCCATATGTGGCTATTGAAATTAAAATTAAACAAAATTCAAAATTTAGTTCCTCCACCGGGATCCATTTCAAGTTTTCAACAGCCAAAACAGTGCGAGGCTACTGATGTAACAACACAGAGAAACATTCCCATTCATCACAGAAGTTTCAGGTGGACAGGGCTGATTCCAAACTCAACTCTTCTCACCTTATTCACATTATTGTATTGGCCTTTGGGTCATTTTGTCATTGCAGAATACCTTTTCTGTGTTTATTCCGTCAGGTTCTTTGTATTTAATAATTTGTCATATATCATTCACTCCTCAATGAGATAAATGGGATCAATGAACAACCTTATAGAAACTTAATGCTGATTCTTAAATAGTAATGCTTTTAGTTCAATCTGCCTGCTTTTAAATACCATCCAGTCATGTTAAGGTTCTGAGAAGAACTAATCCCAGTGTGAGTTATAATGTAGGCATTCAAAACTACTTAGACATAAGCTGGGATTATTTAAAAACTAGAAACAAAACAAATTTTAAAAGAATTTGATTGTGACAGAATTTGAAACTGCATGATGTTTAAGGAAAGCAAGCTTAAACTCAAGCTATTTTAAATGTGACCACATTTTTGACACTGAGCTCATTCTTTGTTTCCAGGTTTCCCACAAATAGTATGATAATGACCTATAATTTGATTGAGATTGTGAATTATTTATACAGATATATATTGAGATACATAGATTCAGAGAGATGATGCTTATTTGTAAATTTTAATGATTTAAAATTATGTTAATCATTTGCTGAAAAATTGAAAGTAAAATTATGTGAAAAATTATCTTCAAATATAATTAAGCATCTTTCAGTTTATCTGGCTGAGCCCTCACATCTTTCACTGGTTTACTGCAGGGCAGAAAGCCTCCAAGAAAGGCTCTGAAAAGGGAGGCGAGTGACCCTGTGTGTTCCCTGAACTATCCAGCACTTGTAATTGGTTTTATAGTTCAGCATTGATCAGGCTTTTCTGGCAGCAGCTTCCTAAAAGCCTGTTCTCTAACTGTACCGTAAAATGGATCTTTACATACTCTTAAGAGCCTCTTGGGAATTTTTTTTGTGCCGACTCACTGAAGGGAAGGAATGAAAAGTATCCTGGGACCTTCCTTCTTGAGTCTGCTAGTAAACTGTTGAGGGTCTTTCCAGGTGACATGGGCTCATTATGGTTGACTTGGGTTGTTTTCTTTAAACAGCCTCCTTTGAACTTTGACACATCCTCTGGGGAGCTATCTGAACAAACCAGTTAAATATCACTGGTCTCACCAGCCCTCTGCCACTTAGGAAGGGGTTCTCCTGGGAACTCAGAATGTTCTGCTTTTCCAGGAAGTCAGAAATCTCACTCTTTATATGGACATTGAGCTAGCCATTGTCCACATTACCCTTTCTTGGGCTCGGGTACTGATGGACCGTCCAGAAATAGGAACCAAGCGTGTTTGCATTTGCCTACCTCCACTAAAGAGCTTGGGTCTGTCTACTTGAATCATTCCAATAGTGTAGTCATGCTAAATGTGTTTTCGTTTTCCCCTCTTCATAAAATTTTCAACCTTTGAGCACGATGACAATTATTATGCTAACATCTTCTTTTGTGATTTCAAGGCACAAGTTAATTTTTAAATGTCATTTGGCTCAACTCACTGAAAAAGGCTTTTTCTGAAAACGCTTTTTTCATCCACGAACAATTGCTAGAACTAGTGGAAGTAGATACATTAAATGTGGGTCCACACAGTGCAAGTTCTGCCTCCTGAGTTGTTATTTGGTCCACTCACTAAAATTCAGAATTAAAACTGATTACAAAATTAAGTGTGTGATTGACGAACATTCTGGCCACTATCTAAATGGACACAGAGAGAAACAAATTACTTCTTATAATTTAAATCCATTGGGAAATATAATCCTCTGTGTGTTCTGAATGGATCTAAAAGTAGCTTGTACAGTCTTCTGAATTTAGGATTTTTTTTTTGTTGGTGCCTATTTCTGGTGATATATGTTGTTACGTCTTTTGTGTTCTTTGGAACAATATTACAAGAATAATTTCTTTTACATTTTATTCCTGAAAGCATATTTATGAGCATAGTTTATCCATAATTGTAAAGGAGGTCATACTATGTTTATTTTCATTGTGTTTTTTCAAATCAGACATAACTTTTGTACGTTTATAATATACTCAGCTCTCCATGTTTACATCCTTTAAAAGCCATTCTCGATACACCACTCTGTCCGACTATGGTCTGCTCCCATGATTTCTTGTGTTTCTTGTAAAATACTATTTTTTTTTTCAGGAATATAATATATCAGCATTAACTATGCCGTACAGTAGA
Source organism: Colobus angolensis palliatus (assembly GCF_000951035.1). NCBI lineage: Eukaryota > Metazoa > Chordata > Mammalia > Primates > Cercopithecidae > Colobus > Colobus angolensis. The sequence goes on from NW_012115378.1 coordinate 4,010,075, forward strand.
TTTCTTGAACTTATTCCTCTAATCTAACTGTAAACTTACACTCTTTTGCCAACATCCTCCCAGTATTCCCTACTCACCCCAGCCTCTGGCAACCACCATTCCACTCTCCACTATGTGAGCAAATTCTTTGGATTCCACATATGAATGAGATCATACAGCATCTGTCTTTCTGTTTCTGGTTTATTTCACTTAATATAATGCCCTTTTTGAAAACTGCTAAGTGAGTAGATGTAAAATGTTCTCACTACAAAATTATAACTAGGTGAGGTAATGCTTTTGTTAATTAGCTAGATTTAACCATTCCACGATGTATGTGTACTTCAAAACCTCATGTTGTTCATGATAAATACATACAATTTATGCTAATTAAAAATAAATTTGAATAAAATACTAATTTGCTTTCTAAGCAACTGAATAACAAACATGAGAAATGAGGAGACAGGCATTAACGTTAATGGAAGTCCATCAACCCTGCCTTTCATCATATACAAGAAAATATGCTGTCTAGGTTCATGAAAATGATTGTGCCTTATTTTTAAACCTCTGGTTGTTTGACGAAGCAATGTAAATATTTGATAAGAAATCACTAAGAGAAAGCAGACACACGTGGTCTACATCTAAGTACAGATTCTTAAAATTTTCTATTCCTTAAAATTGTAATTTTACCTTCATGGCTTATTGACTAATAGTATTAAAAAAGTAGCTATTTCAGTGTAAATACTCTATATTTCATATGAGTCACAGTTTCATAACATAAAAAAAAAATCTTATGTTTGTAGTTTTGGATGATTGTAGATTAAATGTGATTTTTTTTTGATATGCAGAATATCCATGCTTGCTGACCTTTGGTTTAGTTTAGTGATTCAACTTATAGTCTACTATTTGCTAGACTTCCATCATTTATTCTTTTATAAAGTTAGAGCCTGTTTTTCTCTTCCTTAACTTAAATTATTAGACTCTAAGAGCAAAAAGGATACTCTAGAGGTAGCAGGATCTACCCACCCCAATTTCATCCCCACTTCCAAAGCAACAAATATTAAAAGTACATGTCTATAAAACACTTACACATCCTCTTAATATGTAAGTTGATTAAAATTTGCTCAGTCTCGTTTGACAAAAAGTAAAACAGAACAGTCTCTGAGAAGTTTAAAAACAAATGGATCAAACTTAAATCATTTCAGGTGTACTTTGTCCTATAAATATATAACTTATAAATATGAACTTATATTTATAGTATTCTATATAAATATCTTATGTGCTATAAGATTTTTATAATTATTATCTACTTACAGTAAAATTTGAGGGATTTAAAATATGTGAATACAGATGACATATCATAGGTACCTACATATTTGTAAGATTATTGATAGTGATAGGAAGAAGCAAATTGCCAAAAAGAGGACCATTTTTTTAATGTTGTACTTTAAAACAGTGAGACAAATTATTTCACAGCACCTTAAGAAATTTTTACTAAAATAATATTTTCAAATATAATAATGACTAAACTGAGGGTTGTACTGGATTTTTACAATATTAATATAGTATCCTTGTCAGCTATCAATTTCATTGTTAATTACTAGTAATCTCAATTCCAGAGGAGCTAATTCTTCATTAATTCATGTGTCTTACCTCATGAGGCATCAGTGTTTCTGTTATAGATTTTTGTTGTCCTGTTTTTAAAGGAGTGGAATAAACTACCAAATTTAATCACTCTGGGATAAATGCATGTGCGCGTGTGTGTGAAACATAGGGATTTAAAATATTTCATATGACCATTAAGCATACAGAACAAAACACAACTCCTATTAAATCTTGTATTGTTATAACAGGCACCTATGTTATAGTGAACATGTCTTAGTAATTATCTCAAAATATTGAATGTGATTTAGAATAGCTTCCCTTTGGGATATTATAAGGGAATTCTCCTAAATAGAGTATATAAATGTGATGGTTAACTTTATGTGTCAACTTGACTGGGCTATAAGATGCCCAACAAATGACCAACCATTTTTCTAGATATGTCTGTGAGGTGTGTCTGTATGAGATTAACATTTGAATCAGGCTGGGCTCAGTGGCTCACACCTATAATCCTAGCACTTTGGGAGACTGAAGCAGGTGGCTTGCTTGAGCCTAGATGTTCAAGACCAGCCTGGGCAACATAGCAAATCCCCATCTCTGGAAAAAAAAAAAAAAAAAAAAACCCAGGTGCCCAGGTGTAGTAGCATGGCCTGTAGTCCCAGATACTCGGGAGGCTGAGGTGGGAGGATCACTCGAGTCCTGAAGGTCAAGACTGCAGTGAGTCCTGATCATATATATGAAATTGTGTGTGTGTATGTGTTTACACACACACATGTTACAATCTTAACTTCCCAGGAATTTCTAGGGATTAGTATGAATTGTGGTAAGCAAGGGACATGATAAAATGAGAACCTCCAAAATGCCCTGAGGAAATACTACACAGTTTTATTATTTTACAAATTTATTTTATTTCAGTTTTAAGGGAACAGAAAATCAATAGGTGGCAATTTTTTACTGTCAGTTGTAAAATTTATCTGTACATTTGTGTTTATTCAATCTATTTCCAGAAATATTTGAAGACTCTTTAAAGATGTAAATTAGGCCGGGCGCGGTGGCTCAAGCCTGTAATCCCAGCACTTTGGGAGGCCGAGACGGGCGGATCA
>NW_012115378.1:4013000-4034547 GCF_000951035.1 Colobus angolensis palliatus
AAAAAAAAAAAAAAAAAAAAAAAAAAAAAAATGTAAATTAAATGTTCCATCTTTGTTAGAGCACTGATAACTCAAGAAAATAGTAAAAATTTACTAATGAGTTTGAACTTGAACACAAGTTTAATCTCCAATTGATGAAATATCATTTAATGTACAGACAAAAATTATGCAGCACACAGCTATCAGATAGTAAGATTAGCAAGTGGAAAATCTGGATTCAAATCTTAATGTAGAAACTTCCAAGCTATGTGAATTTAGGCAAAGGATTAACCCCCCTGGTATTTACAAGTAAACTGTAAATAATACTATTTTCCTTGTTTATTTGTCAGCTTGTTGAAACAGGAGAAATGAAGTTAAATTATGAATGGTGGGGGAGTACAAATCATAAGATTCTCTTCTCTTTAGCAGTGGCCGGAGAACCCAATGGTCTAAGCAATTGTGATATTTTTGACCTCATGGGCTCTCTGAAGAATAATAAATTGATGCTTTATTCTTTCTGGTTTTAGGGATTGCTTCCTGTTATTTGAAAATGTATATATGTATGTAAATATATACATAAACAAACGATATAATAAATCATTATGCCCTTATGTAGTATGTTTGTTCAGCTTAAATTAAAAAGTAACTCTTCTCTCTCCTGCAGTATTTGTATCTTTCCCCAGAAGCCAAAGATTGCCTGGAAACAGAAGCATGCTAGGAGTCTTTCCCTTCACAAATTTCTAAAACTGCTGGGACACTGATTCTCACTTTAGATTATCCTGTGATTTATCAAAGGATTAGTTAGGTCTCCACAAAATACTGAATTTGAAGCTTGAGTAGAAAGGTCATTTACTGGACAAACTCAGGCAGTTTACATAGCTGAGTACTGGGAATTAGCAAATGAAAGTAGAGGAAAGATTAGAAAGGCCAATGTGGCAAATAACTGCTTCTCTTTAAATTGACTGTGTAGAAAACCCCCTTAGATAAAAAACAAAAGTGCTGAGATGTTCAACAGCAATTTTTCTCTCTTTTTTTAACAAGGTCAATTTAGAACAGAAAAATGAAATAAAACACAAATGGATCAAGACAGTGGGAAAAGAAGATTTTAAAATGTTTTAAGTGGTGCAAAAATTTAGAATTTAGAAAAAGCAGATCCAAGAGATTTGAGTTTTGCAGTACTTCATTTTTTAAATGTGTGGGAGACTGATATTTACAGTCTTCAAGTAAAATTAACCTTTTAAGTAAACAGTCAAAATTGCCCTCAAATCAGTCCAGGAATATATTATGAAGGAAATCTAATTTAACTTGCAATTGCTGTCAATGTTTGATCCTTAGCTTTGCTAGAAAGAAGTCTTACAATTTTGGTGGGGCAGCACAATCTACAAGGTTCTCTTTTCTCCCTTGAATAATGCCTTAAACAGTTACTTGGCCTTGACACTGATACATATCTTGCTTTTTATATTTTCTTAAGTATGTGTACAATATGTATCTTAGCAACTTGTTACTTTGTAGAGAAGTATACTATTTATTGGTAACCTAATGTTGATTAATCAGTGTTAACTAAATAGAGAAGTGTAAACTTAATGACATCAAGAGGAGTGAAGTATTTGAATGTACAATCATATTAGGGTTACAGTTAGACCTAACTGGTTTAAAAATGACTTTGGTTTGACATAGACTACAGAAGAGACAAATAGTTACCACTAAACTGTAGTATCAATCTTTTCTCTAATCAAAAGGCAAGTTATCTGAAGACGGAGAGTTCCAAGACCTTATACTTACATCTCATATTTGGTTCTGTTGTTTTCCACCACTTGTTAAAGGACAAATTCTCAGGTGGATGCATAAATAAAATGTAGTTCTTCTTTGATAGCAGTGACCCAGATAAAATACAATCTTGCAGAAGTATTGAAAGAATTTTTGTATGAGGGTGTGTATGACATTACAGCTGTCCCTCTGTGTCAGTGGGCTCCATATCTCCAGATTGAACCAACTGCAGATGAAAAATATTGGAAAAAAATCAAAAGTAACAATACAACAATAAAAATAATACAAATGAAAACATACAATATAACAAATATTTATATAGCATTTGCATTATATTCAGTATTATAAGTAATCGAGAGATGATTTTAAACATACCAGAGGATGCACATAGGTTATATCTAAATACTGTATCATTTAATATAAAGGATTTGAGTATCCTGGATTTTGGTATCCTGGACCCAAGTCCCCAAGAATACTGAGGAACCACTGTAATTGACTTTAATACAAAAGCTTGGGGGAATTAAGTATTCATTAACTAATAATGAGAGTAACTGTCCATCAGGAGGTAACAATTGTCTAGGTACTATTGATACGGTTTGGCTCTGTTTCCCCACCCAAATCTCTTCTCAAATTGTAATCCCCATAATCACTACATGTCGAGGGAGGGACATGCTGGGAGGTGATTAAATCATGGGAATGCTTTCCCTCATGCTGTTCTCACGAAGGTGAGTGAGTTCTCATGAGATCTGATGGTTTTATTAGTGTTTCACAGTTCCTCCTTCACGCACTCTCTCTCACCTGCCACCATATAAGATGTGTTAACTTCCACTTCTGCCATGATTGTAAGTTTCCTGAGGTCTCCCCAGGCATGCAGAATTGTGAGTCAGTTAAACCTCTTTCCTTTATAAATTACCCAGTCTCAGGTATTTCTTTATAGCGTGCGAGAATAGACTAATATAGAAAATTGGTACCACAGACAGTGCGGAACTGCTATATAGATAACCTGAAAATGTGGAAGCAACATTGGAACTGGGTAAGGGGCAGAGGTTGGAACAGTTTGGAGGGCTCAGAGGAAAACAGGAAGATGCGGGAGAGTTTGGAAATTCCTAGAGACTTGTTGAGTGGTTTCGACCAAAGTGCTGATAATAATGTGGACAATGAAGTCCAGGTTGAGGTGGTCTCAGGTGGAGATGAGGAACTTCTTGGGAACTGGAGCAAAGGTCACTCTTGCTATGCTGGTGACAATTTGTCACTGCCCTAGATCTGTGGAACTTTGACTTGAGAGAGATGATCTGAAATCAGAACTTATGTTTCAAAGAGAAACAGAACATAAAGGTTAGAACATTTTGCAGTCTCACAATGAGATAGAAAAGAAAAAACCCATTTCTGGGGAGAAATTCAAGCCACCTATAGAAATTTGCATAAGTGATGAGGTGCAGAATATCAATACCAATACAATGGGGAAAATGTCTCCACGGCATGTCAGAGGTCTTGGCAGCAGTTGCTCCCATCACAGGCCTGAAGGCACAGGAGGAATAAATGGTTTCCTGGGCCAAGCCCAGGACCCTGCTGGTGTGTGCAGCCTCAGGACTTGGTGCCCTGCATCCCAGCCACTCCAGCTCCAGCTGTGACTAAAAGGGGCTAAGGTAAAGGTTCAGCCATTGCTTCAGAGGATGCAATCCCCAAGCCTTTGTGACTTCCACATGTTGATGCACCTGCTGGTGTACAGAAGTCAAGAATTGAGGCTTGGGAACCTCTGTCTAGATTTCGGAGGCTGTATGGAAACACCTGGATGGTCAGGCAGAAGTCTGCTACAGGGATGGACCCCTCATGGAGAACCTCTGCTAGGGCTGTGTGGAAGGGAAATGTGGGATTGAAGTCCCCACACGGAGTCCCCACTGGGGCACTGCCTAGAAGAGGGCCAGCATCCTCCAGACCCCAGAATGGTAGATCCACTGACAACTTGCACCATGTACCTGAAAAAGCCTCAGTCACGCAATGCCAGCCCATGAGGGAGCTGCCCAAGGCCATGAGAGACCATCTGTGCATCAGCATGCCCCGGATGTGAGACATGAGTCAAAGGAGATCATTTCAGAGCTTTAAGATTTAATGACTGCCCCACTGGGTTTCAGACTTGTATGGGACCTGTAGCCTCTTTGTTTTGGCCAGTTTCTCCCATTTGGAATGAAAGCATTTATCCAATGCCTGTGTCCCCACTGTATCTTGGAAGTAACTATTATGTTGGTGCAAAAGTAATTAAAAGTAATGGCAAAAACCACAATCACTAACTTGCACAAACTCCTAGACAGAAGGGCATTGCCTTGACTCAGATGAGACTTAGCGCTTGGACTTTTGGGTTAATGCTGGAATGAGTTAGGTTTTAGGGAGACTGTCAGGGAGGCATGATTGGTTTTGAAATGTAAAAAGGATGTGAGATTTGGGAGGAGGCAGGCTCAGAATATGATTTGGCTCTGTGTCCCCACCCAAATCTCCTCTCAAATTGTAATTCCCATTATCCCCATGTGTTTTGGGAGGGACCTGGTGGGAGGCAATTGGATCACGGGGTTTGTTTCCCCTATGCTGTTCTCATGGTAGTGAGTTTTCACAAGATCTGATGGTTTTATAAGTGTTTGACAGTCCACCTTCACATATGCTCTCTCACCTGCCACCTTGTAAGATATGCCTGCTTTCCTTCTGACATAAGTTTCCTGAGGCCTCCCCAGTGATGCGTAACTGTGAGTCAGTTAAACTTCTTTCCTTTTTAAAATTACCTAGTCTTGGGTATTTATTTTCATTTTATTTATTTATTTATTTTGAGATGGATTCTCGCTGTGTCCCCCAAGCTGGAGTGTAGTGGCATGATCTCAGCCCACTGCAACCTCTGCCTCCAGGGTTCAAGCCATTCTCCTGCCTCAGCCTCCAAAGTAGCTGGGATTACAGGTGCCCACCACCATACCAGGCTAATTTTTGTATTTTTAGTAGAGACTGGGTTTCACCATGTTGGCCAGGCTGATCTTGTACTCCTGACCGCAAGTGATCCACCCACCTTGGCCTCCCAAAATACTAGGATTACAGGCATAAGCCACCATGCCTGGCCTCACATATTTATAACAGTGTAAGAATGGACTAATACAACCATGTACCCCAATAACAAAGCCTCAAAATTAAATGAAAAAGTAACAAAATAGCAAGGGGAAATTGAAAGTCATAATGATAGCCATGGAGTTTTAACACAAGTCTCTCAGAAAAACAAAAAACAAACAAAAAAAGATACAAAAGAAAAACATTTGGATTTGAAACAAATAATTAAAATTTAATCTAATAGCTATACCTAGAATCTGACCCCCAGATATCTAACAATACATATTCTTTCACATATGTTGACCACCTAAGCAAATGGAAAAAACCAAAGAATCATTAACATGCAGATAGCATTGTGTTGACAAATATTTATAATTATCAAAGATGAAAATGCTACATAACTGGATTTATGGAATATAACTAATTTAGCATTTTGGCATACACATTAGAAAAAATAGAAAATTAATGAACTAATGATTTAACCTGAGAAGTTAAAACAGAGAAAACCCATAGACAATAGAATAAGTGAAAAATTGGTTAAATACAAATCAAAGAAGCAATAGGGAAGACTAACAAAGGCAAAAGCAGCATTCTTGAAAGGGCTTTTTAAAAAGTATGACAAGATGAAATAAAGACAGATGAAACATAATAGAAATTTTAAAAAACAAAGATTAAAAAGTATTAAATTAGTATTTTTATGCCATTATACTTGAAAGTTTAGAGATATTAGACCATGTTTTACAAAAGCATAATTGGCCAATATTAATTCAAAAATGGATATTCCAAATGAACCTGTAACCATTATATAAATTGAATCAGTATTATAAAAATCTGCCCATTAAAAAATTTCAGAATCTGATGGTTTTACAAATTTTTACCAAGGCTTCAAAGGCTAGATAATCTTCACTTTAGACAAACAATTCTAAAAGAAAGAAAAAGGGATAAAAGAAGAGAGAGTACTCCAGCTCATTTTATGATACTACTATAATTCTATCATCAAAAAGAGTATTAGGCAAATTATAGTGTAATCACACTTGTGAATATAAATGAAACTCATTAGCATGTTGAATCTAACAATGTATATTTAGTGTGATATTTTAGATATCTTTAGCCCACTGATAAATATTCAGTCATCTGGAGAAGGAAATTACCACTTATGGAATATCTACTATAACCAGGCATTGTGCTGGATGGATACTTTATCTATATTAGCTAACTTAGCTAAGATCCTGAGGTTTCATAGCTGATTTTTTTTTAACTCTTTGGCAAAAGTACTACAATATCATCATGAATACCTTGATTAAACATCTGATCACAAAAATAAGAAATGAAATGGCCTACAAACAAAGTTTTCAAGTGGTGAATTTGTTAGCCAACCAGGGAAAATGACTTCATTTACTGATAGCAAGTTTATTAAATCACATTTTACTGCAACAGCTAAAGAATTGTATCCAGAAAAATAAGCCTTCTAAAGACTATTAGCATTATGGCAAGAATAGTGCTTGAAAGTTTGAGGAAATTGAAATATTGGTAATATAAATAGTCAGTTAACAAACAAGGTAACTGTAATTTCAAGTAGTTTTCCTTGCCTCTTGATTTGAGATGGTAGTAACACTACCCTGTTGTTGCTTACTGAAGGAGTCAATGATAAGCTTGAAGTGACAAAATTAGCCTCTATGAATAGTAAGTGTGGAACATCTATAGGTGAAAATATTTTCAAAGTTTCCAAAAATAATTCAATACAATCCGAAGTGGAACTTTCTAAGAGGTGTGAAGCACAAAGAGGGTTACTTGGACATACTTACAAAGTTTGTTAAAACATAAAGCATATGGTTATTCCTTGAAAGAGCCATTAGCAGTTGCATTGTGGAAAACACTTCAGTATTTCATTCATGGTTAAAACAGTAGTATCATCTTTAAACTTCATTTGTTCTCATCAGTTAACCCTGTTCATTACTGTGAAATTTTGTCAGAATAGAATCTGAATATACTGAGTTGTCCTACCACACAGCAATTTGATGGCTTCCTGGTAAAATTTTATCACAAATTTTTTTTTCAGATCAGGGCTAAGGTTAAATTTTTTCTAAATAAGAACTGCCCTCAAACAGTATCAGTAAACACTCAATGGTTTTGGAAATTACTTTTTGCTGCAGAATTGGCAATGTTTCTTGTTGAATTCAATCTGAAATTACAAGATAAAACAGTACTTATATGCAAAGCTTATGCTGTGGTAAAGTCATTTTGATGATGGCTAATACTGTTTGAATCACAGTAATAGCAAATTGCTTATAAACTTCTTGTCCTATCAGAAGTTGAAACAAGAAGTAAAATCTCCATTCCCATGCAAATTTGCAGTGAATATATTTTCTGAGCACATACCACAGACTCAGTAATATTTTAGTACATTGATGCAAACGCAAAGTAAATTCTCATATTTCAAATTCCTTTTCACTGTTCAGTTGAGGAGCTTCCAGTTTAAACTTTAATTGGAAGTAATGAATCTGCAATGTATTGACCTAATAAAAGGTAACTATCAGGAGAAGGATCTAATAGAATTCTATAATGACTTTTAAGTGATGAATATGCTCAATTAAAATAATATGGTTGTGACCTGATAAAAGTATTTGAAAATACGTGTCTGCATAAAAAGACATTTTCAAAGATGAAACACATAAAATATCACTACAAATCTTCATTAATAGATGAACATTTGCAATTGATTTTGGTGAAAGGGAACACTAATGGTGAAGCTCAATTAAGAAAAAAGCGCCTTCCTAGAAAAAGAATTCTACTCTCCTCAGTAGTAAACCTTATTTTAAAAAAAAGACTCAATTCTTGTTATAGTTTGAATTTTGTCCATGAGAATGTTGTAAAAATCTGCTTTCTCTCTTTTTGTATAAGTACCTACATATTATTAATATTCGCATTTCTGCCTCTTGGCCTGAGAGGACTAAAATATTTACTACCTTGTTCTTTGTTAAAAAATTTCACCACCCCCTGTAGTAAAGAATGAATTAAAAATGTTCTTCACTTATTTAAAACTGTTAAATTAATTGCCAGTTATCCAGACATTTCATAGTCTATTACTTGAGATTGGAGGTCTTAGCTAAAGAAGGGAATGTAGAAAAAGGTTGTATGAAGCTAGGAATGATTTTATATTCAACTCAGGACCCGTGGTAATATTTAGTGGTAAAACAAACATGATTATTTAGGAAATGGACAATAACTTATTTTTCTCTATCAGCAATGATTCATGTGGAAATCACTGTAATCAAGCAATTACATTTTTACAATTTTAGATGACTTTTATGGCAATAATAATATTTCCATGTATTAGAGGTTACTTTACTTGAGTAAGTCACATTAAACCATTGTGTTTTATGTCTAACTAGTTTTGTTTTAACCACAACTAGTGTTATTAATAACATCACTTGGCCAGGCGCGGTGGCTCAAGCCTGTAATCCCAGCACTTTGGGAGGCCGAGACGGGAGGATCAGAGGTCAGGAGATCGAGACCATCCTGGCTAACACCGTGAAACCCCGTCTCTACTAAAAAATACAAAAAACCAGCCGGGCGAGATGGCCGGCGCCTGTAGTCCCAGCTACTCGGGAGGCTGCGGCAGGAGAATGGCGTGAACCCGGTAGGCGGAGCTTGCAGTGAGCTGAGATCCGGCTGCTGCACTCCAGCCTGGGCGACAAAAAAAAAAAAATCACTTATTTCCTATTTCTTAAGTACTGGCTGTAGAAAAATCTGACACTTCTCATTTATTCATTACACAATAATTGATTAGTCACTGATTATTATTGAGGCTTCCTTTGTGCCAGGTACCAACACAGCTCCATAGAATGATATGGTAAATGAGACACAAAGGGTGCCTGCATTTATGGGCCTTGCATTCTTACCTTCCGTCTAATTTTTGATAAATATAAATGTATGCCATAGTCTTTCAAAGAGAATTTACACTGCTGAAAACAAAACTTTGTCCTGAGAGGCCCTACTACCTAAGGATAAATGACACTAAAAGATGATCGCAAAAACAAGTCTATTTAAAACAACAACCAAAAATGCACCATAAATAGGGGAGACATGTTCAGCTCATAACTTAATTTGAAAAATAAAATGAAAAAGAAAATGAAGAAGTAAAATGAAAATACACATTTTCTTTTAACTGAAATTTATTTGTAACTTAAATATCCCTCAAACCTCAAAAAAATGAATCAAGAATTGGTTTTGATATGCGGAGCTTAATTTTTCAAACAGCATTGTATGTTAGCATGAACTACCTTTTATCTCTTATTTATCTTTTCAGAATGATCATAAAGCAGGTTTGCATCACTTTGGTAAAAATGTGGGCACTTATATAAATGTGGAGCTAGCAAGTTGCCTTGGTGTTTGCCTTTAACCTTGGATATCAAAATATTTCTCTTGAAGTATCTTTTGTGTCATTATCCTTGGTCATTTTCTTGTTAACTGGTCCAGCTTTTCCAGAACCATGCCTCTCAGTAGCCTTTTGTGAGATTTTAGCAGGTCTCCAAGAATACTTCCCTAGACCTCACTAAATTTAGCATCTTTATAAAATTTGAATTTTTACTTGTAATTGATATGCATTCTAATCAGATCATATTGTTGGGGTTAATTAAGCCAAACCAGTCAAGTATGGGATTCACTCAATGAGGCAGAAATGAATGGTAGTGACAAATCAGTGAGGGCTATTTGGTCACTAGTGAAATATCTTGTTTGTTTGCAAATATTTTTATTTTAGCTTGATTCCTCACCCAACCCCATAGTAGTGAAGACATGAATAACAAACACTCAGCTAAAGGACTCCTTATAGTTTTGGTTTATGCACTCTATCCTGATCCTGCAGATCTGAAAGAAGCCAGGATAATGATGTCAACTGTCTTCCAGACAAAGAATAATAATAATAACTTGGAGGTGTGAATAGCCTCTAAATGGCAGAGCTTTCTCTAGACTATGCCTGTGCTAACAAAGGTCTGAAGGAAAGTGAAAGCTGGGTCTTGGTTTGGAAGCTTAGAACATTGAGCCAGCGGTAGAGTGTAATTCACAAACTGCCGAGTAGAATAAAATCAATCTCCCTCACTTCAGAAAGAATTGGAGCCCTTGCCTCAACTGTTTCTCATTTCTAGTTAAGGATGTCAATCAACTGGGATTGACAGCAAAAACCGTCAAAATGTTACACCTTGTAATGAAATAATGATAGTCAGCCAACCAGATACTAGATAACTACACAGCTGAGAGGAAAACCCTTTCAATATCTGTTATAAAGATCTATCCTGGTACTGGGCCTCTTAAATATAAAGAAAAACAAAACTTAAAGTGGGTTCATCTGGAGACCACTACTCCTGTTATAATGCCTTTTTAATCCACTCAGAACTTTCCAAATAAACTCAATGATGTTAATGATTTGCCTCAATACAGGTTCAGTAACTTCTGTTTGCAAATGTGACATCGCACATCTCTCTTCCAGCTTGTCATGTCAGTCTCATGATTTTATAAATAGCAGAACAAATGGAAGCTAAGTCCTGCTAGAAAAATCAAAACTTTGAAAGGCCACTACAGAAGTGGAAATACATTTCTCTCAGATGTCAGAGTTCTTGTGTGCTAGTCTCATCTCTGCTCTAATTAAATTCCAAGTGAAGCTCTTTCCCTCTCATGGGACATCTCATCTCCTTTGTGGAGGTGGAGGGTGGAGGGGGTTGGGTCTTGACCTATCTCCATCATGCTTCAAGGAGAACCAAAAGGATAAAATAACATCTCTTGTTTTAGTTCACGAAATGAATACCATTATCTGAAAATTTACACATGGTTAGGAAAAATCTGTTAAAATATTTTCAAGTTATAGAATCATTACAGTTTTGGAGCACATGTTTAGTTATGTGCTTAGTACTGTTTTATTCAAGGATTTAAATTTAATACTGCAATTTTAATAATTACAGAAAATAATGTCAGCTAAGAACTATAAAAGTGAACACTGAATAATTGAAAGAAGTATCTTCTCAACACAAATGACTGGATGAAAGATTGTAAATACCTTTATAAATAATTTTTAAGTAAAAAATTTACAAAATGTTGTCAAAAAGCATACCCACCAGATGGCTTAAATATGTAGGAAAAAAAGGTTTCGGCACATGAATGTGTTTTGTGCAAATAACTACAGAGACGGCATTAAAAACACTTAAGTCAGTATTCCAAATATCTAGGTTCTCTGGGGTCTTGTTTGCAGTAATCACTTACTTATTGCACTTCTAAAACAAATTCCAATGCAATATGTCAACACTTTTAATACTAATCAGCATGGTAAACATCTGCCTGAAATGAATAATAATAATATACCTAAGTCAACTCCTTATTGTGCCACTTAAATGTTGTCAAACTCTAAACATATTCCTGAAGTCATTTAGTCCTTAGTTCCTTTTTTCTAAGTTGACTAGTTTGTACTCTAAAGTCATTAACATCACAGTTTTTTTAAAACTGCAAATTGATGGGGTCTAAGCTATCTGTTAATGAATGTAACAAGTGAAAAATGTTTGTAATTCCCATCATGTTATGCTACTATGAGAAGCTTCTACAACACATGGAAGACAGATTTCAAATTGAATTTTTCAAAACACACATGTTCCAAGAAAGTTTTCACCATCTCTCCGCAGCAAGAGGTGATTTCCAGAGGCTGATTCGGGCATCTGAGAGAAGTCCAAAGAAAAGCCACTCAGTTACCATTACATTGCTCATTAATCTTTCTGAGAGTAGATGTATTTGATTAAAGAGATCACTAGCTTCTCGTGGAAGAATTCATGAATTCTTCAACTATAATTTATTGAATGCTCACATCCAAGATGCAAGAACAAATAATATTTATGTCTAATTTTGTGATGATTTTCTTTCTAGGACCCACTGATCTCAGCATGAAGAGGCAATTGGCGACTAGCTCAGGATCCTCCAGCAGCTCAAACTCCAGACCCCAGCTGAGTCCCACTGAAATCAATGCCGTGAGACAGCTTGTTGCAGGATATCGAGAGTCAGCTGCATTTTTATTGCGATCTGCAGATGAACTGGAAAATCTCATTTTACAACAGAACTGAGACAGACGACCACCATATTCACCGAGGTCTAAATTTGCAGTTTCCACTAATGACATTTTGATTTCCCAACAGAGATACTTCTGGTCTTACTGCAGTCTTTTAAGAGAAATACTTCCATTATGCCACATTGTCCTTGATCCATAAGTGATGTGTTAAGGTGCTTCAAAGGAACTCTGACCTCTGAAGTACTTGAGATACTTTAATATGTCCAGCCTATTGCTTTTTGTTTTAGTGTGTCAGCATAAATATCAGGGGCATAAAAGGCTATCTATTCTTAATTCAAGGATAAAACAGAAGAAGCTTGTGGTATAAAACAGTAGTTCAAGATTCAGCTGAAGTATTAGTGGAATTTGCTACTGACTCATTGGACTGAAAGCTGAAGTACCTGGCAAAAAAAAAAAAAAAAAAAAAAAGCCAAATTTCTTGTTGCTACAGGATATAACAACAATGAAAAGGATCTTGTATTTTAAAAAAAATATGTAATTTTTATAAAAAGAAAACTTGTTTTTCATTCAAACTTGTCATTTTTACTTTGGTAACTTTTTCATAGGTCCTAAAAGAAAACTGTTTTGAGAAACTACTGTAAGTACCTTTTCCACATCCCTTGCCTTCTCCTCTTTCCAAATTCTTTCTACAAAAATAACACTTGATGCTGGAAAAACCCTTGCCTACGTTCTTTCAATCATCACATCAGGAACTACTTCCAAGAAAAGCCTGCATTTCTGCACTCATGCTGATCTCAAAAATCCCACTCAACACTGCAACTTTATCATAGCAGTTTTCATCCCAGAATTTTTTTAATATTAAGACAAGACATATCATTGAAAAAAAATCACACCTTGGTTTCTTAGAGCTGCTCGTTCCTGATTGCCGCTGCTGTCTCCAGGCATCCCTCTAGCAGCAACTGGATGTAGATGACTGAATGTTAAGAGGTTGCAAGTGACAATCTGAAAATTTGCACTCTTGTGTGTAGTTTTCTTTTCATTTCCCTCAGAAATAGTTTCCAAAAAGATCATTACATCTCCTGATATGATTTGTATAATTTTCAGTTCTAGCTAAAAATAATGTAAAGAACTCTCAGCGGATGCAGCTGCAACTTACAATGAACTGTGCCCTCCTATCCCCCATATTTTATCCTTGTTTCTTATTTTATAGTGTGGGATACACATGAGTGGTGTTTTCTTTGTGCATTGAGGCAAGCCTATTTTTAAAATATTTAGGGAGAAGTACTTTCATTCATGCTTCTCATACAACTTCTTTCTGTCGTTTGGCTTTGGTTGGATTACAGATTCTTTGTGCATTCCTGAATTTGCCTTATTTCATGTAAAATTTATGTCATTCAGTTTTTGACCATGAGTTTGAAGCATCAGTGGTATTTCTTATCTACTTGTTACATATAGTTTTTCAAGTAATGACTGTGATTGTGACCGAGTAATGTGCACTTTTTCTTGTAACTGTGGACATTGCTATGCTTTTTTCTTCTAGTGTTTCTAGATTTACTGTTCCTTACAGTTACGTAAACAAAAAAACAAAACAAAACAAACAAAAAAAAAACTTTTGTGATACTGTTGGTGAATATAATGTGAAAATCTTATTGAAATATGAGTATTTTGGGAATACATAGCTGCACAAACATCTTTTAAGATGTGGATTTAGAGTTTGCTTATTTAAATGAAAATTCAAAAATTGAGGGCTGGTATAATTTTCTCTGTTTTGTTTGGTTTAATAAACAGATTTCTGTGTTAAAACAATGATTGTCAAACCTTATAAACTTTCTGAGGGATATAATGCTCAATTTTTAGCCATTTACTTTTAAAATCTAAAAGGCTATTTTCTACCTACATTTAGCACAAAATTGGCACTTCAAATTTATTTCTCAAGAATATCCTAAGATCCCCCAGGGTCTCAACATTCATTCTAGTAGATAATTTATTCCAAGAATGAGTAAGGAAATTAGGAAGCCAAGACTGCTTCATCTGATTATTCAAATATGATTAGAGAATATGTTTGTATACTTTATTACTTTTTTTTTTTTTTCAGGAGTAACCTGTTTTTTAGTTCTTCCTGATTTAACATCTTAGATGAAACACGTGCTTGTTTTAAGTGCATGTTTTATACTTTTCCTTTTGCTGTAATAGTATTTAAAGGCTTGGACAGGGTTTCTATTTTGCAAATTAACCCTCAGGCTTGAATTAAGCATATACATCAAAAATTCTTGATGATTAAGCAGCAAAGGGAGTAAAGAAGCTAAATTCCAACAAGGTGCTCTTGTTTCTATTTCATTTTCATCTTCCATTATGACTCCCACATTCACTCACCAAGGTCAAAATGCCCAAAATCTGTGTTCCGCACATTTGTTCAAAAGAATGAGCATATTGGGATTCTCATCATTCCTGGGAGAGTACAAAGGTCAAAATGAAGTCCATTTTTTTCTTTACTTGTACCTGAAAAACAGCCTGGTCCTTTTTTTACCCTCTGTCACAGCAGAATAAAGAGATCACATTTCTTTATAAAGCATTTTGGAGAAACTGAGTGAAGGTTCATACTCTCATTCAAAATAGGTGATTAAAAAATAGGAAACTATCATTAACACAGAGATAAAATGGAAGCTTCTGTCACTTCTGCCAGTTAGCTTATCATACAACACCAGTTTCTTGCCACATATGTATTATTTTATCATACTTTAAAAAAGTGCCTTGAAATAACCATACACACGCAAGCACAAAGTCACTGAATCTTAAATTGTGTAGTACAAATAACCATAATCAGTGAAAAGGGCTTTAAGATATAGTATCAGCCACCATTTAAGGATTATTTACCAAGGAAATGCATTTTGCTTCCTTTACTTCTCATAATAACCTGAGATGAGCGTAGTCACTCTCCATTCTACAAAGTCGTCTCCAAAAGAGGAAATGAGTAATCAAAAGCACAAAGACAGTGAAAGCTGAAGCCTTCCTTTGAGCCCAGGCACACCTGATGTCAGAGCCCACCCTGTTGGTCACTGTCATCTGCTCCTTCACGGGTACTAAATAATTAAATTCTGTGCTTAGAACCAAGCTTTTACACTAAATTTTAGAAGTTTTATATGTAGAGATAAATCATAGTTATTTATTTAAAAATGCACGTGACTTATCCAATTATTTGACTAAACAGTTTTATTCTGCTACAGAAGATATAATTTCCTTTACGATACGTTCTTTACAAATATTAAAAGTCACCATAAAACCCACCACTAATGAAAATCAAGTACACAAAGCATGAAGAGAAAGGCAGTGACTTTTTGTCAACGGGGGCCAGTATTGAATTCCGTAAGGAAAAGTAAAAGGGATTATCCAGTTGAACCCATATAGAAAAATTCATTCACTTGAGATTTTTGCCCCAGACACCACACAGGTGCTATCCTGCTATTGTCATTAACCCTGACAGCATGAACACAAATATCATTCAAAGATTAAACTTTCTATGGCAAAAATATTTTCTAATTTCATGTGGCCCATGTTTTAAGATGTAGTTCACAGAAAAATATTCAAAAATAAAGTAGGTAGGCGTTATCATATCTTTTGAAGTGTGTTTGGGATGCCAATATTCAGTAAAGTAAATTGAACACAAGCTAATCTACCGAAACTTACTATATTAGTTATAGCTGTCTTCTTTCTTAAAAAAAATTCTGTAAGGACGTAAAATGCTATTAATAGAGTAACCTATCTCCAGTTTTAACATCAGTCATGTTCAACATTTAATTTTTTCTGATTACAAAAGAAACTTGGGAAGTACAAGAAAAAGATAAGAAATAAAAATAAAGGAAGAATTAAATGTCAGCATCTATAGAGAACTACGAGAAACATTTTATAGTGTATCTTTCTGATTTTATCTAAAATGTATATACATATTTTTTTGTTTTTTACCATATGTAGTCTTTTGTCATAACCTAATTATATACCATACATATTTTCCAAATCAGGCATTCTTCTTAAATTACTTTAGTGATTGTGTAGTGTGACATTATGGGAGTGTACTTGTAATAGTTTTCTACTGTTGCTTCAAAACCCCAAACCACAAATGTATGACATAACCAGCTGTAGGTTGGGTGTTTCACTGGTCTAGAATCAATGTGTTGGCAGGCCTCTGCTCCTCTGTGAAGGCTCTAGGGGAGAATCCATTTCCTGACCTACTCCAATTTCTGGAACTGTTTATATTCCTTGACTGGGGGCCTCTTCCCTCATCTTCAAAGCCAGGAACATAACGTGTTCAAATCTCTCTAAAACTCTGCCCTTTTCTTCCTCTTCAAAAACATTTAAGGATCCTTGTAAGTATACTGGGCTCACCTGAGTAATACAGCATACTCTCCTTTTACTAAGGTTCGTTAATTAGCAACTTTAATCCATCTGCAAACTTAATTCCATAATTTGACATGTAACAAAACATATTCACAGGTTCTGTAATCAGGATGTGACTATCTCTGGGGAGCTATTATTCTGCTTAATTACAAAAATTAATTTGTTTTTTCTTTTAAAAACCACTCTGTACCCAGTTGCATTTTTCCATTCACTTGTAGAAAATATCTTAAGTCAGCAGCACAAACATTTACGAATAATTGTTAGCTGCTGCACCTATAATTCTTCTTTTGTATAAAGGGTGTGATCTTTGGTAATTATTTTAATGGTATTTTTCTTGAATGTCTCTCATTCAAATTAAATGTAATAAACAAATATGATAAAAGTGCAACTAAGTCTTTCAAGGGAAATAAAGCAGAAATACCTCTGGACCCTTTCCTCCACACTGATTCTTAGAAGGTGTTTCTGCCCAAGAGATTTCCTGAAATATGTTTGAGAAGGCTCCAACTCATTAGGAGAGAAGAGTACATGAGAATCCAAAGCTTAATTAAATTCAGAAAGCAATCCAACCACATTCATAAAACTTGTGGTAATTACCAGTGGCATTTTATTTACTCTGAACAATTAAAAGATATATTTAATGTTAGATGTAATTAGATGACATTTCTTTTAAAAGAGAGTGTTTGGCAACAACATATCTACTGAATTTAGGATGATCAACTGAGTTTAAAAATTAAATCTCTCCCTTGATTTCTTTGCTAAAACCCTTTTTATTTCCATATTAAAAATTGTATTTCATCTCATTTACTATGTTTTTTTCCCCATTCAAGGCTATTGGCTGAAGTAAGAGAAAATTAAAGATAATTTTCAGGACTGCTTTCAATACTATGAGAGAAAAAATACAGTAAAGCATAGACCACACAGACCAAATGCTATTACTAAAAGTGTGGAATTGGCACCAGTTTTTTCCCTTGAAAGTTTTAACTTCTAATATTCTCTGTTTATTGGGGAGTGGATTAGATAGGGCTGCCCATGAGAAATGTCTTCTACTTATTTAAGGCACTCCATCAAGGTGATAATACAGTGGCCAGAAATTCCACAAT
The DNA here is from genome assembly GCF_000951035.1 of Colobus angolensis palliatus. Lineage (NCBI taxonomy): Eukaryota > Metazoa > Chordata > Mammalia > Primates > Cercopithecidae > Colobus > Colobus angolensis. Next base: position 4,030,365 of record NW_012115378.1, read on the forward strand.
AGATTATTGAATTTCCTTTGCTGGTGGAAGGATTCAAAGATCTGCTCTGAGCCAAACCCATAGAGTAAGCAAAGCTCTTAGCTCATTTTAATTTTCATTCATTTAATCATTGTGTATTCTTTCCCTATTAGGTGCTGAGCATTGTGCTCTGATACAGAAAAATTATAATTCGTGCTTCAAAGAGTCAATATCTAATGGAAAAGAGGGACAGAAGTACAGTTTCTATAATACAAAAGGATAAAGTGTAACAATACAACACACAATGATAGGACTGTGCCAGAGAGGTCAGGGGAGGGCACAGACCCGGTCTTGGGGGCAGAAGGGTGAAGGGAGGGTGTAGTTCATTATAAAGACTGGATCATTAGGGAATACCTGGCCAAACGTTGAGCATCTTTTGAGAGAATAGGAGAAGAGAGAAACGTGTGTCAAATGAAGGATGTTTCAACTGCAGGAACAACAAAATGCGAGGTACAGAGGAGGCAAGGGATAACAAGTGCACAGTCACTCAAGAAGTTTAGTGTTGCTGGAGGGTAGAGTTTGAGGACAAGAGATTCCTGGAGAAGAATAAAGGGGCTAGATATGTCCTGTAGAGGATGAAGAGGAACTGACATATTTTAAATAGTGGAGTGGCAAATGTGGGTTGGTCCCTTTGTAGAATATTGCATGATGGATCTCAGCAGAAACTTCTGGAGTAAGATGAAGTAACACTGCATCATAGAACCTTCCTTCCATCACCCAAAGTGAAAATGATTGCATGAGCAGCATACTCACATGGAAGGAAGGAAGGGTCTTTTTGCTATAAGCATTATATGGTGGGAGCCAGAAAAAGTCAGAAAATGCCACGTATTACTGCGACCACCTGAGGGCTCAACAAAAGCGAACCAATGCAAGTCTGCTCGTAAGTATATATATAGAGAGAGAGAGAGAGAGAAAAAAGGTTCTTAGCCTGTAAGTGGTTTTGGGAAGGATACATCAATTAAGTCTGGTGGGGGAAAATTTCTGTGAGAAATCCTGTACCAACATGACATTGGAGGCACCAGTCAGGAGTACAACTTGCTATTGAATTCTAAGATAATATATAGAAATTTGAATTTGACCTTTGGTGTTGGCAGTATCTGCAGCTAGGCTGAATACTAATGAACAGAACGAGGATAATTGCTTTAGGAGTGGCAGAGGCACGCCGTCGATTCCTGCTGATCTAAGGTCCAGCATTATGCTGTCTGCATGGGATGCATACAGTATGAGTGATGCAATGTTTCACCTTGTCCCATCTTCCAAAGAAAACACTACCCATGAGGAACTGTCATTTCACTAGTAAAACCAAACTAAACTAAAAGCCAACGTGAATACCATATCATGAGGTTGCAGCTTCATTGCCAAACTAGTCCTTAGGTAACTCTGATAGTTTTTTTCTTCCAGTCTTCCGAGGGGCCCCACATTCTCTTGGGCTGGCATAGTGTATAAGGCACCCACCCTGCATTGCTGTAGCGGATAGAAAATGTGTGCAACAATAGACTGCTCTGTTTTTAGGAACCCTTTGAGAAAGAATGCTTATAATTAAAGATTTGCCATAAGGTGACATCATTATAATATAGGGTTGTCAAATGAGGTGAAAACGTGTTTCCCTGCTCTTGTGGCTTATTTTAGCAAGCACAGCATTTATTGAAGAAAAAATGTTTTATTGGAAGATACTTTAAGTATAGTTTCTTTTTTTTTGAATTTTTGTGAACTCTTCTCCCCTGTCTGCCTTCCTTTCTTCCTATAACGTGTCATGTTGTTTCTTTAACTTTTGTTTATATTTAAAGGGCATGCTCTTTTTAATTTACTATTTGTCCTAATGCGGTACGATTAAACTCTCCTTGACATCTCTTTCCCCTCGTCTGAAATGTACACCTTTCCTTTTCAGGTTAGCAGCTGAAGTGTTGGGTATTTGAGTTCTATGCACAGAGAGCAGAGGCATGGGAGGTGTTTCTGGCACTGAGCCTGGGACTATAGTCTCTGATATTCTTCTGCCATTTCACTGTTAGTCCAGAACTCACTCCACTTGGGCAGGACTATGTGGGATCTGTATTTGGGGAAGGGGAATTAGCCTTCAGATTCCCAAATTCCCCATCTCTGGGTAGACCCTTAGAAGCTTTGCTTTTGATAGAGGCAATAAGACCCAAATATATATTTCTCCTAATCCTTTAACCCTTCCCCTCTGTAGCTTTGCCTGTTGTCCTCCTTGTCAGAAGGAAGATACAATAAGACAAGCTGAACTCATGAATCCTGGCCCCTGTGTTGTTGATGAGTGGTGGGGAGGTGGGTCACAGTAGAGGAGAAAAGAAAGAGGATGAGACAGGAAGGGGGATGTCCCAGCTGAGATCCGTTTATTTTTATAGGAAATTTGCCCTGGGTACCACCATCCTCCTGCCTTTACTCTTCAGCCCTTCTTTTCTTGCTGGAGAACACACAAAATGGCAAGTCCTGATTAATTTTCTACTTAGGGAGACCTGTTGTGAGGACAGGGAGGTACTGTTTTTTCTCCATCTGGGCCTTATTGTTTCACATTGCATTTCTAAGAGTTATTTCTTTTATATGTCACAAACATATGCTATCTATGTTTTTCTACTAATTTCTGATACTCATTTTTTGACACTTATAATGTTGGAGATTTTTAAACCTAGATATTTTTGGTTTTCTCTCCCCCTTCACCTGTAGTTTTTTGTTTTGTTTTTGTGTTTGTGATTTTTTTTGTCTTTTTCATAATAAAATTTCATTAGGAAAGTCATTCAACCAGGATATATTAAATGCTTCTAACTTGCAGAACCCCATGCTTCTCTGGAGTCAGAGTTGGGAGATTAGATAGAAAAGAAATCTATGTTTATGAAGGATCTGTAAGTCACCAGTGAGTATTTTGGCACCAGGCCCTATGCCAACAGCCACTGAACTAGATCTGTTTGTCCATGTGTAAAATGAGAGTCAGCTCTTTCTCAAATATAAAAGCAGTAAATATAAAAGCAGAAGGTTTTGCTGTACATACTGAATAGATTCCCAGAGTGCTATTTCTTTTTTGCACTTCCACTTGAAGCTCTCAGATCCATTGTTTAATTTTAGCAAATAAGAACAATTATCTCCACTGGCCAGTATAACCAAATGAAGGCAAAAGACTTATGAGCTTGTTGCAGTATTTGATAGGAACATGCATTTGAGCCCTACTTTGCACTCCCAGGCAGCAGAGGACATTCAGAAATGCTCCAAAAGTTGCCTACACGAGGTCCCTATTGGGACTGCAGTACACCAAAAACAACAAAGCCATAGGTTTATTTTCAAATTTGCACCAGATCCAATTTTCAATCTGCTCACCATTCTGGACATGGTCATTTAGCAATGGGAGAAAGGAACATTTGAAAAAAATATAAACTATAATACTTAAAATTTTCTTTCACATTTAAATCCCATGTGGGTATTTTTCTCCTTATTTTTGTCCATGAGATAACTGAGGCACCTACAGCTTAACCACTTGTCCACTGTGGCACATTAGTAAGTGGTGGAGATGTGATTTTAGCTCTTGCCATCCATATATAGAGGCCATGATTTGGTTACTCTTCAAACACACGTACAATGCATTCCATATTTCTATAAGGAGCTCCCATCAAAGACAATAAAAACTTACCTCTTTTCACTGTTTTAACTGAAAAAGTAGAGATAATGCAGGATTTACTACATTTTCTGCATTACCAGAGAGGAGTGCCAGGTAAGAGTCTGATGCCCTGGTCCATAATAGCATGAAAGGTAAATAAAATCTCAGGGCCAGGAGCGGTGGCTCATGCCTGTAATCCCAGCACTTTGGGAGACAAAGGCTGGAGGATCATGAGGTCAAGAGATTGAGACCATCCTGGCCAACATGGTGAAACTCCGTCTGTACTAAAAATAAAAAATATTAGCTGGGCGTGGTGGCACATGCTTGTAATCCCAGCTACTCTGGAGGTTGAGGCAGGAGAATTGCCTGGACCCGGGAGGCAGAGGTTGCAGTGAGCCAAGATCGCACCACTGCCCTCCAGCCTGATGACAGAGCAAGACTCTGTCTCAAAACAAATAAATAATTAATATATATATATGTATACAACCCCACATAGTTACCTTTTTGTGATGAGAATGCCAAAGACTTCTTTTACATTAGTATGCACTAGTTTTATTATGG
>NW_012115378.1:4034597-4051838 GCF_000951035.1 Colobus angolensis palliatus
AGAGCAAGACTCTGTCTCAAAACAAATAAATAATTAATATATATATATGTATACACATACACACGCACATATATGTGTATTCACACACACACACACACACACACCACTATCTCGGGACCCTAAACTCACCAAGCAAAAGGGAAACGTTAAGCTTCAAAACGGAGCCATGTAAAACTCTCTGCCCTCCTTTTGTTCCTACACAGATAGCTGCAAGACAGAAGGCCACATATCGCCTCAGGTAGCCTCCCTCCCCCTGCCAGTGTAAATGCACACCTTATTTTCACAGGTATGGGGAAAAGACAAGACTAGAAATCATCCCTCAGCCCACTCCGAGACAGATGCATATTTCACTTTTTCCTCTACTTTATGTTTAGTTTATCATACGTAAAATGCAGATTTACTGAGCTAGTGATAGATGAATAATTGATTGTTTCTCTTTCTCCTCCTGCCTGCTTTTTCCCTTTTAAATATTGAAGTCCTCAAAACCCTCTTTGGAGCACAGGCCACAGATCCTACTGTAACTGGCATCTCTTTTTCCCAGGTGTATCCTCAATCTTGGCAAAAGAAACCTCTCAATTGATTGACACCTGTCGCAGACACTTACTGGTTTACAACAGCTAGCATTCCTTGTGCACTGCTATGTATCTACTCTGTTTTAGCAGGTAGAACTTCTTACGCCTTTATCATGTTTATGACGGAAGTAGCATTGTTTTCATATTACAGATGAACTTAGCTTCCAGGCTATCCTTCCTCTAACAATTTATTGCTTATCAGTGAAAAATCCTAACATTTATATACAGCTTCAACTTATGATTCGAAAATAAAACAAATCCAACATGAACACAAATACACATGCCAAATCTCGTTTATTCTCTAATTCTAAAATTATGCCATTTTAATGCCATTCTGTATCTCTCTGATCCTAAACAATTCTTTATCCTAAAGCAGTATTTCTCACAAAATGTCAGCTGTAAATGTATGGTATAAGCATATCTTAGTTGGGAGAATAGGTAAGCCTTCTCTCTTCACTAGCATAAAACACCCCCACTCTTCAGCCACAACAAATAGCGCCTAGCACTGTGCCGGATACTGTGGGCTGGGTCAAGTCTCAAGGACAAATTAAGATAAGACAGCCCAGCAGGCCGCAGGCTTTTTTTGTGGGCTTCTAGAAAGCCTTTCTTTCTCCTCATTCTCTCTTGTCACTGTCACGTCCCCAGTGTGCTGCTCCGGGTGCCCAGCTAAATAGTTCAGGCAATGAGACGTGTCTGTGGTGGCAGAATTACCTGGTGAAGGCAGGTGATTCTTGCTTCTCCTTCAGGAGAAGGATCCCTCACTCTTTTTTTGGAGACAAAGTCTTGCTCTATCACCCAGGCTGGAACACAGTGGTGCCATCTCAGCTCAGTGCAACCTCTGCCTCCCAAAGCAGCTCTCACTTCCTCATTTTATGCTAATCCACATCCCCTGATGCCAAACAATTCTTTATCCTGGAGTAGTATTTATCAGTATCAGCTGGAGGACCTAGGGTGATATGTGTTAAAGTTTAGACACCTGAGGGCCATCGCAGCTGTATCTGAAATCAGAGAGGAGGTAGGTGGGGGTGGGGGATGGGCATGATAGTGTAGTTAGGGCACAGCAATCTCTCATCTTAGTAAGCTAAGCTCTCCCAGGTGATGCTGAGGCAACTTGATTGCCTTAGAAGTTCTAACCTGGACCAGAGAAAGCGAATAGAAGGGCCAATAAGTGGACATGTTTGAGGAAAAATGAAGTGATGGCCTGAGAGCCCTGAATTGAGATATGTTCCTAGAAAGTTATTTTGTGGAGAAGCTCTTAGATCCATGACTCCTACTTTTCTCACAAATAAATCACCCAGCTGTCTCCCCAGAGACCCCAGCCTATCCCTTAGCAGCAATCCTGTGAGGAAAGGATGGCCCAGGCAGTAAATCTCTTCTGGTTTATAACAGAAAACGCTGGGTGGTTGGGAGTGTTCCTATCTCTTGGACTGAGTAGAGACATATTTTTGGCACACTGAAAAAGATCAGTAAATGCTTTTCATCACACAGTTATTGCTACATTTGGGAGCTGAATTCCATTATAACATACTCTAATTACTTATACTTTTATCAATATAGTCATAACTATACATATATTCTGAACAAGGGTCATCAAATTAAGGCCAGTGGACAAATCTAGTCTGCCTCCCGTTATTGTAAATAAAGTTTTATTGGAACACAACCATGCTCATTCATTACATGCTGGTTATAGTTGTTTTCACGCAATAACAGAGTAGATACAAGAAAGACAATATGGCCCACAAAACCAAAAATATGTATTATCTAGTCCTTTACAGAAAATGTTTGTCTAGAGGATTATATTGTAGATTATAGCTCTCTACTACTACTGTATGCCAGGTGCTTTACTTGGCTCCCTTGTACATTATCTTTACTGTTCTCAATAACCTTCCCAGTTGTTATGATCATGATATTGCAGGGGAGGAGTGTTAGACAGGTCAAGGGATCTGTTTAAAGCAGACATCCAGAATTCAAACAGTATTTCATTTATGTTTTCTGACTGCGAGTCTTTTATGAGCTCTGCTAGGGATATAATCACCATGTTACACTTTTAATGGGAAAAATTGTTCTTAATGCCAAAACATGACTCTAAAGAAATGTGCTATGGGAAAGCAGCCCATATGCAATTTGGGGAACTGACTCTCAGTCCCTAAAGATTCTTTCCTGATAATCTGGCTACCCCGTGTACCCTATTTCATTTTTATTCCAGTGCTTGAAATTATTTTATTTGGCCATTTCTGTGGATTGTTTTTCTCCTCTCAGTAGAATGCAGGATCCTTGCAGGCCGAGTTTTTCTTCAATTTGCATCTGTAGCCCAACAGCTGGGAGTGTGCCAAGCACAAGTGTCACTGTTCAGCAAGCATTTGCTCTGTGGCTCCTTAGTTAATAATAAACGTTTATATTGTCTTCTTGTCTTAAAATACAACATCTGAATAGAGACTGTAATGCATAGCAAAATTTGTCTTGCTTATTTGCCAACGATGGAAAATTCTTTTTTGAAATGCTTGGAAGCACTCTAGAGGAGAACTGGGGTAGGTGTTGATTTGTTGCAATGCAGCATTTTGAAAATTATCACAATATCTCTTTAGGGAATTCAGTGGAATAAACCAGGATCATATACACCACGAAAAAACCCAACAACAACAACAACAGCTTTTTAATCACTTAAACAGCAGCTCGAAATGAACATGATACTGCTCCTCATTTAACCCCTTAGAAGTGTGAGTTCACAGATTGCTACATCCTGCCCCCTACTGGAAGAGAGAGTAATGACAAACAGGGACTAGCAAGAGCACTGCAGCTTTTCTACCAAGAAGCAAAATGTTTCTTTTTGCTGGAGTAAATTACATGTTGCAACTGCTTTTCCCTGCCCCACATTCCTTTCTACTTCCAAAGTAAATAAATAGTAAAGCAAGTGGAGGGAATATAAGATGGCTACCAGTAAAATAAAGAGAAAAGCAAACCTATATATAGGACACGTTTTGAAAACAAAATTAATCTTGTATTTATGTAGAAGTGATTTTAAAGTGTGATTTGTTTAATAATTAACTCTCCACCTCAGTTCTTATCATCTGGCACTCTGTTGAAGAATATAATTGGAAAGGCTATCTAAATTAAGCTTCTAAAAATTAAACTTCTGAAAATTAGAGGTAGCATATATTCATATTTACTTGTATTAACTCATATTTAGTGCAATATCTTTAACGTTTAACTCATAGAGTAAACGTCATGTCTAATATGATAAATATAATAATAAAATATATAAAGTCCCTGATTTTAAAAATGCGTATTGTATAAGATACGAAGTTTCTTTTGTAGAGAAGACTGATTAGTTACACCTGACCTTAATGTTTACTTCTGGCCTCATTGTCCCTTCCAGTTTCACAGCTCACCCTACCAAACCTCACGTGTATGTCAAGATAAAGCAAGCTATCCATATCCCGTCACCCTGTGCTTACCTAGATAAGGGCACCATCCTATAAACCAGCACACTGACCTCTACCAGTATACAATTTTTTATTTAATCAACAATATGCACTACATCTTTTAAAGCATTAGCTAAATAAGCCAACTATACAATGATTTGAAGGAGGCGCTTCCAAAATCTCGCTGAAAACATCTAATATGAGCAAGACCGTCTAAAAGACAGGTAACCGAGATATCTTCCAGTACCTTTAAATTCTGACCCTGTGCTAAGTTCCAGCATCACAAAACAAAGTGTCTATGCCTCCAAACTGTAGGGTAATGCTGTCTCTCTAACTTTAAAGGAGTAACAAAAGAAGTTGCATGTAAAGAATGTATCATTTCTTGTTGGAAAACCAGCATCATATTTTTGATTTCCATGTTTCCATTACATTACCCAGTCCAAGGTTCTACCAAGTAAGGTTATCTTAGAATCAGGGCAAGGAAAAGCTTTTATCTATTGGTGGACTCTTATTAGATAGCAAGAAGAACCATTATGGTTAATAGCATAGACTATAGAGTCACATTGCCTGAATTCAGATTCCAGCTCTCTCTTGTACCATGTTACCTTGAGCTAGTTATGTTAACTTCCTGTGTCTTAGTTTCCTCATCTGTAAAATGTGGGTGTCAATAGTACTTGCCACATAGGGCAACTGTGAAAGTAAAAGAAGTTCATATGTAAAAAGTCCCTTGGAACCAGACCTGGCACATAGCTTTTGAGAGACGTCAGCTGCAACCCAAATTTGTTTCTGCATCTGACTCTGTTGACAGAAGGCTCAGAGCTACATGTCAATTCTTCTGCTGTAACTGATTCCAGACACCTGCTTCTTCTTTCTCTCTCTCCCTCAATTTACTTATTTATTATCGTTGCTCTGTTTCGTATCATTTTTATTAATATAAGCTGATGAACTATTTTAAGGAAATGAACAAGAATGAAATTATGTATTAGGTGGACTAAACTGAACTTGTCCTCTTTGGTCAATTATTTCAGTCCAGATTACTTAATTTTCTGCTTTATAAAATACTCCTAAATTAGGTCACATCAATTTCAGAAAGCACATCTTAGAATATACATCTTCTATGTGCATGAAAATCCAGAATTTAAAAAAAAATCTTGTCTTCATATGAGACTTCTTGGATGACATATAGGTGTTAACAGTTTAATACATGCATATAGAGATACCTGTTAACATGTCAAATATGTTGATAGGTTTCCATGCTCCCTGAGACTCACATGAATAAGGAATGGAGCAGAGATCAGCTATACCCTACTGGCACTGTGCTGGGAATAATTTGAAATCAAGCTTCTCTTCTGCAAAACCCCATTCTAGTAAAAAGGTGCAAGAGGGAAATCAGTACAGAGTGCAAGTTCAGCGGAACAGGTTGATCTGGTTTGCTGGAGACTCTTAGAAGCCTCCTGGGAGAAATGTGGATAAAAGTTGTTGAAATAGATAGATAACTCCAGGACTTAAGCTCTCAAACACAAATGAGGAACAAAGACCAGCTTTACCTCCCGGGGAGTGCCTTCTCCAGATAAATGCAGATAACTCATCAAGGCCTCTGCCTTGCGTACTTAATTGCTGGAGAGGGAACGTTTGGGCTGCATAACAAAAAGCATTACTTTTATTTTCTCAGATCAGCCTTAAGGAAGTGTCCCAAGTTTCAAAGGGAAAGCACCTGAGACAGAAAAAGTAAGTTAATGAAGAGTTGTAATAAAAGAGGCATCAGAAGTTGGGGGAACAAGGTTGTTTTATTGGAGACATCGAGTGGGGATGGCAATGGGATTAGCAATAGAGAAAGAAAGCAAAAAAGCATGCATTATCCCCGTTGACTATCAATAAACCGAATGTGGCTCAGAATGCCAGTCAGGAATACCCACAGGGTAAAAATGTGTTTAGGAGTGGAAAGAAAAGAAAAATCAAGTCTTGGGATGGCAGTGGCTTCACTTTTGGTGGTTCAGAGACAAACTCTAATATTCTGTGTCAACTGAAAAATGGTGAGGTTCATACACTTGGAGAGCTTTGATTCTCATAAAGTGTTGCAGCCCCCAGGGTGGCCATTCTGACAGTTTGGGAAGTGTAGCCTCTGGCCAGAAGCCAGAAACAGATACACTGAGGTTGAGCCAACTAAGACAGGGATTTATGCTGAATGAGGTGGGCAAATATACATATTCAATCATCTATAAAAGGAGTCATGAATATTTATGAACGGAGAAACATGCATGGGCTTCATGTCTCATGTGGTTCCAATGTTCAAGAAACGGCTGAGTTCACATGATCCAAGGGTAGAGTATTTGGCTCTCTGATGTCAAAAAGTGAAGCGGAAGAGAGGAAAGTTTTCGCTGTGCATCCTCTGAAGACTGGTCGGAACTACTGCTTCCTTTGTGGTCTCTTATCAAGAAGAAGTTTCTTCTTGGTAGTCTCTTATCAAGTTTCTTTTGCCAAAACTGCAAAGAAGGGGCAGTAGCCAAGCAGTTGGTTGATATCCAGAGTGGAATCTCTTGAAAAGGGCTGGTTTCTGCTTAGCTTTTAGGGAAGAAAACCTCATGTCAGTCAGGGGGAGAGGGGAGATGATGACAAGATGTATTGGGCCTCCCATTCTGTCTCATGGCCATGAACTCACTTTTAAGGTTTTCCTTGGGTCCCTTTGGCCAAAGGTTGGTGGTTGTGTTGGGGGGTGGGGGGGAGGGGTGGGTGTCTGTATAGTTGGTACTGGGGCTGATACTTTTATTTTTATTTATCATCCTTGTTATTTTTCCCTCTTCAGTGGTGAAAGCTGGAATGGTAAGTGCTGTAAAGAAGATATGCCTCGCAGGACTCATTTGTTAGAAGAAGAGGCAGTCTGCAATGTAAAGTCAACAATCCCCACTTGTAAATGTTATTTGTTCCCTACACCACACTGAAGCAGGACTCAGTACCTCTTCTCACAACCCAGGAGGAAATCTACAACCTGATTAATTGTAATCTCTACAGTATGATTAATTGTAATCATACTTCACAGTCTCATTTGGAATATGGGGACAAGGGGAAGTTACAGCACAGAATTACTAACAAAATACTTAAAAGTTTTAACCAGATGTGCCTGTTTGTTTGTTTGTTTTAATTCCTCTTTCCCTATACTATCAACAGTGTGTTTTTAATCTTCCTAACCTCACTAAATTTTGTCTCCTGTCTCCTGGATTCCCCTCTCAAACCTCAAGTGTCTCTACTATTTATGGATCAAACAATACCCTCAAGTCTGCATCTCTACATCATCATCACCACCGTGATGATCCTCATGGTCCTGACCATAGCAAACATTACTGTGTGTACTTTCGTATCCAACACTGGTCTAAAGGTCGATTCACTTAATCCTCACAAAGACTCAATAGGTTAGGTTTTATTTATATTGTGTAATTGGGAAACCATTGGAAACAATAAAAACTTATAATATCGTATTTATTTGTTTGTTTATTTTTATTTATTTCTGCATTTATTTTTTTGAGATAGAGTCTCACTCTGTGGTCCAGGTAGGAGTACAATGGTGCAATCTTGGCTCAATGCAACTTCTGCCTCCCAGGTTCAAGTGATTATCCTGCCTCAGCCTCCTGAGGAGCTGGGAGTACAGGTGCACGCCACGATACTAGGCTAATTTTTTTTGTATTTTTAGTAGAGATGGGGTTTCACCACTTTGGCCAGGCTGCTCTTGAACTCCTGACCGCAAGTGATCTGCCCGCCTCGGCCTCCCAAAGTGCTGAGATTACAGGCATGAGCCACTAAGCCTGGCCAAAAGTTTATAAATTGATTTTTATACTACAAAATATTAAGTAATAAAATAGTTATGGCACAGTACAACTGAAACTTCGAAAGTCTGGGACTCTTCAAGAAAGTATTTATATAGAAAGTAAGCTGAGTTTTAAGAGATGTAAGCAGTTCAACAAGGAAAACAGACACTATCACTACAGGCAATGCATTGTTTAGGTTGACAATGGTAAGAAGTTTTATTGAAGGACAGATTATTTGAGGAAGAATGATTAGTGATGTACCAAAACAACAAACAAACAAAAAAATTGAGGCAAAATAATAAGTTTGATTTGAATGCCAAATAAATACATGTGATCAATTTTAAGTAGAAGGAATTTAGAGATTTTCAGCACAAAAATTATATAATCAAATTTATATTTTGGAAAATTCACCGAAATGGAGGACAAATTGGAGGAGGTCAAAAAGTGTGTAGGGTGGTGGTGCTGCATGTAAACATATAAGTTAGGCCACTATGATTGTTAAAAAAACAGCTTTAGTTTAATCCTCAATTCCAAATGTCCAAAAGTATCTGCATTCCTTTTTTCAGGAAGGCAAGTGATGGTAAAAACCATTCAACCTTTTCCTTAGCCTTTTTTTTTCTTTGTTTCTCCAGTTTTTCTTGTGTATTCTAAAAGAATGATAGTATCAGAAACCATTCAAAGTCAATCCATTTCTTGCTTTGAATCTATTTTCCTCAACTTCAAATTCCTAGACTTAGAGTCATTTAGTCATTGATTAAGCAAATGCTTACTGGGTATCTACTACCCAGCAAGCGTAAAAGTTTATTTCTTCCTAATTTTCTGCTCCTTTAAGATAAACTGTTACCTTTTGGGGAGGTCCAGCCTCTTAAGATCTTGGGAAAAGACAAGGTAAGAGGATGAATTGCTCACTGAGGGAAACCATCATGTGAAAAGACTCTCTCTCTCTCTCTCTCTCTCTCTCACACACACACACACACACACACATTTAATGACCACCTCCTGGAATCCAGGAGGTTACAGGGAAATACAACATGGACCACACAGAAGCAGATTAGAAGCTAGGCAAAGAGGTCATCTTGGATAACCCCAAGCTCTAATGAAATAATGTGTAGCCTGTAAACCACATAATCTTTCTGTGATAACTGTTTCCCTGTGTTATGCTCAAGTCTTCTGAAAACTCTTGTTTCAAAGTTCCAGTAGTCTCCATTAAGGAAGGATACCAGTTGTCTTATTTCCATACTTGGACCCTGTGATCAAAGAGAAGGAGTGCCCCCTTAAGGCCAGTGAGGTAAAGCAAGAATTAATTTAAAAAGTGAAACTTGTAAGAAAAAAGTTAATAATACTGTGTTGTTCACTTGAAATGTGATAACAGAGCAGATTTTAAGTGACCTCACCACATACCTACACAGATACACACACCCACCCTCACACAGTGGTAACTGTGGGTGGTAATGAATGTATTAATTTGATTGTGGTAATCATTACACAGTGTACACATGTATCAACTAAAAGACTAAAGATTTAATCTTAACATTAAAGAATGTTCCCCTCTCCCACCTAACTTTTATACCAATAGAGTTTCGGTACAACAGTAGAGTGCAGCTAAACAACCAACAGATAGACTGTTATTCAATGGAGGAAAACTTATGAAACCCCACATTAAGGAAAAAAAAAAGGCAAAGATACTAGAGGAGTTTTGAGCTTCTGATATCCACAGTTACAACAAACATTAAATGCTGTCCAACTTCTAGACAAATAATAAATCCTCACACTAAAAGCCTATTCACTTGAGTTCATGCTATGGACTGAATGTATCCTCCAGAGTTAATAAGTTGAAGCCCTAAACCTCAATGTGATGGTATTTGGAGGTGGTGCATTTGGGAGGTAATTAGGTCATAAGGATGCAGTGCTCATAAATAAGATTAGCACCCTTATAAAAAGAGACACAAGTGAGATAATCTTACACTCCAACATGTGAGGATATGGCAAGAAGGTTCCTGTCTGCAAATCAAGAAGAGGGCCCTCACCAGGAATCAAATCAGCTGGCATTTTGATCTCTTACTTCCCAATCTTCAGAAATGTGAGAAGTAAACTTCTGTTTTTTAAGCCACCCAGTCTATGTCATTTTTGTTATAGCAATCCAAATGTAGTAAGGCAGTGCTCACTACCCAACAAAATGTGTCTGGCTTTCAACAAAAAACTACAAGGCAAGGAAAACACTAAGAAAAAACACAATCTGAAGAGACAAAACAAGCATCAGCACAAAACTCAGAGAACAAATCAGATAGTCTGATAGTTCAAACTGTCAGACAGGAGTTTCTTTTTTTTTTTTTTTCTGAAATGGAATCTCACTCTGTCACCCAGGCTGGAGTGCAGTGGTGTGATCTCGGCTCACTGCAACCTCCACCCCCTGGGTTCAAGTGATTCTCCAGCCTCAGACTCACAAGTAGCTGGGACTACAGGTACACGCCACTGCCTCCGGCTAATCTTTGTATTTTTAGTAGAGATGGGGTTTTGCCATGTTGGCCAGGATGGTCTCGAACTTCTGACCTCAGGTGATCCATCCAACTCGGCCTCCCAGGGTGCTGGGATTACAGGCAGGAGCCTCTGCACCTGGTCCAGACAGGGAGTTTAGAATAACTGTGATCAATATGTTAACAGCTGTAATGGATAAAGAAAACAATATGAAAGATTAAAAGCATAAGGTAAACAGAGATGTAGAAACTCTACAAAAGCATAAAAATTAATGCCAGATATCAAAAAACTGTAAGAAAAATGGAAAAGTCTTTGACAGGCTTATCAGTAGACTGGACACAGATGAGGAAAGAAACAGTGAACTTGAAGATTGGACAGACAAGATGATTTTCCAAAACTGAAATACAAGAACAAACAATATTTTTTTAAAAGTCTAGGAAATGTGGACCAGTTTTAAAAGGTATAACATACATATAATTGGAGTATCAGAATGAGAAGAAAAATAACATGAAGCAGAAAAAGTGTTTGTATTAATAATGACTTGAGACTTTCCAACATTTATGACAGAAACCGAACCATAGATACATGTAGCTTGATACAAGCATATAAAAAAACACAGATTTACCAAAGAGGTAAATATGTGTGTGTATATATATTTATATTTATATTTATATATTTATATGGAGTCTCACTCTGTCACCCAGGTTGGAGTGCAGTGGTGCGGTCTTGGCTCACTGCAAGCTCTGCCTTCCGGGTTCATTCCATTCTCCTGCCTCAGCCTCCTGAGCAGCTGGGACTACAGGCGCCCGCCACCACATCTGTCTAATTTTTGGTATTTTTAGTAGAGATGGGGTTTCACCGTGTTAGCCAGGATGGTCTCAATCTCCTGACCTCGTGATCCACCTGCCTCGGCCTCCCAAAGTGCTGGGATTACAGGCATGAGCCACCACACTCAGCCGAAATTTTTTTTTTAAAAACTACAGGTAGTCATATATATTAAAAATGTAAAAAGAAAAGACAAAGACAAAATCTTGAAATAAGCCAGAGGAGGAAAATACAACCTTATCTATAGGGGAACAAGAATAATAAAGTATACTTGTCAGAAAAATGTAAGCAAGAATAGGAGAAGTAAAATATTTAAAGATTTTACAGAAAAAAAAATCCCAGCATATAACTATATGTATAGCAAAACTATCTTTCAAAATTGAAGGATAAATAAAGACTGTTTTAGATAGAAAAACAAAAACTACAACTGAGAGAAATCATTGCCAGCTGACTGGCCCTTTAAGAAATGTTAAAAGTAATTCTTCAAGGAGGAGGAAAATGGCATAGGTCAGAAACTTGGATCTAGTTAAATAAAGGATGAGCACTGGAGAAGAGATACATGAAAGTCAAATATTTTAATTTCTTAATTGATCAAAAGATAACTGTTTAAAATAATAACAGTAATAATGCATGAGGTTATTGATCACAACATATGGATAAGTGAAATGAATACTAAGAGTGTCATAAGATTGAGAGACGAGAACCAGGAATATGCTGTTACAAGGTACCTGCACTGCACAAAAAGAGATTAGTATTTAAATGTGGACTTAGGTTAGTTAAAAATAGGATAGTCCTATGAATTTTTTTACTATGTTTACTCTAATGATATCATTCTAGTTCTTTGGTCTTTACAATAAAACGTGCCCTCTCTATCAGCATGTATGGGCATCAGTTTACAGTATCAGATATAATTTTGCATCCCTTAGGAATTGATTTTTTAATATAAATTATGGATCCTATTAATCGTGTACCTAATGATTTTTCCCTCTTTTTATGTTCCCCAAAAAGTACTTTATGTCATGCCTTTGGGCACTAAATCACACTATCCTGAATTCATTTTATTTAAACTTAGTTTCCCTTTACCTCATTGTTTCCTTGATTTCTTTTTCCATTTATTTTTATCATGCTATTCTCTATGGATCTCTGTGAACTACTTCAAAACCTTTTTAAAATAAGATAAAGTAACACAAATAAATGAATCAGTATAGTTCCAAGTGTACTCTCGAGGAATATTTGCAGAAAAAATTATACTAATCACTTACAGTAAAGCAAATGGCATTTATCCCTTTAATCACTGATGAAGTTATTTTTATAGCTGCCTCATTGTCTATGAACCACACTTAAAGAGCAATAATGTCACTATGGCTTTGTCATTCTTTGATACCATTTCTTATGTCGCATAGTCATTATAGTACTTGTCACTCTTTGAAGAGCATTAATTAATTGCCAGCAAAATAACAAGGATTATTATTGTGATGTGGTTTACACTCATCATTTCACAGACAAACATAATCCTAGAGTTGGAATCTATTTCAAAGGATCATTTGTTCCAGTCCTTGCCATCAACTGATGATTACTTGCAAAGCTCCCCAATTACAAAACCCCTGCAGGTTCTCCTAGAGCTGTTGAAGGATCTGTTTGCTTTATTCTTCCAATAAACATGGACTGAATATCAAATATTTTAATTTACAAAAAGAAAAATATTTCCTTATCCACAGTAAACACTTCATTCTTCCTCAAAAAACATTTAATAACATGATCTGCAAACTTTTTTTATTTCTAGGAAATGGTTATTAAAAGTCTTAGTTGAGGGCAAGGACAAATAAAGTTGTAAAAAGCTATAAAAATTGAAGTGAGAAAAGGCTCAGAGCCCTCGGTAATTAACAGGCAACCTAAAAAGGCGCTGGTACAGTACCATTATATATTCATTGTGTATATTCTTAAGCCATCATTCCAGATCCCCCTCAATTTCCAGTAGGCTATATTAACAAATAAAGTAGGGTTTGCAAAGAGAGACAAATCTTAGTCCTAATGTGTTGACCTATGGGAATGCATTGTGATGCCTGCATTCTTTGCATGTGCCCTCTGTCACAAACCATGTAAGAGGAACTGGGTAAAATAATCATTAATAAAGACTGAGCATCTCATTCCAACTTGGATGTCTGTTTAAAAAAAACCATCAGTTGTGTCATCTCTAAGTGACAGGGGCCTCCTGGTTTGCCCCTGTGAGCTCATCCTCCCTTCCTCTGAGTGCAATATCAGCTCATTTTTATATCTCCCCTACAAAAATTGTTTAAACCCTCTGAATTCAAGTACAAAATCACTTTCTAGCAAAATATATTTTAATGAAGATTTTTGAGGAGACAGAGGAGGCAAACGGCTGATTTCAAGGAGGGTCAACACAGTGAAGAGTGTTTAACAAAGTTATGAAATCCTCAGATTTAATTTTCACAAATTATCTTGTGGGACTGTTCTTCCATAAAACACATATTGAGCAATGTTGCACTAAACTCAAAATCAGCAGCAAGAGAATAATGCCCATTCATGTCTCCGTATTACTACTTACTATTGTTTTAAGTTTTAATCAATGAACTTAGAACAAGAAAATAATCTTAAGAAGCATAATTATTGGAAACGTAATAAATTATTGTAGTCAGAGAAACCATGACAATAAATTCCAAAACTCTAAGAATTAAGAAGAGAGCTCAGTAAACTCCACAGGCACAAGGAAAAGGCTCAACTATTAATTATTATTAATAACTTCTGTGCATACAAGCAATAATAAAGAACTAAAGACTACAAAGGGAAAATATTTATTTGATATCAATAGAAAACATTAATTCATTTAGAACACCTCAGAGGAAAATGTAAAGAACCCTTATGAAGAAGGCTGTGCAGCTTTGCTAAGAGATTATTTTAATACTTGAACAAATGGAAGAATATGCCACATTACTGCAGAGGAAGACAATATTATAAAATGTTAAATCCTTCCAAATTAATTTATAGTATTAATGCAATTAAGATTAAAAATTTTTCTGAAGTTTTTTTTTTTTTAATCACCTGGCAAAATTATTTTAAAGTCACCACAGCTGAATAAACAAGTGAGAGGAACAAATAAATGTTGGGGAAAAACTGAATAAAAATTTTCACTATCAAATATCAATGCAGATCACAATCTTTCATTAATTATAATGTGGCAATGACAAAAAAGTCAACACATAGATTAATGAGATAAAATATATGAATCTCTGAAATAGTAATATATGTAATAGCCACAAATAACAAAAGATTCATCACAAATAAATTAAGAAATAATTTGATAGATGAGGTTGAGAAAATTGGTTAAATATATATACAAAAAAATAAAGCAGGCTCTTTCCTCCCATGATGAAACAAACAAATTCTGCAGAGTTTAAGAAAGCTACTTAAAGAGGAATCAAAGCATACAATTTTTAGGAGAAAATATTTGCCATTGGGATGGGTCCTTCTCTACTTAAGACTTTTATACAGAGGAAAAATTTAATTAGCCTATATATAGAAGCAGCAGCAAGCTCCAGTATACTGTGGAAATTATCACATATATACATGAAGAGGAAATGAAATATAATTTGTCCTCTCATACTGGAGAATTCCACACTCAAATCTTGTGTCCTACCTCTCTCCCTCTAACAGTTACACAAATTCCCACCTAGTGCTTGCTGTGCATCTGCTGTTTTTTTTTTTTTTTTTACTCTGCACCAGCTTCCTTGTAGTTCTAATCCCAAATAACTTTAGTGGGCTTCCTCTATACACAACATACCTAAGAGCTCAAGTTCCTGCGAGTGACCTGCAAAACATCTGTTTTGAATTTCTAGAAAGGGGGTCATATGACTTAGCTCATATTTTTTGAGGCCAGTAACACTTATCCAGAGGGTGATGTATTTTCTCATGTAAACCAGGACAATTTTGAGAGCAAAAGCATGCTCAATTTGTGACTGGGGCTGTCCCAGGCAAAAAGGGGCTAATGTTTCCCCTAGCCTGTCATGAGCCAGCCAAAGTTTGGTTGTCTGCTAGTCTAGTGCTCATCCCTACCAACACAGCTGTGGTCACATATGACGGGGGAATTCATGCTGCTGCTAACCAGACTTTGGGCTGGAACAGGGTCTCTGAGAAATGTGCATAGGCAGAACAAGCACTTTGAAATGTGGCCCTCTATGGAAGAAGATAGAGAAAAAAAAAGATGGGCTTAGTAAAAATTATAAATTTCTCTTCACCAAAAAGTATAAAAAATTACAAGGAAAAATGATAAATGAACAATATGTGCAACAAATATGATATAAATTGTTAATATCTTCAAATCTTTTTCTGTCCTAAAGTCTTATCTTGTACTATAAAGACTACAACAGAAACTTTCATTAGCAGAACTACAGTACTTGTATTCACAAACCAACTGAGACTAAACAGGACTACCTGAGAAAAGTGGAAATTAGAACTTCAGTTTTGTAATTCATTTTCAACTCCTTACCCTGAGGAGAATTATAATCAGTTCTTCTCATTATCATCATAATTTAAAAATTATAATTTCCAAGAAATATCTTTGCTTCTTGTTTTTATCTATGACAGTTATTTCACATAAGCTTAGAGTAAAAACAAAATTTTTAGGCATGACGTTTGTAATTGCTTAGAACATTTAGAACTTTAGGGTTAGAATTAAACACATACACACATACACAATTTCCCACTCTGTACTTTCATACCCCTCTCATCACTATGGTTCAGAGCACTCCACTCTGATCTTTTATACCCCTCTCATCACTATGGTTACCTATCAAGGTTTTTGATCAGTTTTCTTATTTATTTTAAACTAAGGCACCCAGTTTTGCATCTTCCTCTACACCCTCACATTCTATCATCTTCAGTGATATTGACATCACCATGATTACCCACTTAATGTTCTTGGTGCTCAGGACACTCTGGTTCTTGAAACTCTCATGCCCAATAAGTGTCTCTTCTCCAGCGAAACTTCCCAAATCCATGGTCACAGCCTGGCTGTTGACATCGTCTCTCAGTGCTTTGCCACTAAAATCATAAGTTCAAGTGTCCTTCTCCCTCACTCAATCCTCCTCACTCAATGTTTGAAGATTTATTTACTCTAGTCACCTGGTGTTGCTTTCTTGTACAGCTGCTCAAACTGTAGCCATTATTTTAACTCATAAGAATTTCTAATTCTTTAACATTTTCATTTTCCTAAACCTCCATACTCTTCCTTTTTAGCATATATAGCTGAAGCTCCTTCAGTGATAATTTAAATAATTATTGCCAATAACTTAATAATATAATTTACTGATCCATCTGTCTTTTTGTCTTAGCTATTTGGCAAAGCCCCAACCCTAGGTGAATATATCTATATAATTTCTTTGTGGTTGGATCAATGAAGCCAAGATCTGGTGCGGAAAGTTACATGCAGTCAAAGACTGGCCCCACAACAAATTCATGGTGGCCTCAAATGGGACTCAAAAAACTGCAAGGAAGGAAATTTCCATCATCAGTTCACTCTCCGATTCTTCACAATGACTATTTTTAAACCTTCTCATAATTAAAAACAAAACTCCAGCTTCCCCCACTCATATATTCTCTCTTCCTGTCTCAAGATGTTTCCATACCACGGGTGTATGATATTCTTAAATGTTTCTAAACGAAATCATCTACAACTTTTCTGCAACTACTGTGAAAGAATTGCCTGCCCAGTGTCCATTTGATTTGTCCTCAATCCTTCATAGCAAAGCTATGATTCTATTCTCAGAAGCAAATTATCAGCCTCTTCCTGGAGTTAGGGTTGCCCAGTGAGATGTAGGTAGCAGCCACTGGCCAAGACTCCCTATACATTTTTTGAAAGGTTGCTGATTAATTTTGGATAATTGTTCCTTCCTTCCTTCACTTTCCTCCTCTTTCTTTGTGCCTGAAACACAAAGAATTGATGGCTTCAGGGTCAGAAGCTATCTAGGCCCTTGAGGTGACATGGAGAGTAGTAGCAATGAGTTAAGAAGGGTAAGCCTATCTTCAAACATATTTTACATTACAAAAAATAAATTTTAATCTGATTTATGCCACAATTACCTCCAGACTTTGATATTAGTAGCCGGATTCAATTAATAACAAATGTATCCA
>NW_012115378.1:4053403-4093509 GCF_000951035.1 Colobus angolensis palliatus
AAAACAAAACAAAACAAAACAAACAAACAAACAAAAACATTCTAAATGCTCCTAATGCAGTGCCAAGAGCTGTACTTACAACTGAACAACTGAACTCTCTTTGGTAAATAACCAGTACAATATGTGTGGACTGTAAGTCCCTTTCTTTAGCACATTCTTTTGGCAACTGATGTATGCCATGCACTGTGCTAATTGCCAGGAAGTGCAAAAGAAGTCATAAAACTTACCATCTGGGTCTCACAGTTTAGCAGGAAAGATATGCTTTTTCAAGTGTTTAATTGTTAGGATTAGATTTCAGTGCAAATGGCAAAGCCCAAAAGAGCAGAGGATCAAATAAGACTGAAATGTATTACTTTCTCATAAGTATATGAAGTTTAACACAAGTATGGGAGTTCTGCAATAACTAAGATCACAGGGTCCCTTCTCATAGCCTAGCAGATTTACTCCTATGCAGGCCTGAGCAGCAGCAAGAAAATAAAATAGGGGTGTGGGAAGGAGGGTACACTTCCTTCCTTTTAAAGAAAAAGGCACATGTTTTCTGGATCTTTCACACACCAATTCTACTTCTTTCCCTTTGACAAAACTTAGCCACAAAGCTGTTCCTAGCTGCAATAGTAACCAGAAAATGGACCCCTAAAAACTGAGAAATTTTAACGCTGAGGAGGAAGGTAAGTATGGAAACTGGGAAGCATTTTCTACCACAATAAGAAATACTAATATGAAGAAAAGAATATTAAATAATAAACTAGAAGTATAAACAAACTGTAATAGGTGAACACAGGAAAAAGAAAGTAATTCTGACTGACACATGAAAGATTTCACTGTCATAAAAAATGGTTCTTAATATATAAAAAAATTTAACAAAATATGAAAAAGAAGGCAAGGAGGAGGCATAATTGATATAAGACATCCAGAAAATATTGAATAGTGTAGGAAAGATGAATAGTCGAGGCTGACCAGAACCCTGTGCGTGGAAGGTTTAGCTATGGGGAAGGAAATCTCTCGGGAAATAAGGTAGGGTGTGGTAGGGTAGGGTGAGGTAGGGTGAAAGGTAGGGTGAGTTTCAGATATTGAGGTCTACAAATTCTAGACTGAATATACATCCTTAACATTGATTAATAGTCAAGAAATATAAACTGCTTCTATTCTTACCATTTTAAATTATACTTTTCTATTAAACTTTCTATTTTGTCATTTCTCCATTATTTCAGGAAGCTTGCAACCAGTACTTTCAACATTACACCTTGCTAATAGTCAAGATTTTGGCTTTGTTAATGTCCCAGACATAGTTACTTGAACCATGTTGTTACTTTATAACAGAAAGGAAGTCAAAGAATGGAAACCATCGTTGCTACTCTGTGTCATCCTTCTGGTTGAAATTAATTATATTCCTTAGTGGCACAGGCATCCATGAGAACCAGTGTGACACATTTGAAACGGGCTTTTACAATGAACCAACTTTTTAAAGTAGAGCAATGTATCCCTCCCCAGTACTGCACTCCCCAGTGAAACATAACAGCCTTCAGTTTATCCAGCCAGATAAGAAACTTGCACTTCTTTTCTTTGGATATTGGTAGGGGAAAGGGGGAAAATGGCATAAGAGGACACAAACAGCTGATTCTTGTCAACTCAGAGCATCAGCTTATGAAAGCAGCCATCGGAGAATAGTCTGGGGCTAAACCACAATCACTTGCTGCTGACATGCATTATTAGGAAAGCAGCAGGAAAGGGGGCTTTTCTTTCTGACGCATGAATATTTGAATCTGACGCTTTTGTTATAGCTTTCTCGTTGGAATAAGTTCAGATTGAAAAAGTAAAAATAAAACACTCGTGTCTCATATTTATGTTGCCAATCATTTCTCTGTTCCCTGTAATTACACAAGACATGACTAATGAAAGCTTTACTTTCTGACTTATTGTAATGAAGACATTTGGCCATATTTAGTCTTCGCCTATGCAAATTGTGTGAGGTCACATGACCTTCATAACAACTTTACTATAATATCCTGGAGAGAAAGATTATGCTGTTACAGAAAGAGCAAAAAGCTTTGTGTGTAAGGATCTGAGGTGTGGAAACATATCTACCATGGAAAATGGAAGGTCATTGAGATATGGCTTATGTAAATAAATTGGGAAGTTGAGTGTTTTTAATTTTTTTATATATGTAAAGTAGAAACTTTCAAAATGTTCTTCAATTAATTCCTGAGCCTGGCCTTTACAATTTATTTAAACACACACACACACACACACACACACACACACACATTTTTCATTAGGTGTATTTTTCAGGAAAAGAAAACCAATAGGACATACATCTATGTGTATGTGTGTGTGTGTGTGTGTGTGTGCAGAAATTTACTTTGGAAATTGACTCATGTTATAATTTACTATGGGAATTATAGAGGTGGAGAAATCCCATGACTTGCCATCTGCAAGTTGGAGAACAAGGAAAAACAGTGTTATAATTCAGTCAAGTCTGAAGGTGAGATGGGGGAGGGGGAAGGGGAGAGACAGAAGTAAGTCCCAGATTAAGTCAAATGTTTGAGAACCAGGTGTGCCGATGTCTGAGAGCAGAAGACAAATGGCCTAGCTCAGAAAGAAAGGGTAAAGTTTTGTTCTATACAGGTCTCCAATGGATTGGATGATGCTGACCTACATTGGTGAGTGCAGATCTTCTTTACACAGTCTATTGATTCAAATGCCACTCTGTTCGGGAAACATACTCACAAACACACTCAGTCAAGCTGAAATGTAAAATTAATCATTACATATTTCTATCAAGGTCTCCAGTGAGAAGCCAATGTCTCTACCAGTGGAGAGTAACCCAGGTTATCCAGGTTTAACCCAGGTTTCACCAGATTCCTCAGCTGCTGGGTATGAGAGGGAGGTTATATGAGGATGACACTAAGCTGATGCCTTCCCCACTACAGGACCACACTGACAACTCCCAGGGGAGCCTGAGGATGTTTCATATGTGTTAATGAGGTGGAGCGCTCCTCATTGTCCACTTTAAGTCATGTTGTGCTGGCTGCCTTCCAAGTCCATGAGAGAGGTGCTCATTCTCATTCTCATCATGCCCATGCTTGGTGCCTGGCTTGCTGACCCAAAGATGCAGAGTTCCTGGTGTGTCATTGCCTTTCTTTCACTCTTTATTGTCCCAGAGCCACATTACATTCTATACGCAGTGGGAGAGTTTGGGCCTCTCATCAACTCCAGCTGCATTGTTGTCTACTGGAATCTGAAGTAGCAAAATTTATGCCAAATGTCCTTGGTGGAAACAGTGCTATAAGTTCTTTTCTTGTTTTCTGTTTTTGGTTTATTTTTAAAATTTTTTACTTAAAATTAAAACTTTTCACCTTCTCTAAGGCTCAAGACTGTTCCCTGTGAGCTCAATTGGGAAGCAGAAATCATAGAGATCTCTGATACCCCAGCTTTTCCATTTCTGACTTCAGGAACTGAGCCTAGGCTGTCATCAGCTCCATAGGATATAGGCTGATTTGATTCCGGAAGCTGAAAAGTTGCATCATCTACCCTCTGCAAGCTGGACACCCAGGACTGCCAGTCATTTGTGGTCCCAAGGGCTGAGAACCAGGACAGCCAATTGTGTAGGTTCCAGTCCAAGTGCAGAAGAGCAATGTCTCAGCTTGAAAACAGACAGAGAGAGAGTAAATTATCCCTTATCCTACTTGTTGTTCAATTCAGGCCTTCAACAGGTTGGATGATGCCCACCATAAGGGGAGGGCAACTGGCTTCACTCAGTCTATGGACTCAAATATGAATCTCATTCAGAAACACTCTCACAGTCACATCCAGAACTAATGTTGATCAGATATCTGACCACCCCATGGTCCAGTCAAGTTAACACATTAATATAACCACTCCAAGTCTACCCCTTGTCAATTTGGCACCCGTACACATCTACTTAAACCATACTTAATCCTCAAAGGAAGACAAAAACAAGGTCCTAATTTCTCCTAGCATCGTATGACTATCCTACTTACTACACAAAACCCACTAATACCCTACCCCAAACAGGAAGCAATGTACTTGAGTGGTTTACTCTTTCTTATCCTGTAACTTAAATATTATTATGTAAAATTGACAATATTTAAATATTATAACAAAATTAATACATCATATGTTACATAATAAGGAAACAGGAAATAAAATATTCTGCTCTACTTCTGTATCTATCTATATACATATGTCTATATATAGATTTTGCTCTATAACTAGATAGAGGTATCTCTTTGTACATATAAATATATACACACAAATATATATTTGTAGCAAAATATGTTGGAAATACTCATGATGATTTTCTCTCCTCAATTCTGTAACTGGTCACGTGACCCGAGCTTGTATTTACAACTACCTTCCTCTACTACCCATTATTTACTCCCTTACCTTCAGCAAGTACCTCAGCTGGTTCTGGTTTGTTACCTGGTAGGGAGATCCTTCACATATAACCACCTTTATATCTGAAGGGTCTGGGCCATTGTTAGTGCTGATTAGATTTTTGTAGTTTTTCCATTGACCTTAATCACAGGGCCTGGTAATAATAAGAGATGTCCTAAGGGATGAATGTATTCCAAACACACTTTTTATTATCTCGGTTGTGGAGCAGCAGTGCAATCTTTCCTTGGTAGTCAGGATCAATCATCCCAACCAGCACAGTATCTCCCTTCTTTGGCTGTTGATTCAAAGGCATGAGGATTCCAAAGTGGCCAGGTGGCAGTCTCAACTTCCAGCTCAATGGAATCACTGTTGTGTCTTCTGGTGAAGGCATTCTTGCCTCTGGCATTTAAACCAGCAGAACATAAAGTTCTGGAAACAGGAAGCAAAAATTTAACTACCCTCTGTGGGTCCTAGGGGTCACTAGGGGTAATAGTGAATAGTACCATTGTCATTTCCACCCCTTAATTCCTGGATCCATGAGGCTTGGCTATCAGAGAAAGCTGATATATTAGATGCTGATTCAGAGCATATATTGGACACTGATTCAGAGCATCTACAGTCTTCTGAAGAACCTTGCACCAGCCCTGCAAGGTATTGCCACCTAACTGACACTGTAACTCAGTCTTCAAAAGGCGATTACAGCTCTCTATCAAGTCAGCTGCTTCAGGATGGTGGGGAACACAGTAAGACCGGTGAATTTCACGAGCATAGGTTCATTGCCACACTTCCTTTGCTGTGGAGTGAGTTCCTTGATAGAAGCAATGCTATGTGGAAAAACATGGTGGTGGACAAGGCATTCTGTAAGTCCTGTGGATGGTGGTTTGGGCAGAAACACTATGCAGGAAAGGCTAATCTAAACTCAGACTAAGTATCTACCTCAGTAAGGATAAAACATTGCCCTTTCCATGATGGTAGAAGTCCAGTGAAATCAACCTGTCGATATGTAGCTGGCTGGGGAAGGGTGTCATACTGGGGACTCAGTTGGTCTGTGCTGCTGGTAGACTGGGCACTCAGCAGTGGCTATAGCTAGGGCAGCCTGGTTGAGTAGAAGTCCATATTGCTGAGCCCATGCATAATCTCCATCCCTGCCATCATGGCTATTTTGTTCATGAGCCCATTGGTCCATAGCAAAGTTACTGAGGGAAAAAGCCTAATATCCACACAATAGGTTATTTGATCAACTTGATTACTAAAATTATCCTTTGCTGAGGTCACCCTTTGTTGAACTTGCACATGGCACATAAATATCTTCATGTTTTTTTCCCATTCAGAGAGGTCAATTCACACAACCCTCCCCCAGAGTTCTTTGTTACTAACTTTTTAATCATATTTCTTCCAAGTCCCTGACCATCCAGGCACACCATTGATCACAGCCCACTGATCAGTATTTAATCACATGTCTGGCCATTTCTCTTTCCAAATGAAGTGAATAACCAGGGACACTGATCAAATTTCTGCTCATGAGGAGGATTTCCCTTCACCACTGTCCTGCAGGGATGTTCCCAAAAGGGGCTGTAGTGCTGCAGCTGTCCAGCTTCAGGTGATGCCTGCATATCATGCAGAACCATCCACAAACCAGGCCCAAGTCTTGTCTCTGCCTGTCAACTGATCATGGGGAATATCCATGAGGCCATAGGGGCAGGATGGGAGAGAGAATGCCATGTTGCAGAGGTGGGGACCATGGGTATTTGTGCCACTCTTTAATGTACATGTGCCTTCAGGGCCAGCTTTGGCCTGGTTACATATATACCACTTTAATTTGATGATAAAATGCTGTTATATGTGCCTAGTTTCAAGGGTTGGTAACCATATGACACCCAGTTCATGTGGGCAGCTCAGTTCACATGGTAGCTTGATGGCCCATGGCTAAGCATTCAGTCTCTATTAATGTTCGTTAGCAGGCCAATTGATAAATGTAAAAAGTATAAGAGAAACAGAAAATCACTAACATAACACAGCAATAGTAATTATTATAGGCAAGATCCCACAATATGGTGAAAGTTCGGGAAGAAAGGATATTGTGGCAAACTAGGAAGTGGAAAATGTGACAGACACAACCTTCATCTAGTGACCAAGGTTAATTATCACCATTTATAATGTATATCAACCTTATATGACTTGTGATGTGACGAGGCCCTGAGAAAGTCACATTACTTCTGTGATACTGTTCCTAAAAATGTGTAACCTCAATCTGATAATCAGAACACATCAAACTCAAATTGAGGTATACTCTATTAAAAAACAGACCAATATTCTTCACATATTGAGAAAAGACTCAGAAAATGTTAGATTGGAGAAAACTAAGTAGGCATAACAACAAAACGCAATGTTGGATTCTGGATTCTGGATTGGATAGTGGAAGAGAAAAAGGATGTTCATAAGGACATTGGTAAATCCAGGTCCAAATGAAATTGTAGCTTACCCATTGTTATACCAATGTTCATTTCTTAATTTTGATACCTGTGCTATAATTACACAAGATACTAACATTAGAGAAAACTGCTAGAAGGATACACAGGAATTCTGTACTTTTTGCAACTTTTATCTAAGTCTAAAATTAGTTCAAAATATAAAGCTTTTGGTGCTTCTAATCACCTTAGAAGACTGTAGGAGTTATGGAAAATAGGGACTTGACTAATAAACATCAAAAACATTTTATTCCTCAGTGTCGGTTCAACACTAAATGATATATTGCCAAGATAAATGTATAACTGTATTATGTTTGTGCCAGAAATGATATTCTGCCTCATTGTCTATAGATGTATGTTTTATATTTCTTTAACTAAAAGGATAATTCCTAGGATTTCTTAACAAGAAAGAAAAGTCTACCCAAAGTGGGAGTTGAAGCCTCTGTCTAGAGAAGAACTACTGGCAACTTGTGGCTGCTTTTCCCACTTCCTCTCAAGGTTCCAAATATTTCTGTCAGCCAGGGAAACTTGTTGATAATAACATAATCTGGGAATCCACAATATGCTAAGTGTATTGAAAGAAAAAAGAATGCTTTTGGTGAAAATATTTATAGAGCCTTATGATATCTCTGCAATAAAACTGAGATTTTATGATAAACCTCAAAGCCTCCATTTCAAAAATTGAAAATGATGATACTTAACAAAATTCAACTAGCTAAATTTAGAGCAATTAAGTGAGTCCAATCAGAGAATATTCTCTGGCTTTGGGCCTACCACACTTCATTTGATTGTGAATAAAATACATTTCCATTTACAGCAATCACTTGACTTCTAGCACTTGGTTATTCTGAAAGAGGCAACAAGTATCAATAACCATATTGGGTCCATGATAACTACTTCTTTACATGAAGGATCTGTTTGTATTTATTATGGCCAGCTCCAGTTGGCAACACGCTTGTTGACAGTTTACTACAACAATCAGGGAAGACATGTTTCTTTCCCTTGGTTTCCCTGGCGTACAATTTATACCCAGGAAGACTGATCCCTTTTCCTCTTTGAAATAATGTTTTACTTGTCCCAATATAGTACTAGAAACTGAATCAACAGATTCAGAATGCAACACACATTCTTTATGAAGGTAGAAGGCTATAGGAATGTGAACATGTTTAATTATTTTGTTTTCCACCCCTCCTGAACCACGTTCTCCTTCTCTGCATTGCTCTGTGCAGACTGGTAGCTCTACTTTCTGACTTCCATGTGGGTTTGGCTAGTGTCAGTCACAGGAAGAAATGGAGAGTTGCAAGGAGAGAGAGATTGGGGTATTTTCCCCTGCCTTGCAACACTTTTGGGAGTGGTTGCATTTCTCATGAGAATAAATATATATTCTAGACATGAATTTGCCTCTCCTTTCCAATATGCTCTTGCCAGACCTTTGCATGTAAAGTGGCTAAACGTATTATGTATTGCCATGGTGTCCCACACAACATCATCTGTTTATGGTCTGATTCTTTGTCCCCCTTTCTTCCAAATTCACATGATGAAATCCTAGACCCCAAGGTGATGGTGTTATGAGGTGGGCTCTTTGAGGGGTGATTAGATCATGAAGGCAGAGCCCAAATAAATGGGATTAATGCCCTTATATAACAGACCTAAGAAAGCTTCTTCACTACTTCCACTGTATGAGGACCCAGCTGAAAGGCACCGTCTATAAGGAATGAGCCCTCACCAGACACAAAATCTGCAGGAGCCTTGATCTGGATGTCCCAGTTCTCAGAACTGTGAGAAATAAATTCCTGTTGTTCATAGGTTATGCAATTCATGATATTTTTGCTATGACATCCCAAACTATTACATCAGCTTTATCCTTGGGACATTTTAATGGCAAAAGATGTTTGGCAATGCAATCACCTCAAATTTCACTTGCCTTACCATGAACCCCATCATCCAAAAACAGCTGACATTTAGGTTTTTGTAGGTATTCATTGTCAAGTGAGGGTGTTTACTTCCAGTTTTATATGCTCAGAATTTTTATCATGAATGGCTATTAGATGTTGTCCATTTTTTGCATCTGTTGATATGATTATAATATTTTTCTTTAGCTATTAATGTGGTGGATTACATTAACCAATTTTTTCAAATGTTAGACTAGCCCTCTATATCTGGAGTAAATTCCACTTGGTCATGGTGTATAAATATTCTTATACATTATTAGATTTGATTTGCTACTACTTTGCTGAGCATTTTTGCATCAACATTCATGAACGATACTGATTTGTAGTTTTCCCTTTTGTAATTTTTTTTCTGATTTTGGTATTAGGGTAATGTTGGACTCATAGAATGTGTTGGGAAGTACTCCCTCTGCTTTTAGCTGGAAAAAAATGTAGAAAATTGGTATACTTTGTTCTCTAAGTGTTTGGCAGGATTCACTAGGGTATCCATTTGGTCCTGGTTGCTTTCTGTTTTGGAAGGTTATTAAGTATAGAGTTGATTTATTTAATTTACACAGACTTATTCAGATTATTTCTTGTGTGACTTTTGGTAGATTGTATATTTCAAGGAATCGGTCTGCTTCATCTAGGTTATTAAATTTGCGGACTTAGAGTGGTTCATAGTATTTTAATGTTCATAGGATTTGTAGTGATGCCCCTCGCTTTACTGTGAATATTAGAAATTTGTGAATTTGTACCTTTTCTTTTTTTTCTCGGTCACCCTAGAGATACAGTGCCATGGAGCTTGGCATGTTGGCAGGTGGAGCCTAGTGAGAGGTGTTTAGGTCCCGCATGAATAGATCGATGCCACGCTCCGGGTAGTGAGTCAGTTTTTGCTCTCCTGAAGCTGGATTAGTTCTCACAGGAATGGACTTGTTTTATGACTTTATGACAACCTACCCACAAGAACAGGTAGTTATAAGGCAGGTCCGCCTCCTTGTTCCCTGGCTCTTTGCACACACCTGTTCACCTTTCTGCTTCTCTGCTATATTGTGATACAGCATAAGGCATTCACCGGAAGCTGTGCACATGCTGGCGTCCTCCTCTTGGACTTGCCAGGGGCCAGAATCATTAGCTAAATAAACCTCCTTTCCCTATAAATTACTCAGCCTCAGATATTATGTTGTAGCAAGACAAAAATGGACTAACAAATGGTCTGAGTGTATACTTTATATGATATATATATATTTTAAATATGTTAAGGTGTGTTTTATGGACCAGAATATGGTCTATCTTGGCGAATGTTATGTGTGAGCTTGAGAAGAATGGTTGTTTTTCTGTTGCTGGATGAAATATTTTATAGATGTCAATTAGATCCAGTTAATGAATATTGTTTGGTTAAACTATGTCCTTTCTGATTTTCTGCCTGATTGATCTGTCCATTTCTGATAGAGGGGTGGTAAGGTCTCCAAATATAATAATGGACTGATCTGTTTCTCCTTGCACTTGTATCATTTTTTGCCCCATATATTTTGACACTGTACTGTTAGGTACATACATGTTAAAAGCTGTTATGCCTTTTAAAGTACTGACCACTTTATCATTATGTAATGCCTCTCTTTATCCCTGAAAATTTCCTTGCTCTGACGTCTGCTTTATCTGAAATTAATATAGTTACTCCAGCTGTCTTTCAGTGTTAGCATTGTATAACTTTCTCTACCCACTTTACTTTTAATCTACCTGTGTCTTTGTATTTAAGGTGGTTTTCTTGTAAAAAACCTATAGTTATGTCTTCTTTATTCACTCTGGCAGTCTCTGTCTTTTCATTGGCGTATTTAGACCATTGATATTTAAAGTGATTAAGGATACAGTTGGTTTTACATCTATCATGCTTTTACTGTTTTCTATTTGTTGTCTTTGTTCCTTGTGGGATTTTTGGTTGTTGTTGTTGCCTTTTACTTTTTTCTGCCCTTTCTGATGTTAACTGATACTTTATGTAATTTTATTTTTCCCCATTTTAGCATACCAAATAATTTATTCAGAAAAACTTTTAGTCATTGCTTTTGAGTGTGCAATATACACTTGCAATGAATCCAGCTCCTCCTTCAAACAGTGACATCCCAGTCCTCTTTCCTGTATCTTATAACATCATTGACATTAATCTCACTTCTCCATAAGCTCTACATCACTGCTCTTATTTTGAGCAAAATATTGGCTTTTTAAAGCAGCTAAGAATCAGAAAAATATAATACTCTATTTCTCCATTTCTTCTCTAAAACTCTTTCCATCTTTATGCGGATTTGAGATTTTGACATATATATATTATATACATATCATTTTCTATTTTTCTAAAGAAATTCTTTCTAAACATTTCTTGCAAGGCAGGTTTACTGGCAATAAAGTCTCGAGGAAATTTTTGTCTGAAAAATCCTTTATTCCTTCTTTCTTCAGTTTTGAGGGATAACCTGTAGGTTGGTAAGTTTTTTTTTTTTTTTTAATTTCAGAACTTTAAATATTTCAGTCCTTTTTTTCTTTTCTTTTTTTTAGGCAATGTCTCACTTTATCACCCAGGATGGAGTGCAATGGTGCGATGATCGGTCACCACAGCCTCAACCTCCCTGGGCTCAGGTAGTGCTCCCATCTCAGCCTCCCTAGTAGCTGGGACTACAGAAACATGCCACCACACCCAGTTAATATTTTCTGTTTATTTGTTTTGTTTGTTTGTTTGTTTTGTGTGGAGACAGGATTCTGTTGTGTTGCCCAGACTGGTCTCAAATTCCTGGCCTCAAGTGATCCGTCCACCTCAGTCTCCACTGCACCTGGCTTAATTGTTTTTCTGCAGCTTGAATGTGATACTCTTAGGTGGTTTTGTTTGTTTGTTTTGCATTTATCCTGCTGTGCTCTGAGCTATCTGGATTGTGGTTTGCTGTCTATCACTTTTTTAAATTTCAGAAATTGCTTCAAATATTTCTTCCTCTTTTTTCTCCTTCTGTTAGTCTCATTGTACATATTTACACTTTTTGTAATTGTCCTATGGTTTTTGGATATTCTGTTCTATTTTGTTCTTTTTTATCTCTGCATTTTAGTTTTTGAAATTTCCATTGACATTGCTTTCTTATTGATAGCCAGACATAATGTATTGAGTAAAACGAACTCAGGTAAATAGGTCTTTAGCATTAGGTTTTATGATGATCAGGCTAACAGGCTATACTTACTGTTTGCTGCAGTTGTGATGTCAAAGGCTAAAATTTCTCATGGGTGTCCTTGTTTCTGTCTCCACTATTGCCTTTGGTTTTTCCCTAGAGACTTCTTCTTAAATAAAGTTTGAGACACACAGTTCTTCCTTGTTGTTCCTGTTATTATACTGAAGTGCTATTGATGTGGTGGAAAGGCACAGGGAGCACAGAACCATTCTACAGGGTTAAAATTAAGTCTCAGTCTTTTAATGAACTTGTGCCCCTAGTCTGTAACCTTAACCAGTGCTTTCAATTTTGTGCCCCCTTATATGAGACAGAAAGTCTAGAGGGGTTGGAGTTGGGAATTTATCCTACCCTTGGTCAGTTAGACTCTGAAAAAAAATCCTGTTAGTTTGCCTTTGGTAAAATAATTTCTTTCAAGAGAAGATTTTGTTAAGAACAGAGTGCTTTGGGGCATAAAGATCTACAGATCCACTGCATAGCTACCACAGCATTAACCTTTTAAGTTAAAGATTGAGAAAATGCCCTTCTCTGCAGTGAAATGCCCCAACTAAATACATCTACGTGGTTTATCACTATCACAACCATGCTCCCCACACTATATCTTATTACACAATTAAAACTACTAAGCACAAATTACTATTTACCCTCATCACAAAAAACCTCTAATACACAAACCCAGAACAACCCTTGACAATTAAAATGAACGAAAATTTATTTACCCCATTCACAACTCCAACAATGCTAGGCCTACCTGCTGTAGTACCCATCATTCTATTTCCTATACTACTATTTCCAACTTCCAAATACCTCATTAACAACCGACTAATTACCATTCAACAAAACCTAATTCAACTGGTTCTAAAACAAATAATAATAACCCACAACACCAAAGGACAAACCTGATCTCTAATACTAATATCTCTAATTATTTTTATTACCATAACCAACCTCCTTGGACTCCTACCCCACTCATTTACGCCTACCGCCCAACTATCTATAAACCTAGCTATAGCAATTCCCCTATGAGCTGGTACAGTAATTACAGGTCTTCGCTTCAAAACTAAAAGCTCCCTAGCTCACTTCCTACCACAAGGTACACCCACACCCCTTATTCCCATGCTAGTAATCATTGAAACTATCAGCTTACTTATTCAACCAGTAGCCCTAGCTGTACGCCTGACTGCTAACATTACAGCGGGTCACCTACTTATACACCTGATGGGAAATGCCACACTAGCATTGTCAGCCATCAATCTCCTTGCAACCTCATTGATTTTCGTATTCCTAATATTATTAACAATCTTAGAAATTGCAGTCGCCCTAATCCAAGCCTATGTTTTCACACTCTTGGTAAGCCTTTATTTACATGATAATACTAAATGACTCACCAAACCCACCCTTATCACACAGTTAAACCTAGCCCATGACCACTAACGGGAGCCCTCTCAGCCCTCCTAATAACATCTGGCTTAATTATATGATTTCACTTTTATTCCACTACCCTACTAACATTAGGACTATTAACCAATATACTAACAATACATCAGTGGTGACGTGATATTATCCGAGAAAGTACCTACCAAGGCCACCATACAGCACCAGTCCAAAAAAGTCTTCATTATGGAATAGTTTTATTTATCGTCTCAGAAATTTTCTTTTTTGCCGGCTTCTTCTGAGCATTTTATCACTCAAGCCTCGCCTCCACCCCATACTTAGGAGGACACTGACCACCAACAGGTATCACTCCCCTGAACCTGCTAGAAGTACCTCTTCTAAACACCTCTGTACTACTTGCATCAGGAGTTACAATCACTTGAGCCCATCACAGCTTAATAGAAAACAGCCGAAAACAAATAATCCAAGCCCTACTCACTACAATTTTACTAGGCATCTATTCCACCTTACTACAAATCTCAGAATACTATGAAGCACACTTTACTATCTCTGACGGCATTTATGGCTCAACATTTTTTATTGCCACCGGTTTCCACGAACTTCATGTTATTATCGGATCCACATTCCTCACTATCTGCCTTATTCGTCAGCTACTATATCACTTCACATCAAATCACCATTTTGGTTTTGAAGCCGCCGCTTGGTATTGACACTTTGTAGACGTCGTCTGACTATTTCTCTACATTTCTATTTACTGATGAGGTTCCTATTCTTTTAGTATAATTAGTACAGCTGACTTCCAATCAACTAGCTTCGATAGTACTCGAAAAAGAATAATTAACCTAGCATTAACCCTAACGATCAACACCCTTCTAACACTACTACTAATAGCCATTATATTCTGACTACCCCAACTCAACTCCTACACAGAAAAAGCCAACCCCTACGAATGCGGCTTTGACCCACTAAACTCCGCTCGCATTCCTTTCTCCATAAAATTTTTCCTAGTTGCCATTACTTTCCTACTATTTGATTTAGAAATTGCCCTACTATTACCCTTACCATGAGCCCTCCAAACAACAAATCTTCCCATAATAACTAAATCATCAATCCTACCAATCACCATTCTAACCCTCAGCTTGGCCTACGAATGAACTCAAAAGGGGCTGGATTGAACCAAATTGGTAAGTAGTTTAAACAAAACAAATGATTTCGACTCATTAGATTATGATAACCATACTAACCAAATGCCCATTATCTACATAAATATTACACTAGCATTTATCATTTCACTCCTAGGCATACTAACCTATCGTTCACACCTAATATCATCTCTACTATGCCTAGAAGGAATAATACTTTCACTGTTTATTATAAGTACCCTCATGGCCTCGAACATACACTCCCCCCTAGCTAATATTGTACCTATCGCCCTATTAGTATTTGCCGCTTGCGAAGCAGCAGTAGACCTTGCCTTATTAGTCTCAATCTCAAACACATATGGCCTAGATTACGTTCACAACCTAAGCTTACTTCAATGTTAAAAATAATTTGCCCCACAATCATACTACTGCCAACAACATGGTTCTCCAAAAACAATATAATCTGAATTAACCTAACCACACACAGCTTAACCATCAGCCTTATTCCCCTTCTATTCTTCAACCAAACTAGCAACAACCTCATTAGCTATTCAACCTAGCTGTCTTCCGACCCATTAACAATGCCCCTCCTAACACTAACTGCCTGACTCTTACCCCTCATAATCATGGCAAGCCAATACCATTTACACAATGAAAACCCCTCACGAAAGAAACTCTGTCTCTCCATAATAATCTTTCTACAAATCTCCCTAATCATAACATTCATACCCACAGAATTAATCTTATTTTATATCCTATTCGAAACTACCCTTATCCCCACCCTGATTATTATCACCCGATGAGGCAACCAAGCAGAACGCCTCAACGCAAGCACATATTTCCTATTCTGTACACTAGCCGGCTCTCTCCCCCTACTAATTATACTAATCCACACCTACAACAACCTAGGCTCACTAAACATCATACTACTAACACTTACAGCTCAAAAACTAACAATCACCTGATCACACAATCTAGCTTGACTAGCATGCATAATAGCCTTCATAGTTAAAATACCCCTATACGGCCTACACTTATGACTTCCTAAAGCCCATGTTGAAGCTCCTATTGCCGGATCAATAGTTCTTGCCGCAGTACTCTTAAAACTAGGCGGCTATGGTATGATATGACTTACCTCAATCCTCAACCCCCTGACAGAATACATAGCCTACCCCTTCTTCATATTATCCTTATGAGGCATAATTATAACAAGCTCAACCTGCCTCCAACAAACAGACCTGAAATCACTTATCGCATATTCCTCCATAAGCCACATGGCCCTGGTGATTATAGCTTCCCTCATTCAAACCCCCTGAAGTTTCACTGGCGCAATTACTCTTATAATTGCCCATGGACTAACCTCATCTATACTATTCTGCTTAGCAAATTCAAATTATGAACGAACCCACAGCCGCATTATAATACTTTCTCGAGGGCTTCAAACCCTACTCCCACTAATAGCCTTTTGATGGTTCATAGCAAACCTCACTAACCTAGCCTTACCCCCCACTATCAATTTAATTGGAGAACTACTTGTAGTAATAACTTCATTTCCTTGATCACATATTACTATTATATTCATGGGACTAAACATACTAATTACTGCCCTTTACTCCCTACACATATTCATTACAATGCAACGAGGAGTACTCACCCACCACATCATCAACATAAAACCCTCCTTTACACGAGAAAACATGTTAATATTCATACACCTATCCCCCATCATTATCCTATCCCTCAACCCCAGTATTACTCTAGGCTTCACCCCTTGTAAATATAGTTTAACTAAAACATTAGATTGTGAATCTAATTATAGAAACCCACCACTTCTTATTTACCGAGAAAGATTGCAAGGACTGCTAACCCATGCCCCCGTATTTAACAAAACCGCTCTCTCAACTTTTAAAGGATAGCAGCTATCCATTGGTCTTAGGAACCAAAAACATTGGTGTAACTCCAAACAAAAGTAATAACCATGTACGCTTCTACTGTAACAATAATATTAACTTCCCTAACCTTCCCAATTATTATTACCTTCATTAATCCCAACAAAAAATACCTATACCCTGACTATGTAAAAACAACTATAATATTTACCTTCACCATCAGTCTCCTTCCCACAGCCCTATACATCTTCCTAGATCAAGGCATAATTATTTCAAACTGACATTGAACAACCATCCAATCACTAGAACTAACACTAAGCTTTAAATTAGATTATTTCTCCATAATATTTATCCCAATCGCACTATTTATTACCTGATACATTATAGAATTCTCACTATGATACATAAAATCAGAACCAAAGGTAACCAATTCTTTAAGTATCTCCTCATCTTCCTCACCACTATATTAATTCTAATACTGCTAACAACCTCTTCCAACTCTTCATTGGATGAGAAGGTGTAGGAATTATATCCTTTCTGCCAATTAGTTGATGACACGCTCGAACGGACGCTAACACAGCAGCCATTCAAGCAATCTTATACAATCGCATTGGTGATATCGGCTTTATCCTAGCCATAGCATGATTTCTCCTGCATTATAACTCATGGGACTTTCAACAAATATTCATCCTAAACTCTAGCCCAAACCTTCTACCACTAATAGGCCTCCTTTTAGCAGCAACAGGAAAATCAGCCCAACTTGGCCTCCACCCTTGACTACCCTCCGCCATAGAAGGCCCTACCCCAGTCTCAGCCTTACTTCACTCTAGCACTATAGTAGTGGCCGGAGCATTTTTACTCATCCGCTTCCACCCTCTAATAGAAAATAATACATTAATCCAGAGCCTTACACTATGTCTAGGAGCCATTACCACTATATTCATAGCAATCTGCGCTTTAACACAAAATGATATCAAAAAAATCGTAGCCTTCTCCACCTCAAGCCAACTAGGACTAATAATAGTCATTATCGGCATCAACCAACCATATCTAGCATTCCTACATGTGTGCACCCATGCCTTCTTCAAAGCCATATTATTCATTTGCTCTGGATCTGTTATTCACAACCTTAATAATGAACAAGATATTCGAAAAATAGGAGGACTATTTAAAACAATACCCCTTACCTCAACTTCCCTAACTATCGGTAACCTAGCACTCACAGGCATGCCATTTCTCACAGGCTTCTACTCCAAAGATCTCATTATCGAAACCGCAAACACGTCATATACCAATGCCTGAGCCCTATCTGTCACTCTCATCGCCACTTCCCTAACAAGCGCCTACAGCACTCGGACTATTATTCTCATGCTAACAGGACACCCCCGCTTTCCAACCTCAATTTACATTAATGAAAATAATCCAACTCTACTAAATCCGATAAAACGCCTAACAATAGGCAGTTTACTCGCAGGATTTCTTATTACCAATAACATCTCCCCCACTACACTCCCCCAATCAACAATACCCTACTACCTAAAACTCCTAGCCGTATGCGTAACCGCCCTAGGTTCCCTAATAGCCTTAGACCTAACCCTTATAACTAATAACCTCAAAATAGATACCCCATCACACATATTCAAATTCTCTAACATATTAGGATATTTCCGCACCACAATTCATCGAATAATCCTCTACCAAAACCTACTCATAAGCCAAAATCTGGCCTTCCTTTTACTATACTTAATCTGACTAGAAAAATCAATACCCAAAACAGTTTCACACATCCACATTAGTACTTCCATTACTACAACCACCCAAAAAGGTATAATTAAATTTTATTTCCTCTCCTTCCTTATCCCTCTTATCCTAATCCCACTGCTAATAACATAACCTATTGCCTCGAGTAATTTCAATTACAATATATACACCAACAAATAATGTTCAACCAGTAACTACTACTAATCATACAAAGCACCCGCACCAATAGAATCCTCTCAAATTAACCCTGACCCCTCTCCCTCAAAAATTACTCAACTCCCCATATTATTTAAATTAACTACCACCACCAACTCATCATAATCTAAAACCCATAAAACCAATCATACCTCCATCACCAACCCTACCAAAAGACTACCCAAGACCTCAAATCCTGAACCCCATGCTTCAGGATATTCTTCAATAGCCATCGCAGTAGTATAACCAAAAACAACCATTATACCTCCCAAATAAATTAAAAACATTATTAAACCTATATAAGTACCCCCATAATTTAAAATAATTACACAACCAATCACACCACTAACAATCAATGCTAAACCCCCATAAATAGGAGAAGGCTTAGAAGAAAACCCTACAAACCCCATAACCAATAGTACACTTAATAAAAATAAAATACATGCCATCGTTTCCACATGGACTCCAACCATGACCAATGATATGAAAAACCATCGTTGTATTTCAACTACAAAAACATTAATGACCCCAACACGTAAATCTAACCCAATCATAAAAATAATTAACCATTCCCTTATTGACTTACCCACCCCATCCAACATTTCCATATGATGAAATTTCGGCTCACTCCTTGCAACTTGCTTAGTCTTACAAATTATCACAGGCCTATTCCTAGCAATACACTACTCACCAGACACCTCCTCTGCCTTCTCCTCAATCGCACATATCACTCGAGATGTAAACTATGGCTGAATCATTCGTTATCTCCATGCCAACGGCGCTTCCATATTTTTTATTTGCCTCTTCCTACATGTAGGCCGAGGTTTATACTACGGCTCATTTCTTCTCCTCGAAACCTGAAACATTGGCATCGCACTCCTACTCATAACCATGGCAACAGCCTTCATAGGCTACATACTCCCATGAGGACAAATATCATTTTGAGGTGCCACAGTAATTACAAACCTACTATCAGCAATCCCATATATCGGAACTAATCTCGTTCAATGGGTCTGAGGAGGATACTCCATCGACAACCCAACCCTCACACGATTCTTCACCCTTCACTTTACCCTACCCTTCATTATCGCAACCTTCACAGCCTTACACCTACTTTTCCTACACGAAACAGGATCAAATAACCCCTGCGGAATTTCCTCCCACTCCGACAAAATCCCCTTTCACCCCTACTACACAGTCAAAGATATCTTAGGCCTTTTACCTTAAATATTGTCAAATAAATGTATATCTATACTTTGTGATAGTATTGAGCTAGCAAAATGAAGAAAGTGAAATAATATATATATAGACTTGGAAAGATCACTAAAGTATCATTTAAAAAAAACAAGTCATGCAATCATGTGAATGGTACGAGCATGTTCGCATATATGTGGATATAATATACATAAAGAACAACAAATTTCCATAGCAAACTTTACTTTTAGTGATGGTTACCTCTTAGGAGGACAGTTACAGTTTTGGGGAGAAAGAATTTGTTAAATTAGATTCAACTCTGCCTATTTTTGTATTGTTTGATTATTTTACAAGAAGTATTTACTATTTATGCAACAAAACTAAGTGGCATTGTTTCTCTCTCCTAAAATGCGTATACTCTATATATGTAAATAGTATATAACTGGGGAGAGGGAGCTCATAAGGAAGAAGGATAAAAGGAGAAAGTGAGAGGACTAAGCAGGGAAACAAAGAAACTCAACGCTCCAAAACTGCAACACTGAAGTAAGGTGAGGAACACCTTCTTCCGCTTTATAATTCATTTTGATTGACTTGTTGATATAGACAAGACTAAAGAATCTGTGGGCAGTAAATAGAAGAGGTGGACAAAATGATGATTCAGCTACCCAAGAACCTGAACTCTTAGAAAAAGTAATTCCTGGAATAGCATTATAGCACCCTTTTTAAAGTCTCATGATTTTCTTTCCTGTGTATATTTATCCAGTATAATCATAAATATCACCCAATAAACCTCATGCAGAAAGATTCACCAAGGAGGGAATCTGACATCTGAAAAAGATTGGCTTGTTTTGGAATTAGTTAATAATCTTGAAGAGGAGCTTCCTAACTGTTCCCTGTGATCCAAAGTTGTAAACTCTTGGCTTTCATTCCATATTTTGGGTTTCTCTAGAAGAAGGAGAGAGATTTCCTTAGACGGTTGGTTATGCACTTGAGTGATTGCCTAACATTTAAAGTTTTACAAGGGTTTAATATTCACATCTTGTAGAATAAAATTAAAGTCTTTAAATTTTGATCCAGTGTTGTTAAAATTAAAGCAAACTATAAGTCACAAAAATATTTTATAAGCTTAGTAGGAAAGAATATTATTTTCCAATTCCTTGGTATTTCAAATTTTTATGATTGCAAGGTTGTAATATTTATATTATATTCAGTGATCATAGAGTAAGCAATGTACATGCTAAGACACAAGATGGAAAGGATAAAAGTCCTATTTAAATTTATGAAGGTTCTGTCTCTTGCTATGTCTTAGTCATAATACTACAAACAGAACGCTAATCTTTGGGAGATACTCAGTGGGAATTGCAAGTTAGTTCGGTGTTTGTTTTTCTTGAGACATTAAATAGTTCTTGTTCATCTCCTGGGAAGAGAACACTCCAACTTCATAGGGCATGCAAACATTGTATTTTTAATTTAGTATACAGAATATACTTGTTAGAGGAAATGAAAAATTTTCATTTAAACTGAAAATAAACTGATTAACCTTATGTATCAACAGATAAATTATGTGGGCTACTCTGTTAGAAAAACACTCAGACCCCTGGGTCTATATATTACAAACAAAATATAATAGTGCCTCTAGCAGACCACAATCCCATTTCAATGCAAAATGTTTTCACTGTCACATACAAAATCACACTCTGTGTGTTTTTTTTTGTCACAATCTTGAATTTTTTCTTCTGCAAATCAAAATTAGTTGAGATAACTTGGATGGTAATTTCCTTATGAAGATGTACTATATCTAGTCTAATTAGCTATTCTTTTTCACCCATGCACAATGTTCTACCAGTCTTTTAGCTATTATACTCACTTTTCTCAACATTGATTTCTTTTTATTGTTGACTACCTGACATGGAAAGTTCATAAATATTAAGATGTTAATATTCAAATATAAATTTAGATTTCATCTTCATTGGTTAGTACATGAGGAGAAAACAACCATGATACAACTATTATACATTTGCAATATGAAGTTTTCAAATTTATATCTAAAAATACAGGATTTTGGAGTTCAGAGAGTAAGCAAGAAAGAAAGGCCGGGCGCAGTGGCTCACTCCTATAATCCCAGCACTTTGACAGGTATAATATTTCATATCATTTTAGTAAGGACAAAACCGATAAACAGAAAAAGTAAGTAACACACTCAGAGTACACAGCTGGAATTGAAACAAATCAAAGCTGGACCGTTTGGCTCAAGTCTGCCCTTTTAATCTTACCTTTAAACCATCCAATATCCTATTTCCATCAAATATACCATAGTATCCAGTTCACATCCAGTATACTTGTTTACCTGCAGCTGATACCAATGAAACAACAAAGCAAAACCCTCAAATTGTAATATGAGCATCAAAAACAGACATATGCCAAACCCACATCCTTGAGTTTTTCTAAAACCTAAAATAAACAAGGAACAATTTCTCCATTGTTCCCAGCACTGGTGAATATAGCGTAGGAGTCTTCTAAATGCATTTTTAAATATTTTTCTTGACATACATGTTCTATATTTTCTTTACAATATTTTTACTCAACACGTAGTTAGTTTGTTATTCTTTTTCCTTCTGACCTCCTACAAAGAAAATGACTTTTATTTGGCTATGTTATTTCTTATAAAAACACCGTTCTGCTTTTTCCATACATCAACCATCCCATATTGATAACATTAACTCCTTATAGTACCCTAAGGGGGTATATCATTAGACTGCCAGAGGAGAGAATTATCTTTTCCCATATGCATTCTATTTTCTTCAACTCCATATCCTTTTATCCTTCTCTTTCTGTGTTCAGCAACGCAAAAGGTCAGT
This sequence comes from Colobus angolensis palliatus, assembly GCF_000951035.1. NCBI lineage: Eukaryota > Metazoa > Chordata > Mammalia > Primates > Cercopithecidae > Colobus > Colobus angolensis. The sequence continues at coordinate 4,075,832 of NW_012115378.1, forward strand.
TCTATTTTATATAAAATGTGTATTTGCCACCTGGTACTTTTCCTGATTAAAAAAATTAGTTTCTCAACATGGTGTAAAATTTTTTGACAGAGGCAATGCAGAATCCTAGCAGAAACTTGGAAATAGTAGCACCTTTTTTTCTCAGGTATAATAACCTCTGAATTATTTTGTGACAGTCTTAAAATGCTACCTAAATACAATGGTGAACAGTAACGAAGGTTTGTGCCTGATGAAACAGGAAGCTGAAGGTTACATGAAGCTTGATATAGTTAATAAAACTAACTTTGAGTTTCATGAGCATTAAATCAGATGGTTATGAACTATTTCCTTGAACAGTGGGGAGGAGGGCATAAAATACGTTTCACACAAAAGCCTTTTCCACATAAAGTAATAAATCATATTCTGTGTGGTCACCTACAACTATAAATGCCAAGATGTGGCCATTTTCCACCTCAATGAATGTGAACCAACAAAGGCGCTCCTAGAATGAACTTGGTCTGCCCAAAAATATTTGAATTTAACCAAAGGAAAAATATCACAGCTTTTTCTAGTACCTTACTTGTGAGAGGTACTATCCTGGATGTTTTCATATACTGTCATTTAATTGAAATTCCCTCAACAGCCTTCTGTTAAAGGTGTTGATATTGTTACCTCTATCTTTATAGATGAAGGAATGGAGGCTTAAGAAGCTTGACTCAGTTGGCAACTAGCCAAACTGGGATTCAAGTTACTGCTCCTCTATGCAACACACAGTCTCTCCCAAGGCAAGACATAGTGACTTCATCAAGGAGATTGATACAAATGGGCCAGTTATGAATAATGTGCATGCAAACCACAAATACCTTTGCTTCCCAAATACCTCCTTTCTCTGCACTCTCCTTAGCATTTCGGAATTATGTTTCTTTTTTAAAAAAATATTTACCCTTGAATTAATATATGTTATTTTCTCCTAAAAATGCAAATGTTTTAGGGAGTGGTAACAGAATATTCTATATCTATCATTGATGCTTTAGTATGAATAAATTATTATACTTCTTTCGGGGGGGGCAGTTTTAATAGAGGAAAGTAAATGGGAGAAAGGGGTATATACAGGGTAGGTAGGTTGAAGATACATTTCAAATACTTCAAATTGTTAGCCCTGCATGCCTCCCTTGTTTGTGAACAGAATGTCAAGCACATTTTCAATGAAAAACTTTAAAAAAATAGGACACAGCTTTAAGATAGCATCGTTGGACCTCTTTTTTGAATTCATTGAGTTTCTATAATTCTAAAATTGATGGAAAAGCGTTTTCATGGTAGATGCCTAAGGCTTGGCAAGTATGTTTTAAAAGGAAGTCTATATGTGTTTCCTGAGTTCATCTGGGATTACTGTACCAAAAAGAAAGTTGTGATCTAACCTTCAGAAAATTTTTAAGTTTCTATTTCTTCCACAAGGATTTTTCTATTGCTTGTGAAAAGGAAACTAAAGGTCCCAAGTCACATATATATTTCCCAAAACAAATAAAGTCAAAAGCTGTGGTGATTCTTTTTATTTATTTTATTTCTAGTATGAGAATTAAGGTATTTTTCCCAAGTCAGCTATTCTAAAAAGAAAGTTGTTAATAAAGGGAAAGACAGTGAGAAGCTGTTCAGCATTGGGAGAAAATTGTTTGATAGCAATGTTTTATAGATCAGTTCAGTAATTGATAATTAATAACTAACATCTTATGTCTTTAAATAACACCATTTTTCTATTTGAGGTGTTTCTATGTTCTCCAAACATAGGTGATAAATGTAAAGCCATAAAATTCTCTTATTACTCAAAATATGCTTGTCAACAATGGCAAGTAAGAAAGTGCTTACATATCATATCACTTCAGCCCTTGGTGGAGGACGGGGTAGCCATACTTCCTGCTCTGTCAGCTAAACCCACAAAAGATTAAATGCTATGTACATAATAGCCAGTTAGTACAGGTCTGTCTTGGAGGCTGGCAGGTGTTTCCATGAAATTTCACCTCGCCTGTCACAGCACACAGGGCAGCCAGCACCTGGCAACCTCCTCAAAAACAGCACACTCTTTAATTGCTTTGAAACAGCACAAGCAGCAGCAGCAGCTGCTACCAACATTGTTAAGTAAACAACAGGTTTTGCACCTGCTGGAACAAAATCCTGACCTTAATATTGGCCAATCGGGTGACCCCCATGTAACTTAGACAGCTTGTCCTAATGCGAGTGGCCTAGGAGATGAGCAGTAGTCCCTCAGTATTGATCCTTCCCCCAGATATGTAATATCTGCCCCTTAGTTGCCTTTTGAGGGCATTGAATTCAGCCCCTTTATATGAAAATTTGAAGAGTTAAATTTTTCTTATGGCCACTTCATTCTAGTTCTTTCTCTTTCCCTCCTGTCTTCTTTTCAGAATGCTAATGAGAAAAAGATGACTTGGCTCTAACTTCCCATAATCTTGTGTTATCAGTGATTCCTCTTTAGAGGCCCACAATGAAGAATGGGATTAGAGCAAATAAACTTTCTACCACTGACCAAAGACCCAACCTTTTAGCCTCCATGAACAGAAAAAATGAGAAGATAAAACAAAATGTTTTTATATATAATATAACAGCTGGGTTTTTCAAAAATATAGTTTTCAGTATTTCATGGCCTTGGATGGGTATCTCCTCACTGTGTAGTGAGACCAGGAAACTCAGTTATAACAGCCAAGCAATAGTGAAGTCAAATTTAACTCTAACTCTCACTGGAAAGTCCTTCTCACCCTCCACATACATACATACGATGTTCTTATTTAGCAGGATCAGTTCCTAGGCACAGTAAGAAACATAGTTCAGGCTTTATAGGGAATATAGGCCAGAAAAATGGAGAAGCAAGGGGCAATGGAGAAATACAGCCCCAAAGCATTCATGACCATTCTCCCTCTTGTTCATAACTTCTACAAACTGTAGAAGTCCCTCCTAGTGGATAAAGCATTGGATTTGACTGGAACACACACAAGCACAGCACAACTTCTAGGTGGGGAAAGACAAATTATAAGGTGATTTTATAGAGCAAATGACGTAATAGTCTCAATGACATCAGATGACAATTAACTGGTGATATGGTTTGGCCGTGTCCCCACCCAAATCTCATCTTGAATTGTAGCTCCCATAATCTCCATGTGTTGTGGGAAGGCCCCAGTGGGAGGTAATTGAATCATGGGGGCGGGTTTTCCCATGCTGTTCTCCTGATAGTGAGTAAGTCTCATGAAATCTGATGGTTTGATAAAGGGCAGTTCCCCTACACGTGCTCTCTTTCCTGCCACCAGGAAAGATGTGCCTTTGCTCCTCTTCGCCTTCTGCCATAATTGTGAGGCCTCCCAAGCAACATGGAACTGTGAATCCTTTAAACCTCCTTTGCTTTATAAATTACCCAGTTTTTGGTATGTCTTTATTAGCAGGGTGAGAACGGGCTAATACAACTGGGTTTTAGCATGCATTTATTTGTGTGTTGTTTAATTCCCAGAACAAGTCTTCTTGTGACTTGGCTGGTTTATAAAAGTGATACAACAGAGAGTTTGGTTTATCAGAGAGAAAGTATATTTTCAACAAAGAAAAACATACAAACAGTATAAACTGAGCCTTGAGATGGAGAGAGATAAATGGAATATTGTGAACCATGGGTGAAAATGTACTCGAATATGTTTTAGGTTCTTTCATTTTCATCATAAGCACACTGATTTCTTAACCTAGTAGAACAAAGATTGGACAGGCCTGCAGGCAAATGATCAAAAATCTGTTTCAAATCCTAAAGCCAACAGAATGTTTTGCCTATGGCTTGTTTATACCATTTGATCAAAAAGAATAATGCAATTGTGAGTTAGTCTGAGGTTGAGGAATTTTTCCAATGAAATATGTTAATTATTTATTACTATTGATTTGCTAGAGTGTTTCTGCAAAATCCAAGTATATTTCTTTTTCCACTTTAACATTTCTAAGAATTATGTAACAACTCTCCAAAGTTGTTATTAAACCTAATAACTATATTTTATACCATTCTTGATGCAGCTGATCAATTTGCTACATCAAGCTTATATATTCATATGTTTTAAATAAAGTAACATATAAGTTATGTGCCTCATACTTAATAATTGAAGAAAAATGATAAAAACATAAATTTTCCAGTTTAGACTATTTCCTGCATCATACCCACCACTAAAAGACCAAAATACACACACTGAGAGAAATGTAGTAAGAAGTTGATGAGGAAATCTCTAGTGGCTCATTGAATCCAGGCTGTCAAATTTCCAAAGAACAATTAGATGCTTTAAGCCAAGATCTATAGATTATATAAATGACATGTTAAGAAAATAGCAAAAATCATTCCAACTTTTCCTCTTCCTCCACCCTCTCTTTTAACATCTGCAGCAATATCACAAGAAAAACATGTTTTTAAGGTTGAAAGAAGAGGCCAGTATCATGATCTGGATTATATCAAGATTCAGAAGTCTTTGAAGCTTATAAGCATTAAAATATTTTATATGTGTTATATAATGTCCCTTTTATTTTATCCTATGGAAGTATACATTTTAAAATAGAGAACAAATAGGCTAAAATAGTTTTGCGTACAATTAGAAAATTGAGGTGTCTTTCAATTTATTGTCGCTGATATCATTTTTTAAATCTTATGTATATTAAAAACTGAAGAGCTTCTTGCTATCCTTTAAATCTGTCTATAACCAGCAATAAAGTAGGATTTAAAACATACCTAACTCTAGGGAGTTTTCTGAAGGAGTAGGGCAGGAGTACACTCTCTGTTCCTGAAATATATGGACAAGTACTTGAGGTATATAAATAGAATCATACAAGGAAAACTAGTTATTCATAAAAATGAAAGGGGGGGATTACTACACCTGAATGCCAGAGTTTTTGTGCCTTTGTATGTGAGTCTGAGAACATTATATAGCCTTCTGAGCTTCAAAGTTTCCATCTGTACAAAGAAAATAAATTGACATTCAAGAGACTACTGTGTGAAATATCTGAGAAGGATGAGAGTGAATGCTTGAGGCTTATTGTCCATCTCTGTATGCGCCAATTCTCTTAAACATAGTTGAGACTACATATTTTCAAAACCAACAAAAGAACAACTCTCTGTAAAAATATTACTCTTCCTTAAATCAAAACCAGTTTCAAATATTTTTTTAAAGATAACTGATAGGGGAGGCCAACATCTACATGGAAAAGAAAGAATTTTTGTAAGTTCCATGAAATGATGTTATGTTAAGGCTTTTTGCCTTATATATAACAGAGCCTAAATAATTGTTGCATTAAAAATTTAGTCAGGTTCAATGAGGTATAATTTACCTATGATAAAATGCATGGGTTTTAAATATACAGTTGAATGCATTTCAACAAATGTATATACTTATATAACTACCATCTTAAGATATGCAATATTTTCGTTCCACAAGAGAAAGTTCTCTCACGCCAATAATCCTCACTTCTCCTTTCTTGTCCAGCAGGCAACCACTGATCTAAATTCAGAAACTATATTTAATTTCATCTGTTATACAAATTCATAGAAATGGAAGCATACAACATATATACTTTTTTCAGGCTGTTTTGTCCAAGAATGTTTGTAAGAGTCATCCACGTGGTTTTGTGTACAGTAGTTCATTCATCGTTATTGCTGACTAGTGTTTCACCATGTTAATGTATCATAAGTTGTTCATTTACGCATCAGTTAAAAGACATTTAAAAGACATTTAGGTTATTACCAATTATATGGCTACTGTGAATAAGATGCCAGAAACATTTAAATGCAAATATTTGTGGACTACATTTACATTTAAGATATCAAGCTTTTTGGCATAGTGTTATATATAATATTCATAATATTCCCTACTTCTTGTTTTCCTGCTTATTTTTGAGTTAATTCAGCACTATTATGATTCCATTTTATCTCTTCTCTGGTTTATTTACATGTTTAGTTTTGTGCATGAACCAGCATTTACATTTCCAAACCATTTGCTCCAGTTAAAGTTACCAAAGGGTTTTCAAGCAGAGGAAGGCATCAGAGGAGGAAACTGTCACAGTCCACTGTCATGGAGTACCCTACTTTGTATACAAAATGAGAATTCACTTTGATTTTCTCCTGCGCCACTTATCAATTTATTGACTCTCTTGGTTCCAGACTCACCTTTCTTTGACTGCTCTGTGATAGCATAGCTGGATCTGTTAATATTTTTCTTATTACAGCTGACACACACAATGTTAAGTTTAGGCAGTAGAAAGTACTGAAAGGACAGTGCTCCTCTCTCTACATGCCTGCATGATGTGGCTTTTCCAGTGTCCATCAGTCAGCAGTTTGCCCTGGCAAATAATAGGAGGCCTTGCAGTACATTCAATAGTAAGTACTTGTTTGTGAACAGCATATCCCAAAACCACAGAGGATATATTTCCATCAAGTCCCACTGGTTCAGCATCTCAGTGACTTCTCTACCATTCAATGAGCCACATCCACAAAGGTTTGGCCACATCCACAAAGGTTTGGGGCTGGGCTTTGGGAATGGGTGTCTCTTTTTTGACCACTCTCTCTGCCCTAGGTGTAGTGACATAAGTAAAAATAATTCTTTTTCTATCTCCCTAGTCCAACCTTCATTTCTCTGGTCCTCTGTTAAATATAATAATTATGAATATGAAACTTTCCCTGTTAAAATTACTGTGTGATTTCTCTCTTCTGCTTTAACTCTTACTGAGATAGAATTAACACTAGAAAAAAATTCTAGGTGTAGCAGCCAAAAATATGACATTGTTTACTGCAGTGGAAAGTCTTGGCTTCTTATCCAGTTTCTAGAGCTAAGTTAACTCACAGACCCACAGCCTCTTGATTGAAGAGAAATTCTGGACACCAAAAAGGAGGATCCTCCACTACAGCCACAGCTACACACCAAAAATCTTCACTGAAGGCTCCCAAAAAGAAATGTGTGGCCATTTACTAGAGTGACTGTGCATTAGCAAAAAGACAAAAACCCAAACTTTTAGATGATTACTAGACATTTGGCTCTGAATGGAAGCTAATTCCTGGTGACCCAAAATGCCAATGCAGTCAGGTGATAGATGGAATATTAGCTCAAGTCCAACTTAAAGTGTGACAAGTTAGTTCACAGCCCTATCTTGTGTTTAGGTCCCTGGTTCGTGAAGGTATGATTGCAACAGAGACACTTGGCAACAGTCAGGATCCCCATATTGACTGATTCCTAGACATGGACCTCTATTATAGAAAGGGTTAAGTGAAAGCCCCTGGAACTTCCTCCTCAATCCTAAGATAGCATACCAGAAGCAAAGCTGTGTCACTGGGGGAATTTTCTGTGTGAATACCATAATCAAAAATTTGAAAGCAGCAACAGTGGTGAAATCTAGCATATCCTTATATAATTCAACAGTTTAACCTGTGGAGAAATCAGGTAGATATTGGAGAATGTCTATGGACTACTGTAAGCTTAATAAATTGGTGACTTCAACTGTTGCTGTTGTCCCACATGTAATATGTTTACTGGAACAACACAGGGCCTTTCATTTGGAATGTCACTCTTGACTTGGTTAAGCCAGCAGTATACCTGCAGACACCTACCTGCTCCCTGCCAAGTAAAGTCTGCAGAGGTCTTTGTCTTTATGACACTTAGAAAAGCATGCACTGCTCTACTGTATTGATGAAGCTGTGCTTATTAGATACAGTCAGCTGAAAGTTACAAACATTTTAGATGCCTTAGTAAGACATATATGAACAAGAGGTTCCAAGTAAACAAAAATTTAGGGATTCGCTTCAGTGAAATTTCTGGAGAATTAATGTGGAGATATTCCCTTCAAGGTGAAAAATTGCTTCACCTCACATCAGCCATCATATAGAAAGATGCCCAATGCCTGGTATAATTTTTAAAATTTTGTAAACAACCTATATCCCACTTGAGAGTATTATTTCAGGCCATTTCAGAATCATCCACAAGGTGGACAGTTCTTAGTGGAGACTAGAATAAAAAAAGCCTGTGAAGCAAGTTCATTCTGTCGTACAAGCTGGTCTGCCACTTAGGCCTTAGGATTCAGTAGATTTGATGATATTCAGTGTCTGTGGAAAACAAAGATACTGCATGGAGACCCTGACAAGCACTGATAGGAAAATTACAGTGTGCACCCCTAAGATACATATATATATGTATATACACACACATACACACACACATATTCCATAGATATGTAGGGGTGTGTGTGCACGCACATGCATTCACACACATAAAATCTGCAGATAACTATTCTCCTTTTGAGAAATGGCTTCTTGTTTTCTACAGAGCCTTGGTAGGAACTGAACACCTAACAATAAGGCATCAAATGGCCACATGATCCAAACATTCTGTCATAAATTGGGTTGTCTGACCAACATAGCCACAGCAACCTATCATGAGATGAAAACAGTATACAAAAGACCAAGCTTGGTCAGGTCTGGAAGGTATGAGGAAGCTGCATGAGCAGGTAGCACCAACTCCTTTAATATCAACTAATGTTGCATTGTCTCTTCTCTCAGGCCATATGCAGGGCTTCCTGGGACATTTATTATGACCAGTTATCTGAAGAATAAAGACACTCAAGCCTGGATTCCAAATGGGTCTTCACAATATGATAGCACTAACAGAAAGCAAATGAATATACCACTACAGTCCCACTGGGTAACCTGAATGATGACAGTGAAAGAAAGTCTTCTGGGCAGAGCTTTGAGCAGTACATATAGTTGTCCATTCAGTCCAGAGTTAGGGCCAAAATATAGATTTACAGAATTCTTGAGAAGTTGCTAATAATGCAGCTGAATGGTCAGAGACATAGAAATAATTGTATTAGAGAATTTGTGACAAGAAAATCTGGAGAAGAAGTATGTGAATGGGCTTTACAAAATGGGCAAAGACTGAAGACATTTGTGACCCATGTAAATGCCCACCAAAGGGCATCTTTAGAGAAGGTTCAAATTACACCTGTTTGGATGTCAGTCCCCTTCATCAGCTCAATGGGTACATAAACAAAAATGACATGGGTGCAGGGATGGGGGCTACACAAGGGCTTAACTATATGACTTTTTCTTCCAAGGCTGACACAACCAACATTACAGCTAAGAGTCTGCTCTATCAGCAAAAGAGACCAACACTAAGCCCCATTCCCTAGGGAACCTGCTTAGCCACATTACGGCAGGTTGTTTAGAGTGGACCTCTTGCACCATGGATGGGGCAGAGTCTTCCTCACTGGAATAGACACACATTCTAGGTATGCATTTTTTTTCTCTCTCTGTAATGCTTCTAGTTCCACCATCTGTGGACTCATAGACTATGTTATCAGTGTGACACTTCCCATAGCTTTGCTTCTGATAGCTTTCCACACACCTGTTCACCCAAAAGGGGTTAGGCTAAATGAAAGGTGAAATAGCTTATTGAAAACTCAGTCATGGCACAAGTTGGGAGACAATGGGATTCCATTTTACATAATCGCAGTATACACTTTCGCATCTCCTGACTCCCCAAAGAGGGCTGCATAGCAGAGTGCCACCAGCCATGTACTTCCACATGACTAGCTTCCCTGTGGAATCTACAGAACATATTTATAACTAATGAGTTCAGCAACGTTGTAGGATCCAAGATCAATATTAAAAATCAATTTTATTTCTATATTCTGGCAATAAATAATTGCAATTCCAAATTTTAAAAAAATAGTGCAATTACAATGGCTTCAAAAACTGAAATAGTTACACATCTAATAATACATGTACAGAATCTATATGTTGCAAACTACAAAACACTGATAATATAAATGAAGGAAGACAAGTAAGTGGAGAGATATACCATGATTATTTTGTTCCTATGTCAATTCTCATGTAATTGATCTATACAGTCAATGCAAGCCCATTCAAAAATCCCGGAAGGCTCTTTTATAGATAGTAATAAACTGATTCTAAAAGTGATGTAGAAAACCAAAAGAACCAGAGTAACCAAGACAAGAAATCTGATGGTTGGAGCAGGGGTTCGGGGCTTTTTTTGTTGTTGTTTTCATTATGCCTGGGTCTTAGGCAACATCTTAGTCTGTTTGTGTTTCTATAAAAGAGTACCTGAGGCTGGGTAATTTATAAAGAAAAAGAGGTTTATTTGACTCACAGTTCTGCAGGTTGCACAGGAAGCAAGGCACCAGCATCTGCTTCCGGTGAGGGCCTCAGGCTGCTTCTACTCATGGCAGAAGGTGAAGAGCAGCAGGCATCACATGGCAAAAGGAGAGAAGCAAAAGAGAAAGAGGGGAGGAGGCCAGGTGCCGTGGCTCACACCTGTAATCCCAGCACTTTGGGAGGCCAAGGCGAGTGGATCACCTGAGGACAGGAGTTTGAGGCCAGCCTGACCAACATGGAGAAACCACATCTCTACTGAAAATACAAAAAATTAGCCAGGCGTGGTGGCGCACGCCTGTAATCCCAGCTACTCAGGACGCTGAAGCAGGAGAATCCCTTGAACCGGGGAAGCGGAGGTTGTGGTGAGCTGAGATCGTGCCACTGCACTCCAGCCTGGGCAGTAAGAGCGAAACTCCGTCTCAAAAAAAAAAGAAAGGAGGGAGAGAAAGAGGAGAGGAGGTGTCACATTCTTTTCAAAAATCAGTTATTGCAGGAACTAATAGAGGGAGAACTCATTCATTACTGCCAGGACAGCATCAAGCTTTTCATGAGGGACTGGCCCCCACGACCCAAACACCTCCCACTAGGCCCCAACTCCAACATTGGGGATGAAATTTCAACATGAGATTTGGAAGGGACAAATATCAAAACTGTATCAGGCAGACACTGTGTCCCCAGGTGTCATGCAGGTGTGGGTGCTTCTCAGGGCTGCTGTCTCTCCTTGAGCTGAAATCTGGGCCCAGCACTGTCCATCTGCTAAGGGTAGAGGTAATTCTCTTTCCTTCCCTCAACTAAAAACGGTTTTCAACACTGCCCGAGGCTGCCAGCATTAGCTGCCACCCCCACCCCACCTCTGGCCTATTTTAAAGCCTTGGTTTAAAAGGGGAAAATGGAGAGAAGGATCTGAATTGGATGTCATGAGTCTGTTGTAGCAGCACCTGTTCCCCTCATCCTGGTCTGTACCAGGAGGGACACGTTCTCAAGACTCTTGACAATTGTTCTCGTGAGGACTCTGTGAAGCCTATGAAAAGTTCACAAATGCATTCAAATTCCCCTGTCTGGCTTTCTACATCCCAAGCAGAAATAGGTTTTCTGATATATAGAACTTTTATATTGGCAAGGTTTGTTTGTTGTTTTGTTTTTCTTCCCTGTTTTAATCTGAGCACTTAAAAATGCCATTATATCCTCTTCTAGCATTCATTGTTTCTAGTAAGAAATTATGTCTCCTCTTGTTGTTCTCTTGTGAGTATTGTGGTAATTTTCCTCTAGCCCCTTTTAAGATTTGTCTCTATATTGTTGGTTTTTCAGCAGTATCATTACGATGTGCCTAGATATGTTTGTTTTTGTGGTTGTTGTTTCTTGTATTTATTCTGAACACATGATTTACTGCTTTCTTTTTAAATTAATTTAAATGTTATCCAATTTTTTCAAGTATTACTTTATTTTTCATTCTTTTTCTTCCTTTTGCCTAGTATTCCAATTATATGAATATTAAACTATTTGGTGTTACCCTACCATGGCTATGTTCTCATGTTTTCAATCTTTGTCTCTCTTTACTTCAATTTGTATGATTTCTATTAACCTGTTTTCAATTTTAATGATCCTTCCTCTGTCCAGTCCGGTGTTACCCCCCACCCCAATTAAATGTTGTTATTGCAAAAACTGTATTAATCAGTTTCAGTTCTTGACTTCCATTTGGTCCTTTCTGGGGCTTCAAATTATTTCCTGAAACTCTCCATCTTTTCACTCATTATATCATGTTTTTCTGTAGATTCTTTAACACATTTATTATTATTTGTGTTATTATAGCTATTTTAAAGATCTTGTTTAATAATTCCTATATCTTCATCATCTGTGCATTTGTATCTAATGCATGATTTCTTTTTTTAACCATGAGTCACCCTGCTTTTTTGCCCTCTTTATTATTTTCTGTCATATATTGGATACCATGTCTAAAATATGTGTGTATTATTTGTTTCTTTCTAAAAATAAGGAATACACTTTCCTCTATCAGTGTTAGGTCACTAGGCTGAATTAGGGTGAGAGGCTGTTCGGTTTGATTCAATCAATGATTGAGCTGATTCGGAGAGAGGCTGTGGTTTCGATTCCTCTAGGAGGGCTTTGGAATTAGAACACAGGGAGTTTCATAAATCTGTCCTTGCTCTTTAGCCCCACCTTTGTATACCACCTCAGTACTGATATATTTGATCTCATCAGAAGTTGAATTGGGTGGGAGTTCAGTTATGACTTTGGTAAGACTCAACTCATGTCTGTCTTTGAATGGTTTGAAGTTACCTTCTCCCTATACTGGGACCCTGGGATCAAATCACAAGACTGCTGAACCTCAGAACTGCCCATCTGTGAAAGCATGAGACTGTGGGACTATGAGACTTCAAGACTGTAGGAATACAAATAAAAAGGCTGCAGACATTGACTTGGAGAATCTGAGTTTTCTTTCTGCTTTCCCACCCTACACCCAGGTTCTGTTACTCACCAAAATTCCTATGTAAGAGAATTACTTCACAGAAAGAACTGTCTTTGTTTTTGAGGGTCCTGCGGCATTCCAATCCATGGGCTTGTTAAAAGGTGGCTGGTTTGCCTCTCTCTAAGCCAATACTGTTTGGAATCTATTCTCTACCAGCCCTGCTGCCACCCACAACAATTGGATCCAAGTATGCAAACATCAGCTGTCCCTGAGCTGTTTCTCAGAAAGACTCATCCCTCTGAAGTTTAGTTCTTTTAGATTTTTAAACATCCACAGCCTTTCATTTGTTTTGAAGAAAGTATACTTTTTTTTTAACCTGGTGATTTGCTGTTTCAATGGGAATAAGGTGTATATGTGAAGATTATATATGGCCCACAGACAGAGAATATCCATGTCTAAGCACACAGAAATACCTTTATTAAGAAAAGGGTCAGATAACAAATTAATAAAAGTTAATTTTTAAAACAAAAATATTAAAATACCCCTTAATCTCATTGTTCCTTTTTAATTATTTATATTAAAAAGCAAAATTACCACTACACCTCTCTGATTTGACTCCAGAGTTACTTGTTAACATTTTGGTGAATACAATTTAATACGATTCCCCATGGGATATTTTGCTATACTTATAGAGGCAGAGCCCTATATACATATAATTACATATATATTTTTATTCAAAAAATTGATTAATTCAACACATATTGCATTGTAATACGTTTGGCTCACAGTCATCTTTCCAAATCAAAATACATAAGTTCTTGTTCTTTTTCATTGCGACAGAGAACACGCTTGCACTGCCAAGCCAGTATTAATAGCAACAGTCCTCTACTGATAGCCATTTAGGTTTCTTCAATATTTTGTACAGACAATATTCTTATAGTTATATCTTTATACATTCCTAAAGTAATGTTTCCTAAGAAATAAAATATAGATTTTAGTAGACGAAAGACAGCTTTTAACATTCAAGAAAAAAAGTAAAGCTATTGTATTTGATTTCATGGTTTAGCTTTCGTATTTTCTACCTAGTAGCTATTTATATAAATGTACTTGTCATTGTAGATATGACTGCGATTAATCTTTATTTTTGGCCAAAGTGTTTGGTTTTTAAAATATTTAATACAGAATCATAAACACCTGAAACGCTTCAGTAAAATACAGAGGGAAGGACAGGGGTTTTGTTAGCCATGTGCAGCCGTGAAGCCCAGCTCTGCCGTGTAGTGGCCATGTGTAACATCTTTCAGGGTGTGAAGTAAGCACAGTAGCAATTCTGTGCTTTATAGTTGTTGTGAGGATTAAATGAGAATTTAGGCATTTAGACAGTAGGTATATACACAGCAGTTCCTAGCTACTATCATTCTCATTCTGGAAATATTGATCACAATGAAAAGAAAACAGGGACTAGAAAAAAATCAAATTAACAAAAATTAGTCGTTAACGACTAATATAATGTTTGCAGATACAAATCAGAGCAATCATATGGAAAAAGAAAAAACCTCCAGGAGAATGAAAGGCCAGTTTTACATTTCTGAGGTGGTCAACATCAATACCAAAGAAAGTAAATTGAAATACTGCATAATCATTTTTTGTTGATGGAGAGGAACAATTAAAATAAATAAAACTCTTATGTAAAGAAAAGGAGTTTTGGGGATAAGTGCATTCCAAAGAGGATCATTAAGCTTTTTGTCTCACAGGCAGAAAAGGGGGATGACTGGCAATATAGTGAGACATCTTAAAATAAATGATGTTCTTATGTACAGAGGTCATTTTGTTCTCCAAATACCAAAAAACAGCATATCGCAGTTTCATACCGTACTGGCCAATTAAGCTACAGAAAATAAAACCAAACAAATCAATTACAGTGTGTCTCTTTTTCTAACATAGTATTATCTTTAAAAAGATTCAAAGAAATTTTCTTACAAAATCCTAACTCTTTGAACAGTGATGCAGCAACTTTCTCCCTGTACAGAACAGAGTCATAATGACCAGTGAAAGAAAATTTCCTAAAATAAGGCCACGTGGTAACGCTCCCTTGGATACCACACAAGGCAGAGTGGTTGGAGGAATCCTAAATAACCTACTAGTAGTCCCCTACTAGGTGGGGAAAACACCTTACGTTTTCAGCTGGCCACTCCTGCCCACCAAAGCCCATATTGCTCAAATGTTCCTGCCAAGCCTGAAAGGAGAGAGACTTCCTGAGCAAGTATCACACACTGACAGCTCTCTTCCACCAGCCCCTATGTTGCACACAGAAGGTCTATTATCATTTACATTTCATGAACAGGTTAATTAACTACAAACTGAGGCGACAGACTGAGCAGAGGCTATGGAAAATTAGATGTAGGTGCCAAATCCACCCAGCTTCCTTTAGTGGGAGCAGAAAAAGGGTATCAGAAACCAAACTTCAGTTTTCGTCAGATTTCTCCTGTGTGTCCAAACACTGGGAAGCAGATCCAGACAGGGCCATTACAAGTTAATGCCATGGTCTCTCCCATTCAGCCTCATTCTGTGCGTGGAAAACACAGTTAACGACCATTCAGAAGGTGACCGTACAGCTACCGGATTTCTCTGTGCATAAGGGATAAATAAATCAGCTGTGATTATGGAAAAAGGGTTGGTGCTTTATATTGCTACAAAAAGGGATCCCTCTGTATGTGAAAGGCCTCCCACCCCATCTGTTTTCTGATAATCCAGGAACAGGAACTTTTAACACAGCTAGATTTTAATCAGCTTGTTTTGGAAGCCCTAACTTACAGTGGTTTGGGAAACTTTTAAAACAAAGCCAGCAGAGAACTGTGCATCATCTTGTAGGATAGGAAGGAAAATTCATAATGACAAAAATGACACAGAAAAAGAGACAGGCATATGTATAGTTTAAATAGTTTAGATATTTGGCCCCAACCAAATCTCTCATTGAATTGTAATTGCCAGTGCTAGAGCTGGGGCCTGATGGGAGGTGTTTGGATCACAGTGGCGGATCCCTCATGGCCTGGTGCTGTCTTGCCAATAGTGAGTTCTCATGAAAGCTGGTCACTTAAAAGTATGTGGCCCCTTCCCTAGCCCCAACTCTCACTTGCTCCTGCTTTCGCTATGTGATGGTGCTTGCTCCCACTTCACCTTCCACTAGGATTGAAAGCTCCCTGAGCCTTCACCAGAAGCTGGTAAGTGCCAGCACCACACTTCATGTAAAGCCTGCAGAACCATGAGCCAATTAAATATCTTTTCTTTATAAATTACCCAGTCTCAGGGATTTGTAGCAATGCAAGAATGACATAATACAGTAGTCAACTTTTAATTAGAGAGACATACTGTACCTGTTTTGTTTTTCTTCTTTGCATTATACTGCTCACTATCTACTCTACCAGAGAATATACAAAAATAATAAAAGAAGGCAATGGCCAGTTATTTTTTGGCAGGTGCCAAAGGCCCTTTGGTATAAGTTTCCCATACTAGGCATGGGAGGAGGTTAGGAGCCTGAAAAGCTACTGCTAAATGGCTTCACAAGTGAATCAGCATATATTAGCGTATATTGTGTTCTCATTAAGATTTTCTTTTTAATTATAAATTACTATGTGTTGTAGAACTTTCTTCATTTATTTATTTGAATAATCAACCAACCTTTACTAAATGTGGAGTGTGTGTTTGTGTGTGCATGTCCAGGACAGTGCAAAGAACTGGGGAAACAGGGACTAAGATTTTTCCTGCCTTTTAGAAGTTCAGTCTGGGAAGGGAACTGGTAGCTGAATTCCAAGCATTAGGTTCAGAGTTACCTCATTTGTGTCTTACACCAAGCCTATATGGTAGGTTCATGAATTATATTTTATAAATGAGGATACTGAGGCTCAGAGATATAAAGTAATTTACCCAAGGGCATTCAGCTACTAAATGGAAAAAGTAAAAGGAAACCCAGTCTCTATGGCTCCAAAGCATAGGTTCTTCCCACTATAACACATGGTCTATAGTGGGAGAGCCAGGAAAAGTAAACAGATGACACAATACAGCCCGGGGAGTAATGGACAAAGAGCTTCCCCAAATAATCCTATTTTTCTTCCTCCCTCTAATGTTATGGGCTGTTAATCAGAAGGAAAGTCAATATTGCAACTGCTTGTTTTTATATTTCTGCCTGACAATTCATATAAAAGGCTTCAGTTTGGGGTATCTTTGAGAGCAAAAAGTCTCAGAGCTCTGAAGCATTGATTCAGTAGCACTTCTAATTAAATGGTTTAATAGCAAGATTTATGAAAAATGTACAGAGACACTCAGTGGCCAACCCCCTCATTCTCAGCAAATCATGTTTTTCCTACCGTGGGCGAACTGATTGATTTAACTGTGGCCCAACATTCTGTCCATATTTGCAGTCATCCCAACTTCTTTTTCTCAAATCTAGTCCCTTCAAAGTCCAGTGTTCTCAGTACAATTTGACACCACTTTCTCCAGTTCTTTGCTCCTCCAGTATTTTCCTCATTTTTCTATGTTTTTAACATCTCTCTGTCCTGGCTGAAGAAAATTCAATTCATACATATGTGAAAGTCTCTTCCACTCTAAAATAAAAAACAGCAAAACAGAAACAAAACACAACCTAACTCTGCATCACCCTTTCTTTATTGCTTTTTGTCTCCTCACCTTTCTTAGTGTTCTGAGTTTTGTCTGTATTTATATTGTGTCCAATTTCTCAGTTTTAATTCTTTTTTTTTTTTTTTTGTTAGATGGAGTCTTGCTGTCGCCCAGGCTGCAGTGCAGTGGCACGATCTCGGCTCACTTCAACCTCCACCTCCCGGGTTCAAGCAATTCTCCTGCCTCAGCCTACCGAGTAGCTGGGATTACAGATGCGCGCCATTGCACCTGCCTAATTTTTGCATTTTTAGTAGAGACGAGGTTTCACCATATTGGCCAGGCTGGTTTTGAACTCCTGACCTCGTGATCCACCTGCCTCAGCCTCCCAAAGTGCTGGGATTACAGGTGTGAACCATCGTGCCCAGTCGAAGTTTATACACATTTATCGAGCTGTGTACTTAGATCGTGTGCACTTTTTTCTATACC
>NW_012115378.1:4093559-4254230 GCF_000951035.1 Colobus angolensis palliatus
GCCTCCCAAAGTGCTGGGATTACAGGTGTGAACCATCGTGCCCAGTCGAATTTTCTTTTTAACTGCATGTGTGGTGGTCTCTGACTCCTCAAAGAACCTGAATTACTGCAGTACTTAATTTTTCTACTCATTTAGTTATTTAACATATTTATTAAGCATCACAACATGCCTTGGAAGTTCTGAAGTCGATGATTTCAAATACACAGGATCCCTTAGTTCCTGAATTTTGCAAGCACTTTTAGCTGCACACGATACTGTTGATGCTTGCCTTTCATTGTATTTCCTCTTACTCTTTTTCTCTCTCAAGTATTGTTTCTTAGTCACATTTGAATGCGCTTGTGCATCTTGTCCCATTATATAGGGTTATTCTGGAGTTCTGTCCTCTGTTCATTGTTTCATTCTCTCTACACACTATCCTTGAACACTCTCCTTAATTCCAATCGTTGAAGTAGCATATATAAGCTTATAACACTCTAATATTTATCTTTGGCTCACATCTTTTCCCAAAGCTTCAGAATCATTTATTTAATTTCCTACTACAATTACAATTTTGATGTCTCACTAGCATATCAAAGTCAATATATCACAAATTGAGTTTTACAGAGTTTTCCTAATGGTATTCTCTTCCTTTGCTTGTTAACTTAGATAGAGGTATTGTTATACACCCAACATTGAAAACTAGGGTTATCCTAATTTTACCCCCTGTCATTTATCTATTTCCTCTCTGCTATACACATCTTAAGGGGATTCCCAAATCCTGTTTATTCTTGTTCTTATACATCTCCAAAATCCATCTTCTATCATCTCTGCCCTATGGATCAGATTCTCAACATCTCTTTCTTGACCTACTGCAGTAGTCTCCTCATAAATACCTCTGTGTCTGGCTTTCCTTGTTCTCCTTGTTCTCTACAGTGGCATTAGGGTTGTTCATACAAAATATAAAACCAACCATATATCAGCCCTGCTAAAATTCCCTCAGTGGCTCACTATCACCTATGGGATGAAGCCCAAACAGTTTTTGTGGGACAGGAGGCCCTCTATAACCTGCCCCGATATACCTCCTCCAGTGTCTACCCTGCCACGATGCCCTACTCACACTCTGTGCTCCAGCAACAATACATTGCTTAAAATTTCCTGTCTATGCCATACTCATATATCTTCTACTCCCCCTCTGCTTGAAATATTTATCATTATTCATTTTGCCTGGATAAGTCCTACTCAATGAATATTCAAGGTATAGATTCAGCATGGCTCTTCTAAAAGCCTTCTTTCAATCCCTAATCTGAACTAAGAGATGCTTCTCTGTGCTTTCATAGCTACCTACGTCATAACATTTGTCACATTATTTTGAACTTTCCATTTAGATGTCATCTTCCCATTGAAACTAAAGGATATTTGAGCACAGCAACCATTGTTAATTAATTGTTTATCTCTAAAACCTACCACAAGGCCTGTGTCAGACAGACACAGTACATTTTTGCTGAAATATTCATTACAGATTTGGTCTTGAGGAATATGTTCTGTGTGTTTGTGTTAAAAATGAGTCTAGTTCTGCAGTTTAGCTGAACCAGATGGGCAATTCACAATATTCTCAAAACAACATACTGTTCCTTTGATTACTTTTGGAATAATTAAACAAATCATGAATAAATTGCTATGGGCTTTCTATTTGGGATCTCTTGTTTCTCCTCTTAGGTTTATTTTGAGATGTCCTCAATGATGCCCAATGCATACTTCTCCAAGAGAGAAATAAAATAACCATATATGTTCATCCATATTAATGTTTTAAGGGAAAACAAAGAACTTTATAATGAGTAATAAGCTAATTTTTTTTGAAATTATTTTCTCATATTTACTACTGTTTTTTTTCCTTGATCATTAAATTAGCCAAGAATCTTCATAGTTCAAGATGGCAGCTTCTTCCTTGCTAAAAGTTCATTATTCAAATCTACATAACATATTCCTCTGAATTAAAGTATTAGTGTTAGCTTACATGACAGTGATTAGCAGTATCATATATTAAAATACCACATTTGTACAATAACTACAGTTTTCTAAATGATTTACATATATATTATCCCAATCTTTAGAAAAGCCCTTATGATAAGTATTAATATACCAATTTTATATTGTGTATGTAAAGATGAGAATCCATTGAGAATATTAAATCAATGTATTTTATTCCCTGCATGTAGTCATGTTTCTGCACACTGTTTTTGCCATCATAGCCTCTGAAAAAGGAAGGGGATGAAAAAGGAAGAGGATGGAAGAGGCCATGATGTTTAGTGGAGCCATGGCAAACGAGGATGAGCAAGGAGTCCTTCCTTCTTGGCCTTGAGTGGTTAGTGAGATGAAGAAGGAAATTAAGTTCAACGGCTGGTGGAGACACAAGGTTGTCATGGCCTCCCTTCCTTTGGGGCTAAAATTCCAAAGGAAAACATTTGTTGAGAGCAGAGTTAAAAGTAGAGGGGCTTTTGTACTATTGACTAGTTGGGACTCTGAGAGAGACCTGTCTCTCAGAATGGCCCCTGCCCTGGTGAGGAGGTACACAAAGGATGATCAGAAGTAAACTAAATGGGATGCATTGCTATAACTGTGGGGACTGTAGTTTTAGCAAGGTCAAAGTGAGGCTGGATAAGCAGAGGGAACTATCAGAGCCAGGAGAGAAAAGTTCATGGACTCAGCTGCGGACACTTGCTGAGCAAGTGTTAACCAGCAACACCTCTGAAAAGACCCAATAAGACAAAGAGCAGAACAGGAACCTGGGGACATATGGAAGGGATCCCTTCTACACCTCCACCATAAGATCACATATACCCTTTTTCTCAGATTCTCAGATGTCATCTTAGAGAAGAACAGGAGACAGAGAAGGGAAATCTGAGATGCGGACAGTTACTTAAAAGAGGATGTAACTGCATTTTTGTATTTACCTCCCACATCTAAAAAACTGGGAAGTCATGATTACTGTCCTACAACAACAACAGCAAGAAAGCTGAACAAACTAAAAATCAATGAATTTTCTTGGATCAATGAGAGGACTGACATCACAGGAAAACAAAGTCAAGGTCTACTTACGTGAAGCACAAATGACTGGAACCAGAAGCTTACAGGGATACTTAAATGTTAATTTTTAAACACTGCTAGAAGGTGGCTTAGCTTGAAAGTGAGAAACTCCTGGGGGCCAGAGTCTTCGGGGCACCCACAGTTTCATGAATTGTACAAAGAGGGACCAGATTATGACTGAAAACAGCCAAAACAAACAAACAAACAAACAAACAAAAAACACTTCATGTATCTAGTGGGAAAAGAGAAAAGTAGTTACTTTGAAATATTCTCAGTAAGTTTTCCATAATAAATGCCTAATTTCCTGGAGAAAAGACTTTACCAGAGCCTTATCTCAACTAGGAAGCAGGAAGACAACTAAACAATGCTACCCACCTAATTCCTGTCTCACCTAAGCAGTGGGGAAGAAAAAAAAAAATCTACGAAACACTTAAAAAGTTATAGTCCAGGGACTCAGGCCCAAGAAAAAATGAGATTTAATTATAAGATTATAGAATATTTCCTCTCCATGACTTCTTACCACCATATAAACAAGCCTGTAGTATAAAAACAGTGGTTTAGAGTTGAAGCACAGACTGTGTTTAAAAAGTTCTTAGGGAAACCCAAAGACCATGAGAAAAAAGAAAATAAGGACTGTAGTTTAGGGAAATGTTAAGCATCTAGTCACCATAACTCTAGAAAACATTAAACTCAACCCAACGCCTAGCCAGGCTAACATAAAATCTCAGTTTAAAGTCCTTTCTATCTCACTTCCTATTACCTGAAATTGAATCACTAGAACTTAAATTTAAAAGAGAAATTATGAGGCCCCAGATGTTTTACTGGTAAATTCTACCAATCACTTAAAGAAGTAATTCCCATTCCCTACAATATCTTTCAGAAAATAAAAGCAGAGGAAACACTTTCTCATTTCATGAGCCCAGAATTATTCTAATACCAAAATCAGATAAACACAGTATTAGAAGAAAACTATAGATGAATATCTCTCATGAACATAAATGGGAAGTTCCTTAAGAAAATGATGGCAAATTTAATCCAACAGTATGTAAAAAGAACTATGCATAGAGATCAAGTGGCATTAATTCCAGGTACACAAGTCTGGTTCAACATTTAAGAATTAATTAATATAATCCACCATATCAGTAGGCTAAAGGGGGAAAAAAAAAAGCATACAATCACATTAATACATAAAAAGCACTTAACAAAATCCAGTACATATTCACAATACAAACACTCAAGAAAACTAGGAATAAGGGGGAATTTCCTCAATTTTATTAAAAAGAAAATTCTACAAAAAACCTACAACTATATCATAGTTAGCATACAAGGTCACCATACAAAGCCGACTGCTTTTTTATATACCATCAATGAGCAACTGAAATGTAGAATTAAGAAATTAAAAACACAAAAATCATTCATAATAGGAACAAAAAGTGAAATAAGTATAAATCTAAGAAAATATGAGCGTTATCTATATGCAGATAACTGTACAACTCTGACTTTTAAAAAATAGAAAACTACATAAATGGAGCTATTCCATGTTCATGGATTAGAAGTTTCAATATTGTTATCAATTCTTAACTTCATTTATAGAGTCAATGCAAGCCCAGTCAATATTTTAGCGTACTATTTTGTAGCTATTGACAAACTAATTTTCTAAAGTTTATATGGGAAGGCAAAAAAAAAAATACAAAACAAAACAAAAAAATTGAAGAAACAACACAACACCGAGAAGAACAAAATTACAGGATTGATATGACCTGACTTTAAGACTGCCTGTAAAATTGCACCAATCAAGGCAGCATGGTATTGGCAAAATAAGAGACACATTGATCAATGGAACAAGATAAAGAGCCCAGAAATTTACCAACACAAGTATCTTCAATGATCTTCAACAAAGGAGCAAAGGAAAGTCAATAGAGAAAGGATAGTGGCACTGTAACAACTGGATGTTTATGTACAAAAATAAACTAGATATAGACTTCATTTCTTTCACAAAAGTTAACTTAAAATTAATCAAAGCCGAAATGTAAAATATAAAAGTATAAAACTTCCAGAAAAAAGTTAGAAGAAAATCTATGTGACCTTTGGTTTGCAGATAAGTTTTCAGATACAGCATCAGGAACATAGTCCATGAAAGAAAAAAAAAATGTTAAACTTTATTAAAATCAAAATTTCCTACCTTGTAAAAATGCACTATAAGATAATTAAAATACAGGTGATGGTTTTGGAGAAAATATTTGCAAAAGTACAAATTTGATAAAGTATATATATCCAAAATATACAAACAACCCTGGTTTCTCTTCAGATAATAGAAATCTTTTACCTTTTACAAAATATACAAACAACTTTCAAACCTCAACAATAAAAAAACAAACAACTCAATTTAAAAATGGGCCAAAGATAAAGGACTTGCCAAAGAAATATACAAATCGCAAAGAAGCACAGGAAAATATACTCAACAGAAAATGTCATAAGAGAATTACAAATTTAAAGAACAATAAGATACCACTACAAATGTTAGAATGGCTCAACTTTATGCTAAATACTGGTGAGGATCGAGAGCAACAAGAATTCTCATTCTGGAAGTGGTAATGCAAAATGTCACAGTCGTCTTGGAATACAGTTTGGCAGTTTTTATAGAGCTAAACACAGTCTTACCATACAACCCAATAATCAGGCCCCAAGGTATTTACCTAATTGATTTTAAATTCAGGCCTACACAAAAACCTGAACATGAAAGTTTACAGCAGCTTTATTCATAATTACCAAAACTTGAATCACCCAAGAAGATCTTCAGTAGATAAACTGATAAACTGTAGTACTTCCAAACAATGGAATGTTATTGAATGACAAAAATAAACGAGCTATAAAGCTAAGTGAAGACATGGATGACCCTGTATCTAGCTAAGTGAAAGAAGCCATTCTGGAAAGTCTACATACTCTTTCAATTATACAACATCTGGAAAAAGGCAAGACTCTAGAGACAGTAAAAACATTGGTAGTCGCCAGGAGCTTCGGGAGAGAAGGAAGGGTCGAATAGGTAAAGTACAAGATAGATTTAGAGCAGTGAAATTATTCTGTATGATACCATAATGGTAGTTACACATTATGTATTTGTCAAAACCCAAAGAACTTTCCAGCACAGAGGATAACATTAATATAGGCAAATTTAAAAACAATTGTTTAGGAGGCCAGGAGATTGCAGGGTGGAATGCAGACATATCAAGAGAATCTACCTGTATATAAATTTATAAATAATCTCAATGATGGGAGTTGTGGGAACATGTGCTGACTTAAGTAACTTTGGGAGTGACTGAAATTCATTAAACTAAAAGCAAGAGGAACTCCACGTTAGTACTGTACCCTAGTTGATACAAATTGTTTCCCATTGTGGTATAGGTTGACCTTCTGATATTGCTACACATTTATACTGAACTTGAATAATTAAATAAATGGATGGTGGATGGTGGAAGCAAGCTTTCTCACTATGGGGTGGGAATTTGGAGATAAGCAAAGTAAGGACAGTTGGATGAGCTGTATATAGTAATGGATCAGAATTGAAGGCATTATGAATTCATGTTTAGCTTCCTAGAGTCATAGATGCTTACTTATATAAACAGGCGTGTGAACATAGGTAAGTAGACCCACATATACTGCCTTATTCTCTCAACTGAAAAGGCCAAGAAGTAATGACAACTCAGCAACAAGAAACCCATCTAGTACCCAGATGTTGATTTCTAATACCATTGGTTTCTAATACCATTTTCCAATTAAAAATAACAGGGCTCCTTGGATAAACAGCCAATTTTAAAACCAGGGCAGAAATTATACAAGATGAACAAGATGCACCTGTGAAAATACTTCAAAAGTAACTCCTCAAAACTTACAGTCATCAATAACTAGAAAGTCTTCGAATTATACACTATGAACCTCGAGTATCCTGTGTTGTTATTACAGAAAGTTAAGAAAGTGTTAAAAAAAATTTTTAAAGACCAAGAAAAAAAAAAAAGAAATTAAAAATCACCCAAACACTCTACATGGATGTGGATATTCCAAAGAAACACAAGAGCTAACTGAAGGAGATCCCAATGGCCAAAAGCAGAACAATTTGAGCAAGAAAATGAAGTATCGGATTATACTTTAAAATACAAGATAAATATCCATGAGTCCATACTGGTATAAATGAATTACTGAATAAATATATCAATAAATGAGGGGGAAGATAAACAATCTGTCTTGAAATAATTTATGTAGGTACCCTGTTCTCAAGGAACATATAGTGAATTGAAGTGTGGCTCTCCAAAAGATACGTCTACCTGGAACCTGTTGATTTGACTTTATTTTGAAAAAGGGTCTTTGCAGATGCAGTGATGTTAAGGATCTTAACATGCAATCATCCTGGATTGTCCAAGTGGGCCCAAATCCAGTAGCAAGTGTTCTTATAAGAAGAGGGAAAGACTGACAGGGGCCTTTTGAAAACAGCGGCAGAGAGAGTTATGCAGCAACAAGCCAAGGAATGCCTGAAGCTACCAGAAGGTGGAAGACACAAAAATGGATTCTCCCTAGAACTTTCTGAGCATGATTCTACTGACCCCTTAATTCCAGACTTCTGGCCCACAGAACTGTGAGAAAATACATTTCTGTCATTTTAAACCACAAATTTTGTGGAAATATGTTACAGTGGCCCTAAGAAACTATTATGGAGAGGGAGTGCACATTCCCACTCTTTAATGCGGAATGTGTCTAGTGATACGCCTTTCAAAGAGTACAGGATGGAATGGGGAAAAAGGAGTAACTTTGCAGTAGAGAAACCTGTTGTTAATAAATACCACTTCAGTCAGGTAATCCATGTCAGTATCAGCAGTGACAAATCATGTTGATGTGATGAGGATTTCACTTTATCTCCCTTCCTCCCAAAGCCCCATATCCGCAGTCTAATCATGAAAAAGACATCAGATGAATTCCAATAAAGATGCATCTGTGAAGATACCTCAAAAGTACTCCTCAAAACTTACAGTCATCAATAACTAGAAAGTCTTGGAGACTCCACAGGCAACAGGAGCCTATGAAGATATGATTACTAAAGTAATGTAATATTCCAGATGGGATCCTGGAACAGAAAAAGACATTAGGTGACACTAAGTAAATCTGAATAAAATAGGGACTTTAATTAAAAATAATGCATCAATATTGTTTCATTAATTATACTAAATATACCATACTAATGCAATTTGTTAATGACAGGGAAAACTACATACAGGGTATATGGGAGCTCTTTGTATTATCTCTTCAATTTTACTTAAATCTAAAACTGTGTTAACATATATGTATCTTATATATATTAGATATATATAATATAAACTGGTCTAATAGATATTATATTCTAATATATATAATATAAACTGTTCTAACATATATTAGAATATAATATCTATTAGACCAGTTTATATTATATATATTATTACATAAAGATTATATTATTATATATAGAACAGTTTATATTATATATATAGAACACACACACACACATATATATATATGGGTGTTACTTTAAAGGTAACAGTTATTGGATCAGACTGAGGTTACCAGACTTGGCTAAATTTAATTTTTGAATTTCCCTCATGTTAGTGAGCTTTAGCTAGAACATAAGGAAGCATTTTATTTGCACTTTTAGATGGAGTATGTGCAAATTAACCAAGGAAATTAAGAATCAGAGACTTAAGAATCACAAAGCTGCTAATGGTAGAGCTCTTACTTGAACCTCTGATCCCAGACTGTAAAGTCCAGATTATTTAAACTTTACCTGTGCAAAGCACCATAGGAAGTTAATCAAAAATAAAACAGTCTTTCTTTCAAAGAAGCTACATTATACTTATCACAGATCCACTTAAATATGTTAAATAGTAAATTTCAGGTGATCTGAGAAACCCAGGCAGTATTTCAGGAGGATGGTACCATATTATGGACATAGAATACGTAAGATGTATAGTGAAGAAAATGAGTCAAATTCACTTCTGTAATGATTGAAAGATCCACACTTAGGAAATAAAAGAGAACACAGTAAACTCAATTATCCACATAAAAAAATATTACTGTGTCTTTCATGAGCTTTGTCCAGGGTCTTTTGGTTGATGTGGATCAAAAGCTTAAAGGCCTCACCTGTCATCCAATGTTTTATGGTTTATTACTATTTGATAATCTAGAGGGTAAAAAATGTAATTAGTTCACTTTACAACAGTCACATTTTAACACTGCAGTAGTTATTTATCCAATATCTGAAGTATCCTCTTTTAAAATTCTAACCATAAGTACTTATTTCCACAGCATGATTAGGAAAACTACAGAAGAGAAACTTAATATTGTAAAATTGTACATTAGCAAAATATTCATGAAGGCAAGTGTTACACAATTAGCCAAAATCTTTAGTGATCAACTGTGTGAAAATTCAAAAGTTACTTTAAGAACATTAAGAATATAAATAGATTAATCCTATGAATGAAATGCAATAAAGTTAACTCCATATTAAATTTGTAATATCTGATTTCACATATATATGATAAGTACGCTACAAGATATTTAGAATAATATATACTTGTTCATGATGGAAATTTCCTTCAAGAAATGTACCCTTCTGGTTTTTGCAAGAAGAAATAAATAATTACATAACTCTAGTTTATTCAGCATAAGGGCTGATAACAAGTTAGAAAATAAATTAAAGCAAAAAGCCTTCATTTTAACCAGCAGGACACATTTTCTTTTCAAGTGAAATGCTCTTTAGTGAAAAGGCTAATAAAGTATAATTATTAAGTACATTAAAATTCATGGAGTGGATTTTAATTTGTCAAAAACTTGCTTTTATCCCCCTACTCAAATAGCCTATGTGGAAAACAGTCAAATAAATGTAAAAGGTAAAATGGAAGAAACAGAAACCCTGGAGTTGACACTAAATTAAAAAGGCAAAGGAAAGGAGAAATAGCATTTGCTTTTGTGCTATACTGGACGCTGAGCTCATTTTATGTGTTTACCAAGTCCCAGCGCATATCTTTTTCCCACAAAATGAATAAATTATTCTTCCCAATGTAAGGTCACCTCTCTAGAGGCATTTATAATAGAGCTTTCACTGTCCACTCCTCTCCAGGATATATTAAGTTCTTAAGGGATTATTACAGTTACACTACATGTAAGGATACTGTAATGACAGATGACAATCACATACTTTAAATCTCTAGACTATGTATATCAGAATCACCTGAGTTGCCTATTACATATGTAGACTCTTGGGTCCCATTCTGATACACCAATTCTGATGGCGGATACCCAGAATCTACATTTTTGACAAGTATCTGTATGAATTCTTGGCACATTAATACTTGAGAATCTTTGTTCCAGACTAACAAAATTGATTACAGTGTAAGATATATAATTAGTGAATAAGAACTAAAAATGGAAACATAAGATACAAAAGTTTAATGAGCTAACACTTGAATTTGTTTACAAAGTTAAATAAGAATATTTTTAAGAATATCACAATATAAATTAAATAATAGTAATATGGATACATCACAAATGGATTTCAGTACTGTTTGAAGACAACTTGTGTTGGAAAATAACACTTCTTTCCTCCTTTTCTTTCTTAAGAAAAAGTGAAACAATCACTTATTATGCTGACCTTGAGACTTGAAAAATATAAAAGTATCATATCTATGCTGTTTAAATGATTACTGTGTTTTAATATTTGTCCAAGTCATTCTTCAAGCTTTGAATTTAACAGCTAAAATTTTACAGAGAAAAATGAAGCAGGGAAAGTTGAAGAGAGTGAAGCCAATGGGGAAGCCTACTGTATACCAGTGGTCAGCAGGCACTAATCTTATAAAGACATAGAAACAAATACTTTAATGGGTCTTAATGTATTTCCTGTCTTGTTTACTCAATATTTACAGTTTCATCAGTAATAGAAATGTATATCAGCTGTTATTGTTTTGAAACTACAAAGACAAATTTTGATTGATTTTAATAAGAGTTCAGAAGCATAATTAGAACAAACATGGATCAAGTCATTTTACACATTCTTAATTTAACACAATATAAATCACTATGTTTCTAAATTAATAGAGTGCAATCAAGAATTTATTCCTTTCAGGTTTATAAGGCACTAATTCTCCAAGGAGATATAAATAAATGACAGATCTCAATTTGCCATTAGGGTAACAATCTTCCAAAGTCAAAATCTGACACAGCAAGCCATACCAAAAGGGTGACACAAAGATAAGAGCCCTGTGACCAAAGGAAAAACAAAAAGTGTTTTTTCACAAAAAAAGTGAAAATTATGCCTATCCCTATGACCTTAAAATGACAGGCTGGTCTCAAAGAAAGATCTCTGCAGAAATGAATGACCCTGAGATCCAAGTCCTTATAACTGACCTTTCTTTGCCCTACCTTCAAATCCTCCAAAGCCTGCTTCCCTAGTTTAGAATTAATAACCTATAAGGCAACATTCATGAGTGTGATTTTCATAATTACTGAAGGGTTTTCCAGTCTTCTGTACTCAGAACAACCATAGTAGACAACCATGGCTTAATCAGAATTTGAAATTTGCTATTGTTTCATACTAGTGCTTTTGTATTCATTTTCTTTAGCTCCAAAATTACTTTTTGACAGTGGCTTTTCAAAATTTTGATTTAAGATTGGCTTCAACTTTGTGAGTTGTATTTTCAAGCAAAAGATGTCTCTATTTTACATTTGTCTGATCTGGTTGCTCTTTGGGCCTCAAATTTCCTTGTTTTGTGTTAAGGAATCTCAATCTTCATCCCTTCTGAAATTCATGTCTTCTTTTGGAAAACTGTCCCCTATAGAGGCCTGAAGACTATTCCAGGTTGTTGGTATTTTACCTTCTACCCAAAGGAATGCAAGAAGGAGCCACTAGCCCAGTGCTTAATTATCTTTTCCTTCTATCTCACAATACCTATTTCATAGGCTTTAAACATTATATTTATTGTTGTGTATGCTCTGTAACAATTCAAAAACTAGAGAGGAGCAGGAAGGTAGTTTTCCTGTCTATCCCATACATATCCCACCACCACTGATGATATTTGGGTGTGTATTTCTTCATTCTTACGTCAAGGCTTTTGCAAATCTGAGCAAACACTGACTTACATAGCTAATCTTTGTATTTCTCATTTGGTTTTCTAGATGTGGTTTGTTTTCTAAAATATCTTAGTAAATTGGAGAATTTCTTAGAATTGGAACTTGTTCAGATATGTATTTTCTTATTTTTCCTTCATGGTTTTATATATTTTCATTTAAATCAAACTCTGGGGGCCTTGCCTCAGCTATTAGAAGACCTGAAAGACTTTGTGTAGCTGTGCTCCTGATGAACTGCAGCTGGCTGTCCTCTCTTGCTTGTCCAGAGGGATGTCCAACTATTATAATTTGGCTTCATCCACAGCTTTTGTCTTCTCTGAGTTAAAGGTGATTGGATCTAATTCGGCAAGCAGGTGTTAGCGATTGCTACTGTGGGGCAACTGTCCTTTGCACAGGACTTATGAAAAATTAGCTTAAGAAGGACCCTGTTATAGCAAGAAAAAGATTCTAGAATCTGTGGAACAAATAATGTCTGTTAGCAGATTAGTCATGTGGACCCAAAACATCTTAGTGTTGTTCTGTGGAAAGATTTCTCTCTGACTTGACATGCTTTAACTGGTCATTCCTAGACCTGGAAAATCACTGCTGCTTCAGAGCAAATTGATTCTACCTACAAGAGTGCTCTTTGTGAGCAACTTTACTGGACAATTAGCTAGATGAGCAATATATATAAAACAGATGGAGCAGCCACTGGGTGGCAGCAGAAATGTAATAAATACCCTGTACCAATGTACTATCTTATTGTTTAATCCTATCACTTATCATTTAGCATGCTGTAAGACAGTATTATTTTCAATAAAATATATGATAGATAATATTCATTTAATTAATTTCTCTAATATAAACTAGCATATTCAACTATGAGAAAAATAAACATTTAAAACTAACTTAACTACCTAATATTCTATGAATATAATTTTTAATATTGCCTAGAATGGCTTTGTGAAGTTGCATAGTTGCTTTTCCAATACTTAAAAGTTGCTATTACTTTTAATAGCCATAGAAACCTGATAACAGAAGTCACACATATTCAGAGAAGAAATGCTGAAGAATTCAGAAAAGATAAATAAAATTACTCACAATCTTCACACCTAGAATTAAACATTAATAGTCACTTGTGATTATATATATTCTCTTTTTTGATGTAGAGTTGTTTTTTCAGCAATAACAATTGGCTGGGTGTCATGGCTTATGCCTGCAATCCCACACTTTTGGGAGGCTGAGGCGGGAGGATCACCTGGAGTCAGGAATTCGAGACCAGCCTGGCCAACATGGTGAAACCCTGACTCTACTAAAAATACAAAAATTAGCCAGGCATGGTGGTGGGCGCCTGTAATCCCAGTTACTTGGGAGGCTGAAGCATGAGAATTGCTTGACGGGAGGTGGAGGTTGTAGTGAGACAAGTTCTCACCACTGCACTCTATCCTGGGTGACAGAGGGAGAGCTTGTCTCAAAAAAGAGAATAAATAAATAAAGAAGTCATTTTTCCATAACATTTTAAGTGCTATTTTTCACTCAACATAGTACCAATTACATATCATGTCATTGGTTATTTTTCTCAATATTATATATGGTGATTGCATAATATTCCCATATGGCTAGACCAATTTATATAATCCGTTCTCTTTTGTTAAATATTTGCCAATTTTTCTAATATTTACTCTTACAGATAACTGCTGTGAAATCTGAAGGCTAGGTAGCCAATGATTTTCCACCTTCCAATATTAAGTGGTAAATTGATAGTTTATATAGAGAACGATTCTGGTACAATGTGTTTGTTGCTTTCTGATTACAACTTTCTGATTAGAATCACTTAGAGTGATCCTAAAAAACCTCAAGGGTGAGGGCCAGAATTCAGCATCCATTTCAATGCACTTTGAAGTTTCAGAACCATTAGCAATCTGAATAAAATTATACAGGCAGAGGACCTCAACAATAACATTACTAGAAAATGCACAAACTGGGAAGAACATTTAGCTTTCACTTGTCTCAATTTCTTCCGTTAAGTGAAAATGATGATATATCCCAACATTAGGGTAATATTAAGGGAACAATGGTGTTTATCAGGAGTTCATTTCCAATTTCAAAATGCAGGCTTTGAAGACTCTGTTAGGAAGAATATGACTCTTTGAATACTGGAGATCATATATTGTGATCATAACAAACAACAAACATTATGCTAAGCAGTATATATGTATTCTACCCGCACAACAATCTTGCCAGGTTACCATAATTCCATCTTATAGGTAAGCTTGGATGGTCAGATGGGTTAAGTAACCCAGATTACATTGTTTGTAAATGTCAACATCTGAATTCAAACAAGACTTTCTGGTCCTATGGTCTGTGTTCTTTCAACTCTAGTATTCTGTCAGGCTATATACAGAAAGGTAGAGGTATAGCCAGCCAGACAAAGCTTCTTCCTGGTTCAATATAGAGTTATTGTATGCTTACTGGTTTCTCTCTTCCCCATAATACTTAAATATGGCAAGTGAGTATTCAGAGCAGATGTTTTTTGGGTTTATTGAAAGGCAAACCTTGAATTTATGTTTTTTGGATTTTTTAAGCCTTTGCATTTTACAGGCTCTAATTGTCAAGTACAGGTCAAGTGGTGTATACAGTGTTCAGAAGTTTTGAAAAAAAGTAACAAAATACTCCACTAAACAAAAACATATCTCTACTGACAGTTTTCTTAAAATCTACAGCTAGCCAGTTGCAGTGGCTCATGCCTATAATCACAGCAACTCTGGAGGTTGTGGTGAGAGGATCAATTGTGTCCTGGAGTTTGAGGTTACAGTGAGCCATGATACACTACTGCATTCCGGCCTGAGTGACAGAGTGGGGCCCTGTCTCTAAAGAAAAGAAAAGAAAAAAGTACAGCTATTCACAACAAAGAAGACTGGAGCAGTCCATGCACACTGACATTTACCTAAAACTGCATGGTTTAAAAGGGCAGGACCTTTGGAGAAAGTGGGTTCTTTCAGTTGATTTAATAACTTTGACTCTTACTTTCCTTATCTGAAAATGAGAAAACCACCTTCTTAGTTCTCATAGGTGGCTTTAGATCTAGCAAAGCCTGAGATAAAGTGATTAATACATAAGACCCTTTATTATCTTGCTTGGTGAATAAATAATCCTACTTTTTCTTAGAAGTCTAAGGACATGTGCAAAGGAAAAGTAAATAATGTAAATCATTTACTGAAAAAGTTACACTTTTTGTCAAGTTAGGTCTTCGAAAATAGCTGATCTCATCACTCATGTAAGAACCTTGATAAACAGAAAGCCTTACAAATTCATTATCTTACCTTGTATAGGAGCCTCCTCTTCTTAATAGGACATTCTGAGAATGAGAGATAATTTTATTTTAATTACCTACCATAGTACACTGAGATCCAGAGCCTTACATTTGTTTCTGCCTCTGCATAGGAGGCCTCTCCACTTGTTGTCCACTTGACGTGGTCCCACACCTTCACATCTTCCATTGTCTATGCAAATATTCTTTCCCTCTCGGTTGTTTTGGGCTGCACAACAGAATATCATGGACTGGTGGCTTCAACAATAGAAACTTATTTTCTTATAGTTCTGGAAGCTGGAAGTCCAAAATCAAAGTGACAGCAGGGTTGGTTTCTGGAGAGGTCTCTCTTCCTGGCCTGCAGATTGCAGCCTTCTTGCTGTGTCCTCATACGGTCTTTCCTCCGTGTTCACACGGACAGAGAGAGATCTGGTGTCTCGCTCTTCTTATAAGGACATCAATTTTCTTGGATTACAGTCCCACCCTTATGACCTTATTTAAGTTTAATTACCTCATTATAGGTCTTATTTCCACATACAGTTACATTGGGTTTAGAGGTTCAACTTATGAATTTGGTAGCGGGGCCACATTTCAGTTCATAGCACCTTTTCAGCAAGGCCTTCTCTGGGAACTCTTTATACATTACAACCTCCACACTCTGATTTTTTTAATATACTTACGATGCTTTGTTTTCCTTCATAGCACTTACCACTTTCAAATATACTATATGTGTTTTGTATTTATCTCTTTGTTACCTGTCTCCATCCACTGGAACAAAAGCTCAAGAATGTTGACAATTTGTTCATTGTGGTACCCATAGCATCTCTGCCATGCCCTGGCAAAGAGAAATCTATGACACAAACATTTATTGTCTATATTAATGAATTATCCCCATGTTATGCACGATGGAAGCAACTACAGATACCGAAGTAGAAGAGATATTACACCTTCTCTTCAGTAAATTTTAGTCCAGAGACATATAAGGCTCACCATAAATGAACTGTAGCTCCCTGTAACCATAAGATATAACTCAGGGAATAACCAAAAAGGAATATAGGGATCTGTATTGTGCACAGTTCAGAAAGACATTTGCTTTCCACACAGAAACTAACTTCATCAGATTTGCATAAATCTATTTGCTAAACTATGAGTCAGGAAATCAGATTTTTCCATTATTAAAGTATCATTCATTTTTGGTAATATATTAGCCAACTATGAAACATAAAAACAGGTCAAATCTGTGTGTGGAAGGATGTTTTAAAATCCACCTTCACAGTCATAAACAGAAATGTCCCGTGACCATATTTTAATAAACAACCACGTGTAAGAATAACTGATTACAGAGTCCAGTTTTTTCTTTCTGATAAATTACTTTGATAGTCTTAAAAAAGAAAAAAAAAGAAGGAAATTACTTTTAGGTCTTGATGAAAGGGTGTTCCAAGCGAAGAGTTCCCAAATCTTAGTAAGCTGGAAAGGTGGTTTTATTTTTTTTCAGCATCACTTCATTAATCTGAATGTAAAACTATAGAAAAAATAATCTCTAATTTAGCTAGAAAATAACACTCATTTGCTTGTTAAGGTCTAGCAACAAAAGAATGTTAATGCACATTACTACCTATTACTACAACAGTGAACACAAAATGAAATGAACAGATGCTGATTTACCTTCTCTGGTGAATCATGCATGGCACGAAACTGCAATCCTGAAGCAAGCTAGACCATCTGTGCTGTTTTCTCCAGATGAGCCAAATTTGATGACAAACCATTCTCCATATATGGGAGTTTTTCTTTCTTTCTCCTCATTTTATATTAGAAAGTATAGAAAGTATAGTTTCTCCAGTAGAAGATGCAGAAAACTATTTTGCATCTTCTACTATATTGCTAAATATTTTGACTCTGAGCCTGGATAAAGCAGTCTGGAAATTAAATATAACTTCAAAAGAGACATCTTTTCAGAACTTGCATTCCTCAATTATTCTCTCCATCCATATGCAAGCTGTTCTGGGAAATAGGATGACCCAGAAAGGTATGTTTGAATAGCATTTCTGATAAATTTCTTCCGCCTTATGATAATGTTTTACGGTACAAATTTTCTTGAAAAATCAAGTCACCAGAAAAACGCTGTATTCCCTGTAATTCATGGCCTAGCATAGAGATGGTGATAAAAACAAATTTGCTTATTGAATGTTGGATGAATTTTGGCACCAAAAGTGCCTTCATCTTTAGAATCCCTTGACAACTGTTAAAGGTCAAGGAGTGAGGTCTTTTTATATTCAGTGAGATGACATGTTTTATTTAAGTAGAAAAGGAAGTTAAAATCTCTTTTTGAAAGCAGGAAAATGCAATTTCTCACTAAATGTAAAGTTATAAATTTCTTAGTTTCACATTATCTTCAAATAAATACTTATTAAGATACTTAAAACATGAGGTTGCCAGATGGCTTTAAGATAAATATTTGCAAGCAAGAGGTGATAAAAGATGGGTTTGGCCTGTGGGCAAGATGATGAGTCAGACACAAAGCAGGAATGTGAATCACCCAACGTCACGCTCTCACAGCTGGGGCAGGATGACAACGCAGCATGGACCACTTGGTGCTACAGACTAGGCTTCTCTGCGGAGTGACAGTCATCGCTTGTGTCCTCAGTCACCAGTGTGGAATTAAGAGAGTAGTAGGATTCACTTAAACAGGCGAGCGTGTCTTGGAAAAATACTGACACAGGTGAAGCTAATCTCTGGCACCATATATATCTTGGTGTTATCAGCTGGATGACTCTTGTATGCTTTCATTTTCTCCAATGATGAAAATATTTTCCTTCTGTGATCATCAGCAGAGTGGGGAGCTTTTACTTCTCAAAAGTACTGGATGACACATTTATAAGTTCCCTGACTTCAATCCAAACTTGCAGCTTGCATGTGTAACTCTTTGTTTTCTTATTTGAATCCTATTAAGTAATATGAGTAGTCAGAAGCAATTTCTTCTCCTTTAAAAAAATTAATTGCTCACTTTGCAATTTATATCAAGATACTCCATTTTTTGCCACTGGTTTCTGTAGTAATCTCTGTAACACTAGTTGACTTGTACATACAGCAATATGTCTTATATTTTTTAAAAAGTATTAAAGAGTCAATGACCACCAAGGACATCAGGCACCATAAATATTGTTTCAATATGTTAACTTCTAAAATGTCAATTATTAACATTACCAACATCTGAACAAATTCCTAGATTCATGAAAGAAGGTTTTAGGGACAGAGCTCTGAACTGTGTAAAGGATCAAGTGGTAAATATAGAAAGCCATGTCTGCTCATTTCTGCCTGCCAGCATAATTTCACAAAGCCCCTGACTCTGTGACAAGATGCAGTTCTCTGGAAGAATGCTTTGAAGACAAAACTGGATTGAGCTCACGGTTCCCACATCTCTTGAATGAGTCACTATATTTCTTAAAGGATAAATGACCCTAGACCTTGCCTTTTCCTACAATAAGATAATGCCTGCAGGGTCAGTGATTATGCCTCTACAATCTATAACCAGATGTACTCTTGCACCCAGAATTTGATATGATTTTGCACGTACTGAACCTTCACTGCCTGTATAAAAGCGATGAGCCAAAACAGTTTTGGAATAGTCTCATGGCACCTCTCTGAAAGATCTCTCCAAGGCTATAGTCCTGAGTCTATAGTCCTCAGTAAGACTTCTGAATAAAACTAACTTTAATTCTTTACAAGCTTGATTTTTTTTCTCTAGTGGACAGTCAAAAAACTTAAAAAGTTCATTATCAGAAAAAAAGTCTCTTTATTGATGAACCCTGTTTCAGGAAAGCAATTGGAATACTGATGGGGAAAAACTTGCTCTCCTGCCCCGTGGTACTGCCTTTAAACCATGGCAGATGAGGGGAATATGTGTCCTTCTAGAGGTCTCATTCTCAGCCACTGGCAACCCTACATAGTTTCACCCACTTGGTTGCTTCCTTCCTCATTGAACCTTGCACATATCTTGGTTATATTTTTGTCAGACTAAATTATTTTATTGTCTTTCCCACTAACCTGTATATTTTTTCAAGGTCTGAGACCCTCTGATTTTTCTAGGAATCCTCAGGAGTTAGCAAAATCTGTGTAGCAGTCATTGCATCTTCTAGCAAATAAGAGGATAAGCTTTTGTTTCTGATAAATCTTTATACCCCAAATCTTAGCTAAGTGTCCTTAACTTTAAGCTCGCTAAGCCTCAGATTCCTTATTTATTACATAGACACAAAAATGGTGCTTTCTTTATAGGTTTTTAAAAAATAAATGGGATAATACTTGTAAAATGCTTTGTGGCACTTGTTACACTTCATTTCACTAATATTACCAATTATTATTTTAAAATTATTTAATATATTTAACAATGTTATCAACTATGACTTTTTAATCTATTTTTAATAGACATTTTAAAATAATGCTATCTTAACTGTTATTTTAAATAATTTAATAAATTATTTTTAATGTTATCAATTATTTCTAAATGAATGCTATATTTTTTTAATAAGGCCTTTTTGGAACAGCTCTGGAAAATCGCTGTAGTATACACTGAAAACTCTTAAAAGTTTATCGATATGAAGGGAATTTGTAAAATCTCCTCCATATTCAGATCATAATGTCTTCTTTAGGCTTATTTTTTAAGGTAATAATATTACTGAAAGTCACAATTATAAAACTGGAATTGGAAGGACTGGTAGCTTTGATTATTCCCAGTTGTTGCCAAGCAAATCTTTTTGGACAGAAAAGTTTCTACCAAAGACTCTTTCCAAGATCAGCATATGAAGAAGAAAAAGAAAGAAACTGGCTGCTACCAATCTCACAGTCTTTCTGATGAACAAAAGGTGAGGACATTCAGTATTTATTGAGGAGAGGTTACAGATTATTCATAAAGTCCTACTCTGAATATAGTTTTGTAAAAGTTTTTAAATTTGTTGAAGTTTTCTAAGCTACCAGCTAATTTTTCATAGCTTTTACTATTCTTCCTGGAGATGTAAAGATTTTATCAAAAATATGCACCAAAAGAAAAAAAGAAATCTACATCGAACTTACAGGTTAAAGGA
Organism: Colobus angolensis palliatus; assembly: GCF_000951035.1. Taxonomy (NCBI): domain Eukaryota; kingdom Metazoa; phylum Chordata; class Mammalia; order Primates; family Cercopithecidae; genus Colobus; species Colobus angolensis. Next base: position 4,114,134 of record NW_012115378.1, read on the forward strand.
AGAAGGGGTATAAAATGTGTTAGTGGCTCCCACTTAGAAACCATTATAGAATACTGTCCCTATTCCTACGCCAACCCTTTCAAATCTTCATTTTAAGACAAAGTGATCTGCAAATGATGTTCATATTACAGTAGGAAATGTTTCATTTATATATAAATGGATACACATAAATGTTGTCACTTCTATAGGAGGAGAGAAAAACCCAGGAAAAGCTCACATTTCCTACCGTTACTGAGGTCAGTCATACTTCGCTATATCTGGGACGATGCTATAACATCCCAGAATTGGTCACTGAAATGAATCAAGGAAAATGGAACCATAGTTCTGCACTCCTCTGAGGTCCCTCTGTGTCCCTTCTTCATTGAAGAATGAAGATTCTGGACACAGTGTTTTCCTGAAATAAAATCATAATATGAAACTACAGATATAAGTTGAATCAACAGTGAAATATATTTTCAATTTAAAAACTTTTGACAAAATAAAGACTTTGTGATGACCCTACAGAAAATGAGATGGAATGTGTATAACTTCAAGTGTCCGAGACCTTGTTTTAAAGGAGCTGGTGTCCCTACTCTCGGGCCAAGTTATTTATGAGGAGTGTCCATTTGCACAGCATGGTGAGTTTAGTAAATGAGGACCTGTACGCTTCAAAACTACTGAGTACATTTCAAATATTCTCACCACAAAAAAAACAAGTATTTGAGATGATGAATATGTTCACTAGCTTAACTACTCCATATTGTATTCATAAATTGTAATATCACTTTTTAACCCATAAATATGTACAACTATAATTTGTGAATTTACAATGAATAAATAAAATTTTAAAATGAGGCTTTAGATGGTAATTTTAGCTTAAACAAAGTACCTCTGAAACAGACTTTCCCATAAATACAATGAAGGTACTAAGTAAAAATCCTAACTACTGATAAAAGCAGACTCAGGGGTTCCTTCATTCACAGAACTGCCATTCAGCCAGTCTTCGCTGATGTGTTTTTATAGGGCCATTTCTTTTGTGTAGCATGTGTTTAGATTGGTTGGTTGACCCTTCAAAGATTGCCAAATATTTCTAATACATGCTTTACTTAAATAGATAGCACAATGGGATATTTACTATAGTTGCAAAACTTAAAACTGGTTAAATAAAATGGTCAATACTTCAACCTTTTTGTTTTGTTAACTCAAGCGATTTTCCTCTAAGTAGTGAGAGTCTATGGTCATTACATTGGCAACTTGGGTAAGTTTCTACAGGGACGAGGACTGGGTTCATCACTCAATTTAGACTTCTAAATTAGTTGTGACATTTGATTATCATTTTTGCAGATCACTGTGAAGCACTGTGTGTGATCTTCACTTGAAATATTGTCCAGGCGATCTACAGATTTCAAATAATTTTATGGGATGTGAAACACTTTCTAGGATTTCTGTTCAATTGTCTTCTGCAGAGAGAGGCCAAAACTGTTGTATCAACTACATGCTAGCTGGGATCCTTCTAAATAACATAATTATGTTCGATTACAATGAAGTATTTATGTGGGTAAATACTGGATAAATCACTTGTTCTTTGATAAGTGCTATCATGGATACAAATAAATACTTTAGATTCTAACATAAATTATTATTCAAATTAGGCTACATTATTGTATTAAAAATAATGGGACATTTATACAAAAATTGTGTAATTGTACTTTTATTAGAATAAAAACGCACAGAGCATTCAGGTAAGTTTCACTAAATGTCAGCTTAGAGAATGCTGAGCTGTTCAGTTTTATCCTAATAGGTTTTGGACTAGATAATGCCTGTGGGGTAATGCAATGAGAAAAAATTTTGAAAACAAACTCTGCAATTCAAAATAAAATTAAGAAAGCATTTTGTAAATATGTTAGTAGAAAAAATAGTGGAACAAAAAAGCATCATCATTGTAGTGAAAATAATGTAATTAACCTAGAAATACCCATCCTCTACTGACTTGAATAAATTGGACTTTTAGTATTATTATTAAATTTGGTTTTTGGAGGAGGAAAAAGTATTTTTTTTTTCCCTACAAAAGTAAATATCCTCTTTCGCCATCTGGTGGCTAAATACAACATTTTCTGTGTAGATGAAAAACAGCAGATTTAATAGCCAACTGTGTTTAATGCTTTGATTCATCTTACTGAAAAGATATGCATATTTCTTTAACCTAGGTAAATATAACTGAGCCAATTTTATTTTAACGGCTCACAGCATTTCATTCAAATAACTCTAGCTATAATATTTCATGTAGGATTGTTAAAAATTAACCAAAGCAATTCTTTTAAGAGATCATTTTCTGAATTATTCATTTTCAAAGTTAAAAATACATGTGATAGTAACAATTTGTTTACCTGAATGCTTTTTGGTATAAAAAATGAAGACCTTAATGAAAACAGAAAGTTCAAATATAGTCTTAAATGATAAGCATTAACAGCTACCATTCATTTCTGAAGTTTCAGTTTTAGCTTTTCCTGTTTTAACCATAGTTATAACTATATGTTGACAAGTCACCATTACCAAAAAGAAGCATGGGTAATTTAACAGTATATGGTTTAAGTTGTCCCTATACTTTTTTAAAATAGAATTTTCAATTGTTGGTACATTTAACATATATAAATTACTTCATTTCATTAAAAAATTAAAATGACAATTATTTCATGTTTAATTTCTTTATTTTCTCCAGAATATCTTAATATTGAAACCCAAGTTGTTACTTTGAGAAAGGGAAAGACAGAGAAACATGAAGAGACAAACATTTCATTTCATTTAACTTATGGTATTGTGAGCAGTCACTTTTGTAGGCAACACTTGTTTTCTTCGTAGAAAAAAAATAAAAAACAAACAGCACCATTAAAGAATGCATGATCCCTGAATTCTAAACAAAACACTGTCTAAAAATTTTTTTAAATGCTTGTTGCACTCAGTCACATTTAGTCAGGTATCAAAGCAAGCGTAACAGTATTAAATTGTCGCAGTCTTACTGTATCAACTGCTCCCCCTTCTGAGGATTTTACACACCTTTTCTGAGTTTTTCCTGTGGGAATAATATATTCTTTGGTAGAGGACTGAAGGAGGATTTTACTTTTCTGTATGCTGATATAAAATGTCTATGTAGGTTCAGGGCCTTCGCCCCCAATCTGTGTTTGCCATGCATGTTATGTTTGGGTTGATTTCACATTTTGCTGTTACACTGTAGGAGTAATACCGCCTTTAAAAAAGGCATTAAATGGCTAATGTCAAACAGATGTAAACATTCAGAATACTGACCAAAAAAAAAAAAAAAAAAAAAAAAAAAAAAAAAAACACACTTAAAAAAAAAAAAAACTACTGAAAATATGTATCATATCAGGTTTCCATGAAGTAGGGGACGGAGGGGAATACAGCAGTACAAGAAAATTATGGCAACCAAGTAAAGCACTTTCTTTGAAACATTCAAGAACAGTACAAATACAACAAAGTTTTTCTACAGTCTAAATTATTCTGCAACTATCAAATATAGTACAAAGCGAAATAGTATGTGCTATAAAAAAGCAGCTCCTTTAAATTATAGTAAAAATGCTTTTTGTTCGCTTTACAGTGACAAAGCATGAAGACTGAAGACGACAGGAATTTTATATTTAGTAACATTTTTGCTACATAGGCCCCTGACAGTCTGATTCCGAGTTCCTGTTCTAGGACTCTTCACAATTGTTCTCTGGGAACGCAGATGGACAGTGACTCTGGGCTCTGCGCGCTCAGAAGGGGTCTTTCCCACTAGGCAGCTACCGCTGTGCTGGGCCTCACCACCATACAGACGATGCTACCCTAGGCTTGGCTTCAGCTTCTAAAACCTGGGACTTCATTATACCACGGAGGAACTGAGAAACCAGAGGCCAAGGTAACTTCCACTTTTGAAATTGTGCGAGGGTTTAAATGAAATGGGGCTACAGCAACGTGTATTCTTACTCTCCACTGCATTATAAAGCACCATATGCACCAGCTTGTTTTTATGTGTTTATTTTGAACCAACTAAGAATATCCAAGGTCCAGCAGTCAACTAAACCTTCTACATAGCTCATCCCAGAAACACACACCACCCCAAAGTCTTTATAGCAACCAGGCTCAACCTCATAGGTTTGTTTTCAAGTTTTGCTTTCTTCAAACTAGACCTTTGCAGGGAAACATTATATAACTATGGTGCTCAGTTCACCAAAATTTCTGCTATTCTCACTTTGGGGAAGAAAAAAATATTTTCATTTTGAAAATGAATTTGCATCAGAATGCTCTCATTAACATGCCCATTAACTAACCTAAATGTCTTTATACACCTCAGGCATATGCATATCTTATAGGAGGAGGATTAGGGAATAGCAGTTTTCTTCCTTCCCCTGCTCCAAAAGTGCTACTTAGGGAAATACATCCTTTGTGATTAAAAAAAAAAATTGTATGGTACATGTGCAAGTTCTATTCCTGGTAAGAATAAAACTGTGTCCAGTAATCAGGATAATGCACGTGCTAACATTTGCACACTACACCACAATAACCATGTAGTAAATAACATACTCCATTTGCACATAGCAGACACATGTAGAAATCAGAAAACTAAGAACCTACTCAGTCAATTCAAATATACTGGCTTTTGTGTGTGTATATATATTAAATGGAAACCTATAAAATATCTGACCTACATTTTACATCTAAATTTCTCTTCTTCCTTTCCCTTATATTTTAGCTTAAAGATACTAATTTTTCAGCAATATAAACCATGTGAGAACACTAGGAATTTGAACTGGAGCAAAAAAAAAAAAAAAAAAAAAAGCAAGGGCACAAAAAAATTATGCTAATCGGACCTGGATGATAGAATCCATGCACTATCAACAACTGATTCTCCAAGCCTGTTATGTGACAAATCAAAACATACAGAAGGACACTTTTCCTTATTCCCAATAAGCAACTTGCAGGCAGTATTCAACAATGAAGGAACTGATAATGAGCTCAGTACCTCATCAGCCTCAACTGTACCTCACATACCGAGTGCAAAGGTTCTGTAGACTGGAGTTTCTTCCAACACCATGTCAGTTACTGATGTGATGGGCTTCAATTTGCTGGTGTGCACAGTATCTGACACTGGTAAAGCAGTGATTGAATTTGGAAGGAGTTGGCATGCAAGTGTCTATATTATAGGGGTGCCCCGCTGTGAGACTAAGAGCATGATCTTTGAAATCAGGATGATATCAGAGCCAGGCAGACAAAAGACACCACTGATAAGGATGCCACCCCAACACAACCTGGCATGCAGTGAAGAGAAAACTAAGGATCCGCTGGAACTTATGCTGCATTCCTTGGGAAAGGCTGGTTAAGTGCATTGCTAACTTTCTCAGTCATTAGTTTTGCCAATTTTACTGTGAAAAACAGAAATGACAGTACTGAAGCACCAAAATCATGGCTACAGCAGCAGGCCTTTCTTTTCTTTCTAAGATAAAGTACCTCTCACTATCAGCAATTTGTTATTCGAAATGATGTCTCTATCACCTAAAGAAATTTGGCAACATCACAATAAATATGGAGGAAAAAACATATCATATAGTTTGTTGTTATAAAAAATCACAAGTGTTCTTGTTTTCAGGAATGTAATTTCTGCTCATTCCAGTCAACTTTTAAGACGTGTTTTACGGGAATGTCAAAAAGTTTACAGTGACTAGGATGATCCCATGTGAAAATATCGGTCATTCTTACCCTGGATACAGATGATTCCCCACCCCCCCACCGTTTGTTTTTTAAATTCTACAGCCACAATCAATCAATGGGTTAATGGCACTCCACATTTTGTGCTCTGTAATCTGAAGTTAAATGGGCGTGGTTGGTTTTTGTTTTCTTTCATCTTTCCTCAATGTGCATGTGCTTCTGAACTTGCTTTTGAAAACAGAGCCTCCTGAACTACGGCTGTCCTCTGGTTTGAGGGTGGCCAAAGTATATGGAATGTAGCTCAAATACTCAACACGCAGATTTTACTGGATGCACACAGAAGATAACTATTAAGATGCAGTATCCCTTTTTCAAAAGCAGTTCCCCTAAATATGAAGCATGTATTGAACATACCTGAGGGAAAAACAAAACATGCCATACCTAGAACATTTTTTTTTGTTTTTTTTAAATAAGGGTTATTTCAAAGTTGAATTATATAGGTTGTAAATAATGAGAAAAATAATTGTTCTGAAAAACGTTGATGCTTTAGCCTTGGGTAGTCCCTCTTATCATCAATGACACTTTTAAAAGGAGATGGCCAACCTCTGCAAGGTCTGAAGCCAGAATGCATGGGTGTCATCAATAAAGGGCTACAATGATTTCCACCCCCCACTTTTAATATCTAGTAATTCATTACCACGAATAGGATATTTACATTATCAATGCATTTATGTGTTCATATACAGCATTTTATTTCCTTGCTTTGAATTTTAGGGCTTTTTTTTTTTGCAAACCTACTCTTAAAAGCCATACATGAAGCTCTAAAATCCTCTGGGCTTATGGCTATTGGCTGACCAATTGATTTCATATGATCAGGTGTCAAAGGGCTAGAACCAGATGCTGGGCATGAGTCCCATGCTGCAATTTCAGATGCAGGGCACATTTCACTACAATATGTGTACAAAATCCAAGGAAGATCCAGATATTCTGCCATAGTCTTTGAGAAAGAGTAAAACAGGAGGAAAGGTAATACTCAGGATAGTGGATTTCATCAATGGCATACCTCCTTTCATATATCTTTTGTAATAGGAGTAAATACAAGGAATCACACATTTAAATCAGACTCCCCTTTCTAAATAGGATTTAATCACTGTGGTAAAGCTAGGTCCAGAAAAGTCAACTGTAAAATTCCTTGCTGTAACGGCTCATCTATAGAAAAATGCATAACCACTTTAAATCATTCCTTTCATTCTCTTTATATATCTGCATTTCTGGTTATTAAGTAATTAAAAATTTCCTTTTCCTATCTACACCTGGGTTAAAAGAAAACAAAAATGGGGCATTGACTTGTATACACATGGACAGAAAGAAACTTTCCAAAGCTAGGAATGGCAACTGAACATGTAAAAGACATGCCAGTGAGCCATTCAGTTGGGAATGCATCCTCCCCTTTATGGGAAATGCAAGAAAATAATGCCATAGAGGAAAGGTACCTGCTTCAAAGCAAAATAAATTGGCATGATAGAAACCACTGCATTATTCGATGTGTTGCTGCTGATGCTATTTGGCTTTTCCGTGTGGAAAAGGGATACTGCATCTTTCACTCAGCTCTTATCTATCGTACAACCAGGCATGCTACACAGAGTTTTGAAGGACCTATGCAGTCGTCATGGCAGAAGGCCCCACAGCCTTTGCACACAATCATGGCTTTCAGCCGGCAAGAGCATTTCAGTTCCAATTCGTCTGCATTGCTGCTGTCGGCAAAGTTCTGAACGGGCATCTGAGCGTTCTGACCAGGCAAGCCCGTGGCAGGATTGGAGCCACTTCCCAAAATCCCAATGGACTTTTCAATTGCAGATGCTGCCCTTTTGAAACTCGTGCTACCAAAGTGTATTGTTGGATAATTTCCACAGAGCTGCTGTTGTTGCTGCACCTGCATTTTCTGAGCAGCTAATTGGGCAAAAGGCTTTTGTGGCTCAGAAAGCAAATAGGAAGAGAAATCTGCATTTTTTAGTGCGAATGCTTTTAACTGTTCTTTCATTTCATTCTGGTCATAGGAAACTTGTTTCATGCCCAGTTCACAGCTGCTGCTTAAACCTTCCTCAAAAGAAAGAGGTTCCGATTTTATATTGCTACATATGCCCGTGGACTGTGGCCAACTAAGTCTCTTAGTGGTTTCCATGGTAACTGGAGGTTGTTTTGGATCGGATGGGACTTCTGCATTAGGGAGAGGTGGAGGTAGTGGAGGTGGTGGGGGGGGAGGCGGGGGCAAAGCCAAGGGTGGAGGGGGAGGGGGAGGGGGAGGCGGTGGTGGCGGCGGATGTACTAGTGCTTTGTTTGGCATTGCATGTGCAGTGCCTCCCACCTCATCACCTTCTTTCATGGGCATATTGGGGGATAACATGTTGGCTAACCTTAGCTGGTGAGGTGTTGAGGAAAGACTAACCTCTCCCAATCCTTTCTGTTCAAGATGCCTGTTGAAGGCAAATGCATTACACCCCACTGGGGTCTTGGAAGAGGCCTGTAATAGAGCTGCAGTAGGAATGGGGGCCCTGGCAGCCATAGGCATTTGGTAAAACTGCTGTCTGTGTGAGGTACCAGCGTCAGGGTGGAAGCCGCCATTCTTGTCAACATGAAATAGGTTCTGCTGGAAGCTACACGAGGGGAGCAGTCTCTTTTGCTGTTTGACCTCAGGGCTGTGAACAATTCTGTTCTGCATGGAGTGCTTGTTTAGCCATTCTTGCTTAAATGTCTGGCTGTGTCCCAGCTGACTCATGCCAGAATTGATGACACAAGGCACCCCTTTAACATCTGGCTCCACTAACAATTTTCCTGGTTCACATTTAACTTGAGTGTGTTCTCCTACAGTCCTAGCTACTCTCTTTTTGGGGTGGTTTTCTCGCTTTCTCATTTGGAGTGGTGCAAGAGTCCCTGCCAAGTAGCCCTTACCATCTGGATTTGGAGAGCTGGGCGGAATTTCAACGTTTCTCTCTGGCGCTGTTTTACCCACTGAGGTAGTTTGAAGAGGCAATGGAAGCCTGTTGATTTCAAGCTTGGCTCCCAATCTGGGTTGTGGCAACACTTTTTCCAAAGGCAGGTTGCCCTGTAGTAACTGCGTCACCAGCGGGTTGTTAGCCTCCACAGAGGACAGACGACAGCTTGAGCTCCCTGCACCAGGGACTCTTTTCAGGGTGTCGGTAGCCAAGGAAATAGCCTCTTCCATGGGACTCGAGGTGGAAGTTTTCACGTTCTGTGTTTGTTGTACACTAGAGGCTACCTCTGCAGCTGGAGGAGGCAGCTCAGGGCCGGGGAACTCTTCAGTGTCCATTCTAAAGCCCTTGTCTGCTTCATGAAGTTCAGATTTCACAGGAAGAGCAACATTTGTTATGAGATTCCTGGGATGAAGTTCTGACACGTTCAAGTAGCTGGCATGTTCAGTTTTGATGGCCTTTGGACAATTTTGCTCTAGATATTCTTTTTGTTTACTTGAACCCGAATGAGTAACCAGAGGCTGTCCTGTGCTCCTCATCCCATCATCACTCCAGCAAATCCGGTTACTTGGGTTATACTGATTGCTACAGGTTGTGTCTGCCTCACTTTTGAACGTAGCTGGGCCACGTGCCTGCTCAGCAAAGTTATGACTGGGAGCAGTTGGCTCATTTAATTTATCTGGAACAAGGGGTAATTCTCGGAGACTTGTGCAGGTGGTCTGCAATATTTTACACTCTTGTTTTGCTGCCGAAGCAGCAATGAAAGTGGAACTGTGATCTACACCTTCACTGGCAACTGGCTCAGGCCTGCTAATCACAGAGACCTGAGGACACGCCATGGGCTGTACGGATGCCTCTGTCCTCACTGGCCTGCCCTGCAGGTCCAAGTTGGCTTCTGAACTTTCAACAGAGACAGTCAGAGACAAACTGGAGGTCAGCGTGGTGCTGTGGTCAACGATGACTTTACACGGAATTGATCGGTTTATGGCTGCTGGTGCAAAGCCCCCTTGTGGTTGCTGAGGTTTTCCAGAATTATCTGCCCTGTTTCGAGGCCCTGAATTTTTGTCTAGGCTTTCAGCACTTAACTTGGGAGGACTATCGTAAGAGTTTATTGTCAGCATGTTTCCACTAAACATTGCAACGGTTGGGTGTGCAACCAGAGAGTCTGTGACTGCTACGGAATCACTGCAGCTGAGGGCTGCTCTCACAGTGGTACCCATGGATACAGTGGCCTGTTCTTCACTCCCAGGTATGGCTATCTTCTCAGAAGGAAATCTGTTGTTAATTCCCATCGGGGGAATCAAGACAGAGTTAGTGGAGAGGTGGTTTGGCAAATTGTTTCCGATGGAGGGAGTTGGCACAGAGGTGTACTGAGTGGAGACTAAGTTACTAGCACTGCTGCTTGATATTAGTAACTGCTTATCATCCATGGAGCTTGATATGCTGGAGCCCTCTGTAGTGGCTGAAATGGGAGTGCTTTCAATACATTTTGGTATAATGGCTATACATGGAGTGTCAGTTCCCTGGATGGTTTTTAACATGCTTATATTACAAGCAGAAATTGTAGTGTTTGCACTGTCAACAGACATTAGGACAGAGGATTTATCAACAGAACTCACAAAGGGATGTTCTTTAATTGCTCCCGATATAGCAGTGCTGCAAACAGATACAGGGACAGAATTTTTATTAAAAAGCATGGGCACACTGCTATTTTCAGAAGAGGTAGATGAAACAATTTTCTCAGATAAATGTGACACAGGTATGTTTTCATCAGAACTACGCACAGATAAGTCAGTGGCAGTTTCTGGAAGTTTACTTGGGTTAAGAGACTGCTGTAGTACAGTGGTGGTCTCCCGGAGGTGGGCAGACTTGTTGCTAGGAGATCTACAGTTTGGATTGACAATAATGACACCAGTCGAACCTTCCATTTTTGTTTCAGGGGTAGAAGAGACTTCTAAGTTTGGAGGCCCTTCCTTTGAGCTGAGCGGAGGCAACCGGGTCTCTTTAGAGGTCTGGAAGAGATGGGCTCGAGCTTGATGCTTTGCAAAGAGCTTAGCCTTTGTCTGTTCTTTGATGTGTGCCAGGGTTCTCGCCTTTCCACCCTCTCCTGGGCTTCCCATGGCTCCAGAGACAATGCTCGCTGCAGCAGCTACGGCAGCAGCTGCAGCAGCCTCTCGCTGGGCCCGAGCTTGTTGGGCCCGGGCCTTGATATCTGCGAGGGTCCTGGCTCCTGTGTTCCTCCCGCCACTGACGGATGTGCTAGTGGATGCTCGAGACTCGGGTTTGGAGACTGGTTGGCTCTTGATTATAAAAGGTGGCCCAATTTTGGAAAGCTGAATCTAAAAGGAGAGAAAAAAATATATAATGTGCTTCATACATGATCACAGAGGAGGCACGTAGAATGTGATAATGCAAGGGAAAAGATAATCTCAAAATGTGCCATGAACTACACCTAAATCCCTGGATGTGCCTTTAGGGCATAAGGCAATAAGAAATGTAGCATGAATATAAAAAATTAAGTTTTTAATCTGTTTTTAATCTACATAAACATCCATTGTAACTTCATTTGGAATCAAATGAAGCATCTTCTTAATGCGTCATATAAATGGATAAAAAATTCATGCTTCTAGAATTACAGTAGGCTAAAAGACTTCAAGATATTTAATTTTGAAATTATCTTTTTTAGTGGCATAAAAAACTGGAACTTCAACTCTATTTGAGTTTGTCTGTCTTAATTTGACCCAAAGAAAAAAGCCCTGACTGAGATACTGACGATTAGAATTCTCATTCTGACTTTACACAAAGGAACTGTGATCCTAGGCTAATCACTGTGTACCTCAGTTTCTCCAATAACCTCTCTAAGCCAAGATCTCTATGATTTTTCCTTTTTTTAAAATTATATTTTATGGTCTAGGGTACATGTGCACAACATGCAGGTTTGTTACATATGTACATGTGCCATGTTAGTATGATTCTTACGCACTCCCATGCTACCTTGCATGCTGCTTTATACATATATGATAAGAACACAAGAGAAGTTTGTAAACTCAGTTGTAAAATGAGACTAGTTATTTCTGGTCTATTTCCTTCAAAGAGCTGTTTTAAAGATGGAATGAGATTACATTTGTCAGAGTGTTCTGTTTTCCAAAGGAATTGTATTATCATTACATTTGCATAAAAGCAAGGGAAACTCTGATTTTCTCCCTCTAAAGAATTTATGCATTGGGCAGTTTCTTTTGATATTGGTCATCCACAATCTGCTGAATTTTGTAAATGTCCCAACCCATACTGTTTACCAATTCTTGGTAATTCAGAGACTCACAGATTCATCACCAAATTCATGAGGCACAAGGTCTAACAGCCAGCATTCCATAGCAAGGCTGCGTTGCTCTAGTCACTAAAAGCATTCTTAGACATGACTGTGTAGAGCTGGAAAGACTCTAGTTGACATCCCTCATGTCACAGTTCAGGAAACTGAGGCTGTGCAGGTAAAGCAGTTTGTCCTGCGGTCATATAACCAGTGAGTGACTAGAGCCTTTGGGCTTCCCATTCGGTGCTATTTCCACGTATTCTGTTTCCCTTTTTTCCAGATTATACATATCAATTTAGAATTATGCTTTGGAACTTTGATAGATGAAATTGTCTTCCTGAGCTATCTTGTTTCCCATTTTATTTTATTTTTTATTATACTTTAAGTTCTAGGGTACATGTGCACAACGTGCAGGTTTGTTACATATGTATACTTGTGCCATGTTGGTGTGCTGCCCCCATTTGTTTCTCATTTTCAAACTGCTTGTGAAGTCTCTCTTCTATTCCAAAGGCCAAGAAAAGAAAGGATAATTTTGGGGAGAAGATTCAATTTGCTCTTTTAATATTTTTCCTAGTGTAAAAAATTAAACATATTTTAAATAATTAAACTTAAATATCCTTAAGCAAGAGCTCTTAAGACCAAACATCAAATATTCTTGTAGTATTTACCTTTTCTTCACAGTGCTTAATTTATTAACTATGTGCTCAATAATATGGCAAGATGGTAACATCTTGCAAGATTCTGACATATCACAACCAGGATACGGACGTTGATATAATTAAGATACAGAACATTTCCATGACTACAAATTTCCCTCATGTTGTTATCTATCTATCTATCTATCTATCTATCTATCTATCTATCTTTACATAAAGTCCATATGACTTTGAAAATTAGCTTCTGACAGCCTGGCATGTTTAAAAATATCTCCTATGAAAAGTTTCTATTATTATTTCTATTGCTTCAGAAATTAAAATGCATAGTGAGTTTTTAATTGAACTTAATGCTCATCTTTTACACCTCTAGAATCTTGCTTACTAGAGATTGCTTTATTAAAAAAAGTAAGTACAACCATACTTTTAAAGTCAGCCTGTGGAGAACACGAGTCATATGTAAAATGAAAATTTCATAGATTTTATATCTACAGATAGAGTATATTTTTTTATTCAAGAAGCTTGAGATGTTTGTAATTCTAGACCAATGCTATGATGGAATAATCCACTTTACAGTACAACAGTATAAATGCACTTAGATAAAAGCATCAAGTCAGTATAAATGACAGAGGGTAGAAACTCAAAAAAAATTACACTGGGTTTATGCCGTAAGTTATCTCAAGAACGTTCATAGGATGCTACGTTATCTTTCACATGTTCCCAGGTTCACACAGGTCTCTGCCCTACACCTGGAAATCCCCATAAACCCAGGGGCCTCAGTAGCCTGGAGACATTTCCAGCCCTATTCTCTTTCTTTAATTCGTTTTTCTTTAATGCTGAGTCTAAACATATGCATGTATCTAAACTGCTTTTATGAATTCAACACATAGTCATAAAGATCATTTACTATTAGAGGATGATATCATAAATTGTTGCATAAAACCTAGAAGGAAGAAAATCTCATTATTCTTGAAAAATTAGGCTTCTAAATAGGAAAAGCCTATCTATGGAATTGTCTTTTGTTTAATACCATACCTTGAGAGGGGGAACCCTTGGTTCCTCTCTTGGAGGCTGTTCTTTCTCAGGTGGGCTGCTAGATGATATGTTCCTGGTTGACTGATCATCTTCTATCCTAGCTCTCTTTTCCTTACAGATTCCAAAGCTGTGCTGCTCTGCAGTTTTCCTCTTTGATATCTCTGAATCTCTACTTTCATTTCTCATCCCATCAGGTGACCTGCAGGGCTCTGACGACTTGGAAGTATGTGAGGTTTCTAACCGACTCTGTGTACTCCCTTGCTTATGTGTCTTATTTCTAGAGCCTTCTGAAAATGAAGTCTTATCCACTGATGAGATATATTGCTTGTCCTGCACTTTAGCAGATGGAAGCTCATTTCCCTTATTCTCTGTCTCTTCAGAAAAGACAGATAATTCCAATGGTGAAGATAACACTTTTTTTTCTGTTCTTTGCAGGACGCTATGATTTTTAACTTTTATCATTTCAGCAGAAGCAAGTTCTGGAATCGAAGCAGGGTAGGGCTTCTCAGTATCAACATGAGATTTACAAGTTTGCTGACTCAGGGTTTTATTGTGCAAATCTTCAGACGGAAATGCTTCAGGAGTAATGGAAGAAGAACTCATTACGATGGATTCGGGAGTATTAGATAGATTCTTCTGCTGTGAGGTAAGGTTCTCTCCCAGAGGTTTGGCAGCGGCGGAAGACTCATCTTTCTGCGGGGAGAGCGGCTCTTCAGATACAGAAGGTGACTTTCTTTGCTGATGTGCCATTCTCTCATTTATGGAAGAGTTAGAAATTGGAGACGTTTCTGAAGGAAGTGGCAAACTGGATACAAAAGTGGTCTCAGAGGTGAGAAGCATGGAAGACACTGAAGAAGTTTCTGATGTTAAAGGTAAGTCAGACATCGGTGAGGTTTCTGATGTTAAAGGTAAGTTGGATATTGGTGATGCTTCAGATGTTAATGGTAAATTGGACATAAGAGATGCTTCTGATAGTTCAGGTGAAGTGGATATTGGAGATATTTCTGACATCAAAGATGCATGAAGGTTTTCATCAGTGGAATTTCTCTGGTTGTATTTGTCTGTATTTTCAGTGCTAGATACCTCAGAACAAAATGTTGTCTCAAGGGAGGCTGGAGTACATGATTCTTCTGATGTGGACTGTGTTTCCCCTCCTGGGGAAGGCAGGCTGGTACAGGCTCCCTCTGGGCTCTCAGAAGAAAAGGACGTTTCAGAGATGCAGGCATTTTCTGAAAGCTGTTCTTCAGGGTCACTCTGTAGCTCCATATCTACAGAAATTCCTTCATTTGGAAACCGGCCTTCTAGAGAAGATGACCCTGTTTTTATTTTGGGGGTACTGGTCTCTATTGCAGTTTCTGACTCCTTACATTCTGTGTCACTGACATGAGTCACAGATGAAGTGGAAGGAACAAGAGAATCACAGACTTCTAACTGATCGATAACAACTGTCATTTCTTCCTGGGACGATTCTGACTTCTCTTCTATCTTAATTTCAATATGAGGCAAAGTTTCTAAAACATCATTCATCATAACACAGGACTCCAAGTTATCTTCAGGAGGTGCTGTTTGGGGTTCTTCATGAGAATTGGTTGGACTTTCAGACTCCTCAGAAAATTCAGATATTGTCTTATGATTTTCATCCTGGCATTCACAGATACTAGTCTCTACCTCTTCTGTAATTTCCTCCTGAATTACAGATTCTTCAGGGATCAAGATATCCTCTGACTCCGATTCTGCCATTATATCTTTAGCTGGAATTTCTACCATAGGGCAAAGAGTAGCACAGAAACCAGGCTCTGGAGAAGCTGGGCTTTTCATGCTTTTTGACTGTTGTTCTGCCAAGGGTGTCTGTGCAGAAACTGGAAGGCCAGAAGTCCCACATGAAGAACTACTCTGAGCTCCGGCATTGTTTGGTCCAGTAGTGAGCTTCACAGATTCCTCTCTTGACATGCCCAGCCTGTACAGAAATTAGAGATAAGAAATTATTGCTCAACCACAAAACATGAAAGGTACAACTGGGATCTCTCAGAAATGCAGTATTCAATAGAAGTAAGTGCATCAAATTACATTTATAATCACTAATATGCTTAATTTATGTAAACCAGTTTATAATGATGATGTTTCTTTGCTGCTTTTGTAATCTCAACTAATACTCCGCTTCTGGTTAAGAGCAGTCTAGATTTTTATTTTGTAAAGCAAGGAGATATGGACCTTACCAAGTGTTAGTAAAGGAATAAGAAAATTATATACAACAAAGTATTAGAAAATATTTATAATCACTAACATGCTTAATTTATGTAAACCAGTTTATAATGATGATACTTCTTTGCTGCTTTTATAATCTCAACTAAAACTCTACTTCTGGTTAAGAACAGTCTAGATTTTTATTTTGTAAAATAAGGAGATATGAGCCTTACCAAGTGTTAATAAAGGAATAAGAAAATTACATACAACAAAGTATTAGAAAATATGAGCAGAAAAGCAAAATAACATATAGGATATATATTTTTTAAATCTAGAAGTAGAAAGATGCTCTTATAATAGAAAATTACATAGTTTTTGGAGGATACAAGAGAACCAAGAAATTAAGATCAATGGAAGATGAATGAAATTCATCAAATTCTGAAATTGAAATGAGTTCCAAAGACTGGTTTTCTTAAACTAATCTAAGAAGTATTACTCAATCACCTTATTTTGGCATCTAGCTGTCTAACCTAAGACAACATGGAAATTTCATTAAAGAATAACAGAACATATTTGGGGTTATCAAAGTTATTCTACCAGCTTACATTTGTGTGAAGCAAGACTTTTAAATTCTTTCATGCAGATCTCTTACTGTGAAGATATTCCATACATGACAGGTACCGAAAAATCAAGAAATAATTGAGCATGATGTTCAGGTCTTAAGGCAAATCTAATCAGAGTTACAGTCAAGGGTACTATAAATCACTGTTTTCTGTCATATAATTTACATTGTCAGCATCAGATGGTAGAGAAACATGCTGCTCTAAATGAAATTAAATTAGGGTACAGGCAATGAGAAAGATAAGCAGGAGAGAGAACATTTCCAGAGGAAAAAGCACATTTAAGTGAAGAAATATAGTCATAGTATCATTGATGCAAACAACACCTCAGTGAAAACCACTTTAACCTTTGCTTTTTAAAAATCCTCAATGTGAAAGGGAAATAACGTTGAATACAGTTTTTGGGTAGCCTTCTTTATTTAAATTTAGAAATCTCTGAAAAGGCAGAAAATACTGCCTTCATAAATATTCTCTTTCCTTTCAATGTTCTCTTAGATGAATTCAAACTAAGCTACAATTTATAACTATACTATACTGAGAAGATCAGAAAAACAACATTATGGATAAATTTAAAGCAGAATAATCTTCAAGATATAAGGTTCCCTGGGACTAGGTCAAGCAGAGGTACCGTTGATACTAGAATAAGTACGTAACATACAGAAATCTATCCACTGGCAGCCAAATTTCTGCTAGGTGGTTAATAATATTATTAAACATGCAGATAGGTAAGTGTATATGTACAACAGCACTGTATAAAATATGCCCATGTCAACATTTTCTTATTTTCACAGAAAAACAGATTTAAGATTGCATAAAGCATAGGAGGAGGAAGATAGTCACAGTTCCTCATACTACACAAAGGAAAACCCTGGCCTCCAGAAATCTATACACAAATTCATAAGCCAAGCCCTGTAATACTTGGCATTTATACAAATGATGTAAAACAAATATAGAATAATACTATATTATAAAGAAATTAGGCAAGTGAGAATCATAATAAATACCTAAAAATTTGAAAACTAAGACAGATCTTAACTGGACACTAGTATGAATGTTTAGACACATTTTTGAAAAAAAAAACTTAGAGCAATGAAAAGGCACATGGTGTCAGTCAACTAAAAACTGTCTGGTGGTAGGGGAATAAAGGTAACCTGGGAGCAACAAAATGAGAAGGGCAGTCAATGAAATGTTCAAAATATATCTGCCATGCAATATGTAATGAAAGACAGAAAAGATCAAGAGACAAGTCCAGTGATGTGAGAGGACAAAAGCTACTGATAAACTACAGTAAAAAATAAAAATAAAAATAAAAAAAATAAAAAAATAAAAAAATGGCTAAGTAGAAGTATATTTTGTATTCAGAGCTTGGTGTCGGCAATGAGGGGGTCATGTTTATTAATAATATCATAGCTGTCACCTTCTAGGGAAGGGACCCTAGAAGGATCCAAGGGAATCTGGAAAGCCTCTAAATTTCATGCAAAAAATATGCCTGTGCGTGAATTTTTCTGAGAAGGATTTGCAGGATTAAGACCCCAAGCAAGTTACTTAACCTCACTGTTATAAACCTGGGAAAATTACTTAGCTTCACTTTCCCTCAGCTTCCTAATTAAAAAAAATTATGAATAATGGTATCCATCTTATGAAATTGTTGGGAGGATTAAGTGAAATATTTGCAAAGCTCTTAGAAGCATATCAGAGCCAGTGTATACTCAATGATTATTTGTTGCATGAAAGAAAGTTCTCTGTAATGTAAGTCCCTTGAACTGAGGTTCTCTGGGAGTAGAGCTTAGGTAATCCTACAAACAACTGCATCCCTAGCATCCAGGAGAGTGTCTGGCACAGAGGAGATGTTAGATAAATACATTAATTTAATAAAAGAATGGATCTATCACTAAAAATTAAGAACCAATGCTTTGGAGGTACTATCTCAGTTAGCCTTCTGCTATTACTAACAAGAGTGCTCCCAGCATTTTCTTTCACAGGCAAAAGGAGAGGGAAGAAGGCTCCTAAGTGGTCTTTAATCTTATCCTCCAGGGTTCTTAATCCTGCTGGGCATCAGCATGACTCCTGGAAAGCTTCTAAAACACAGACTCCTGGGCACAACTCCTAGATTTTGATGCAGCCAGGCTTGAGTGATATTGCTGGTGACTTCATGTGAAGATATATAACTAGTTTGTCACATTTTTAATGTTTGAGAAAAGACATTAATTATCTTTATTTGGTTTTGCTTAATATATATGTGTGTATATATACATATATATATAAATATACACATATATAGTATATAAATACATACACACATACACACAGAAATCCTGGCACAGCAATTAAAAACAGGCCTTCCTACTCAAGAGGACTGCGGAGTGCCATTTAGGACAATTCATGAAGTCCAGCATACTCTGAGCACCCTACCCCAAGTGGTCTGTTAAGTATCTAATTTCTTTACATGAAGAGCTCTCACGTGAGACTCCTTCTGGCATGTCTTTCTTTCCCCCGTTTACAGATGTAATTTTGTGAAATGAGATCACATGACACAGGTCTTGTTACCTGCAACCACCTGTGTTCTTTACACAAAATAATAACTTTAAGCATTGATTTTGTGGGTGGGAGGTGGAGCATAAGTTCCTCTAAGGGGGATCTGAAGTGACCGTCAACAGTCAGTTCTTAAACCCCTCCTTTTTTAGGGATCTGATTTTCTGAGACACTAATATTGCCAAAGCAGAATGTGTCTCTGCTAAACACGAGGCAAAGGTGAAACTGCTCTCAGGGTTAGTTCATTTGCTACCACACTACGATGTAAAGGCTTCTGTTACTTAAAAAAGAAGCTCTCACACACACATAAATTAAAGACAGATTACATTTGAAGAGGAAGATAAAGCAAAGGATAGTATCTCAGGCTCTCCCCAAAACAAGAACTAAACAAAGATTAAAATGCATTAGGCACAGTCAATACTTTTAGAAAAATGTGAGAATTAAACACGTGCCTAAAATTACTTATCTATAAAGCATTAATCCATGAACATACTTGAAAACAGGAGAACTTCACTCAAATCTGTTAAGAAATTCAAAAGTCTTTAAGATTTCATGTGCTACTTTCAGACCAAAATAAAATTTCATGAACACGTTATAAACCCTTGAAAATGCATTTTTTAAAAATTTAAGTGCTGATATACCACTATAATTTCATCTGCAATTTCTTACACTGAGGGACTATTGCCTTTTATCACAGGTTTATTAAGTTTTACAGCATATGAGTGTGCTATGTGAAGCAGAGAATTACATTTTCATTTCCTTCTCAGAGAAATGAGAAAAAATACTCTAGTACTTACTTTTCTCCATAAAACCTCTCAAAGAATTTTTCTTTCCAAGGTTCTGTTTTCTTTTCCTTCTCAATTTCTTGCCTTATCCGCAATTGCATTTCTGGGGTAAACTCTCCTAAAAAGAAAATGCTAATGTATTGAGTAAATGTGGTCACATCTTTTGCCAATTAATAAAGAAAACATGTAATTCATCTGAGTAAACTTTTATGGATCTTGAAAAGCACTAGGACAAATAATGATAACATTTCTACAGCTTCCCTTTTTATGAACATCACTCAAAATGTTCATAAAAATGCTAAAGCTAAATGCTTTAGAAGAACGCTAAAGCATTTAGCAAATGTATTACATGCTAGGGGATACAAATAAAAGAGAGTATATTCACTGTCTTTAAGGAAATCAGTCTGCTGGAAATAGACTATAATATAATGTATAAAGCCCTGTATAGGCCATAATAATAAATGTAGTGAAATATAGAAAGTAAAGCGCTTAATTCTGCCTACGTTGATTAAGGAGGATCACATATAGGAGCTGATTCTTGAGTTAAATTTTGAAGGTTGCTCAGGCTTTTATAAAGTAATTAAATCACAAGGCCAGAGATACGAATCCATGTATTTATGATCTTTTGGGTGGCCAATTGTGAGTAAAATGTAGGAAGAAATAAAATGGGAAATAAAAGCTGAGGTCAGTTACCCAATAGATGTTCTAAAGAATGTTCTTCACTTTTCTATGAGAGACAGGGGGAGGTTCTGGTGGCATTCAGTGTGGAAGGCACATGGCCAAATAAGCTGTGTAGAAAAACAGGTCTGACAACAGAGTGAAGAACTGGAGGACTGCAGCTATAGGGCTACTGAATAGCACACAGGAGAGGTGGAGATTACCATTGGGCCAGCAGCAGCAGGAATGCTGAAGAGGAATCAAGTACAATCAAGTAACAGTTCATGACCAGATAGGCATGGAGAAAAGGAATAGGAACAAAGACATCGGTAAGGTTTCAAACTGAGGAACTATGAGGACAGTTGTGACATTACAGAAATAGAGGAAACAGAAGAAGGAGTAGAGAGGGAAGAGAAGCTAGTGAATTTAATACTGGGCATTTTGGTTTAAAGTTCCTGATATCAGCTAATGAGATCTGCTAAGCATTTGAAAATAAAACACTGGGGAAGGAGTCAGGGGATTAGGTAAGGGGGTGAAGGCCAGATTTGAAAATTCTTGGCATGCTGGCAATAGCTAAAACCAAGGTGGTGAATGAGGCAGCTTAGGGAATACTATGATTAGAAAAGAAAATGCTGGAGGCATCAGATGGAAGAATAGGAGATCATGATGAAAGCTGAGCAAGGGCTGGCAGAAATGTAGCCGCAGAAAAATAATTTAAATTCTGTTTTTAAAATCTAAAGTAGATGGTTTCAAGTCAGATGGGGTGAAAAAACAAATGAGATATTGGTGACGGAACTTGAAATGTAAGGACTGAGAACAGCAAATTGGAATTTGCCATTAGTAATTATTATTTTTTTTTTTTGAGACAGGGTGTCACTCTGTTGCCTTGGCTGGAGTGCAGTAGCATGTCCAGTAGGTCAATCACTGCAGCCTTGACTTCCTGAGCCTAAGTGATCCTTCTACTGTAGACTCCTGAGTTGCTGAGACTATAGGTACGCACCACCACACCCGGCTGATTTTTGTATTTTTTGTAGAGATGGAGTTTCACCATGTTGCTCAGGCTGGTCTTCACTCCTGAGCTCAAGCAATCTGCCTGCCAAGGCCTCCCAGAGTCCTGGGATAATAGGCATAAGCCACCACGCCTGGCTAGTATTCTTCTCTAGGAGGAATATTTCAGTTGTACAGAGTTGGCCCACCCTGACTGTAACAGTGTGAGTGTGTAAAGAGGAAAAATATAGTAGCATTGGGCACTTTTTAGTCTTTCAAGAGAGTTGGTGACTAAAGCAAGAATAAGGTGAAGCAGTAACATCCGGGGAAGAGAGCATTCAATGAATTTTCTTTAGGTGCCAGGATGCTTAAGAGAATGCATAATGGATCAAACAGTGTCACTAAAATTACCATCCCCAAGAAAATGTTGCTGCATCAAAAATTTTACGATGTTCAAGATAAAATTATGCTTTCTTCAAAAATATCTGACATCAATAATGTCAAGTATAACAAAAGAATTAGTGAACTCATTTGGAAAGGGATATGAGTTTTTTACTAAATTAAAGTGTACTGTAGGGGAAAAAGACTGGGAAATCAGAGAAAGGTACAAAGCTCAGTACAGTATGTGTACTCCAATAGGTCACATAATAATAGAAAATACAAATTTACCTTCTGCCAGTCGCTGTTTCCACCCTTGTGCTGCATATGCAAAGAACTCATTATTTAGAGCTGAAGTACTGAGGCGTAAAATTCCATCACTTCCCATCTAGGAAAATAAGCCGACAAAAACAAGGTTCCATCAGGAGTAACTCAAAGTAAAAGTATGCAGGAAAGAATCAAAAACTGAGTGGTATTGGATGGTGTATGTGTGAGGTGGAGGAAGGGGGAAGGAGACAGAGAAAGGAGAAGGGAGAGCGAGCAGGAGCTCCAGTGAGAGCATGTGCAGGGTAGGAGGAAGAGAGGAAAGTGACCCAACAAAAGATTGGTCTCCTGGGATGAATACTAGGAGATTAGATGTATGCATTCTGCTTGCTGATGTGTAGGAGACAGAAATAATTAGTGTTGTCCTTGGCTGGCTTCTTATGTAGTTGGTGAGTGAATTTAAAACACATAACAAATTAAACAACGTCAAGCATTAGGTGAGTGAGAATTAAGAAGCTCAAAATGTAAAAGCTCGGAGAATATATGTATGTGGATATGAGAGTGTAGGAAGAACCTGATGCAGCCTCATGAGAGTCTAAGAGGATCTGGACAGAATGGTTAGAGATAAAAGCGTAAGGTATACTGTCAACGAGCATGAGCATTACTGTAGAAGCAGAACATAATGAACTATCAGTAACTGGGGCATTTATGAAGGTGTGAAGATGGTTTCAAAAGGCCTGGCAAACTGTAAACCCAATTAGATCTTCAAAGATTTCCTCTTACTTCCACATATAGAATTCATATATCCTAAACACTAATTATAATTACCTGAAAACACACTTAGAAATTTCTTATCCTCATTTTTTTATTTGTTTTTGATCTTCTCTACACTCCGTTTTCACCTATTGAAATACCATCACTCTTTTAAAATTTAACTCAAATAATGCCTTCATGAATGTTTCAGCTGAATCATCATTCAGGAGCAAAGGAGAATACTGAACATAAAAAGCAAGTATATTATCTTAAGGTGGATAATAGCTAACCAAAGCCAGCAAAGAGAGACACTGAGAACAAATGCAAGATATGCTGATTGTTGACGCTGTGACATCTACAGGGAGGCCACAGATTCGAGATCATGAGGGTCTTCATTTAAGATGGCACTGGTAACCACACTAAAATATTCAATACACTTGAAAATTTTCAGGCAACATTTCATTTATTCATTGATTTATTGTTTATTCATGCTCAATTATTTCATCTTATTCAACAGAAACTTGTTAAGCCACTCATATGAACCCATGTGCAGGGCACATGTATGGGTGCTGGAAATTCACTGGCAATAAAGAAAAATACCCTGTATTTATATTCTGAATATATTCTACATAGAACAGATACTTTTGGTCCTTGTACGCCCTTTTCACCCACCTGGGTTCAGCATGACTGATGTACAGTTACATCACCATGTCAATGTTCCACCTCATAGGTTTACCAAAGCTCTGATATATGAATGAATAAATATCTCAGCTTCCCCATCCTTTGACTGGACAACTCTCGGACACTATCCTCTGCAGTGTGGTTTATGCACTCAACCAAATGGGTGCTGTTTGGTGGTATGTTCCCAATGGCTAGAATACATGGATCTGGGAACTAAGGGACAGAATGAAAAAACCTTTGCACTATCATTCCCAAACAACCACTTGCAGACTGCATGCATTCTGTCCCCATAGCTCTAGCCTCTGTGGGATTAGAAGTCCAGGTTCCCAGCAGGGAATCACTTCTATTAGAGTAGGGTTTCTCAAGATTGGCACTGTTGTCATTTGGGGCTAGATAATTCTTTTTAGTGGGGGCATGTCCTGTGTAATGTCAGATGTTTGGCACCATCCCTGGACTCTACCCAGTAGATCCCAGGAGCAATTCCCTATTAGATGTAACCACAAAAAGCATCTCCAAACACTGCCAAATGTCCCGTGGGGGCAAAATCATCCCTACTTGAGAACCACTGCACTAGTGGATAATGTAAGGGCCCTATTGTAGCCAAAGCTTTGTCTAGTTACTTTGTATTACTCATGCTGTTGGACCAGTAGGCAAAGAAAGGAGACAGGATAACCAATGAACCCTAACCATCATGAGGAAATAAGACTGCTGCAACAGGGAAGGGATGAACAGAAGGGTGTTGGGAATGCTGGGGATTCCCTGGGACATCTCTTGGTGTTATTCGTGCCTGGTGATTGACATCCTGACAGGGCAAGACAACCAATGGCTCAAACTCCTCAGGGATGGTGGTCGGGGTCACTTCTAGAAGTACTGACTAAGAGTGAGAAAATCAGAAATGAGTATCAAAGGAGGGAGATGATGAGCTCCAACAACATCCTTAAAACCAGCTTGAGACTGGCCAGCCTATAGCTGATCCACTAACCGTCTGGTCATAAGTCTTGTTATTTTCATTTTTGTCTTCTTTCCAATATATTAGTATTATGATCAGTTACTTTTTAAAGAGTTAAAGACAGAGGGAGCTTAACGTGAGGCACAAGATCTGAGTGGTACAAGAGGAAGTCTACACCAGACATTTCTGATACTCCACTTTATATCATCTTGGCTACATGAGTACAGAGTAAAGAGGGTAAACAGTTGAATCCACTACAGTTGAATTCACTTAGGTCCAACCTAAGCCTGTAACACTCTAAGACTTTCTCTGAAGCAAAAAGAACTTCAAGTTCCCCCACAGGTACAGCCTGGAGATGCAGAGTTTGTCCCTGGGTGCAACTCCCAATTTATTAGAGACAACAGACTGTAGAAAAATGCTTCATTGTCCTGCTGTCCTCCTGTGGAACAGTTTCGTGGCTCATTCTACACATTTTCTCCAATAAATGAGCCACAGTTGTCCAAAGGGCTTCTCTCCTCCCTGTCTCACCCTATTTAACACCTGGCTTTGGCTCTAAAATGACCTGTCCTCCAGTTCTTGTTCCAGTACTGTTTCAGGAGGGAAAAGGTGAGGAGGTTCCTAAGTAAGACACCAAACCTAAAGAGCTTGGGCTTTATGCTTTACATGGGAGCAGCCCAGTAAACGTACCATAGGCCCCAGGTTAGTCCAAGTTTCCCCCTCAGTTTACTCATGCATATTTATTACCTTTTTCAATGTAAGCCATGATGGTGGAAAGTTGTGAAGTGCCACTTTAGGCAATGGGAAATATCAAATTTTTGAAGCCAAGGAAAAAACCTAAAAGGTATGTGTTTAAAAACATGACTTTGGTAGCTGTGTAACAGAAGAGAGAAGGAAAAATGAAACTGAGACATTGCAAGAAAGGGTATTGGAGTATTTCAGTAAAAGGCTATAAAAGAAAGACAAATCTGAGATATATTTATGACTGCGTGAAGGTCTTCAGGATTAAGAAGGTAAAGGCATTGGAAGAACATTTCAGGAGACATCAAAGTTGCTCAGGATGATTCTGGGAGATGGAGTGGATGAAATGATGGCCAACCTTGAGTACAAGTCTTTGAGAAATGTTATAAAGAAGTTTTAGTAAAGACAATAAGGGTGAGGACAAGATAGTCATATAAATGATATGCCTCTATGAAGTCCGAAATTTTTCTACAAATATTAACTTTGAATAGATGCCCTTGTGATTCCAGAGCCTTGAGAAAATGGCAACTCAATTTAGAAAGATTAAAAGGGGAAAGGTATTCATATTGTAAAGACAGATTTCAATTAAGACTAACAGGTGGAAGGCAAGTTCTCTAAAGAGGGAGAGAAAGTTACTCACTCTGGAGCACATGTATAGAAGGCACGGTGGATTAGAATTATTCTATATTTGAGGACTTAGATTTTGCCTTATAAACTTCTATAGTCAGTATAACATTTAGCATCCTGCAGAGAGTAAACAAAAGTTTATTGTACTGCCCTTGCTTTGGGTAGGGAAGGATTTAAAATTTAACTCCAGTAGCTGATATACAGAAGTTGAGTTCCATATATCCTACCAAGCCAGGGGCATGGTGAGTAATTAAAATTTCAGCATAATTTTAAGATACAAATAAATACCAGATCCAGATTAGCTCTGACAGATTCTCCAGATCTCAGCACATGGAAATGCAAGGCAGTGTGACATAAACACACTCAAGAATATGAAAGCTAGCCCTGGAGGAAAAAATATTTTTATTTTAAAAGAGAAAAATAATTTTAACTGCCAGATCCCCAGGCTGTGACAGACAGTACAATTAAATACTAGTGCTGAATTTGATTTAGGAAATAAATGCCAATGAAATATTTTAAATATACCATTAATTTTATGGGTTTTAAGAAATACTGTCCAAAAGATATATTTGAATGAACTGGAACGATAAACATTTCTGAAAGATTTATTCCTAAGCTATAATGTGTTTTCCTGATTACCCAAAATAGAAATGTTCATTCCCCAAATCACCTAACTCTCTTATAATGAAGTATCTAACTATTGATAAGTTATAGTTCCTATTTCATTAGCAGGAGAAAAATTCTGATCATAATCTTTGTTCCAAAGGAAAATAAACACTAAAAGAAAACTTACTCACATAGAGATCCTTTTACAAAGGTGTATACTCTTTCTTGGAAAGTATATCATGTGTCTTTGGTATGGATACTATTAACATACATTTTAAGGAATGGGTGCCAACTCGAATTCAAAGGGTTAAACAAACTGTCCTCCTTGCATATCATACAACGTTTGAAGAAGAATGCATGTTAATTCAGTGCAAGAATAGATTTACATTTAATAATAATCCTTTAAACCCCTACTTTCTAAACCACTGTTTTCTTATTTTGTGTTTCTTGCAAGTGATTCTAACTGCATGGTATGAGAGTTGCTGAGAACAGTGAGTGCTGGAGTTAGAAAGTGGCTAAATAATAATGGTGCACCAAGAAATACTAAGTAATCTGGACTTCATTCTACAGGAAACGAGGAGTCATTCAAAGTAAAGCCAAAACATGAAGAAAACATTCACATTGAGTATGTGCAGGTAAGATGATTGCTGCTCTAGAAAGGGTATCAGGATGAGCCTCTCTAATAGAATTAATGAGAGATATTTGAGCAGAAAGAAATGCAAAAGCAAGCCACACAGCCAGCTGGGAAATAGTTAGTCAAGCGAAGAGAATGTAAATGCAAAGGCCCTCAGCTGGGTCTTGCAAGGAGGCCCTTGGAGCTAGACAGCAGAAAGTGGGAGGAAGAGGAGCGGAGGGGACAGGATCACACTGGGCCTTGTCACCCACTGTACAGACTGCCTTCTCCCTCAAGGGGGCTGGAAAGCCTTTGGAGGGTGTTGGTCCAAAGAATGATAAGATCTGACATTTCCAAAGGTTAGCTCTGATTGCTGTGTTTAGAAAAATGTTTAGAGTACTGCTGTCTAATAGCAATATAAAGGTGAGTCACATATGTGATTTCAATTTTTTCTACTAATCATGTTGGAAAAACGAAACAGGTAATTAACTTCAATAATGCATTTTCTTTAATCCAAACTATCCAAAATATTATTTCAACATATATTCAATATAAAATATTGTTAATGAGGTATTTTACACTCTCTTTGAAAACAAATGCTTCAATATCCAGTGTATCTTTTTAATAGCACATCTCACTTCATATTCTAGTGAGCCATATTTCTAGTGCTCAAAAGCCTCAAGTGGCTAGAGGCTACTGTACTAGACAGCATAGCTTTAGCAGATAAAGATCTACTGGGCACACTAGTATATAGAGTTTTCAATAATCCAGGAATAAAATGATAGTAGCTTGGACTGGGGTAACAGCACTGGAGGCAGCGTGAAATGGTTAGGTTCTGATTACATCCCGAAGATTGAGCCAGCATAATTTGATGATAGATTAAATGTGTGGTATGAAAGAGGGCAGGCGAGGATGATATCAAGAATTTTGGACTTAGGAATGAAAAGTAGAAAACTGCTAATTAGTTTTAAAAAGACAAGACTATAGGCAGAGGAGGTTGTTTTAGCACTACATCAGGTGCTAAATTATAATTCCCAGTAGATGCCTTCGATCATCTACTATAATCAGGTGCTGATTATAATTCCCAGTAGATGCCTTCGATCTGTTACTCCTACTACAGTGTAGAGGATGCCCTGGAAAAAGGCAAGACTAAGACAGGGATTTCTGTTAACTAGCATCAAGAGCAAGCAGAACCAACGATGAAAAGTTTTCAGATTGTTCAGGCCGTGGAAACAGAGAGGAAGGAGAACATTCAAGAGAAGTATAAAAACCAGAATTGATGGCACTGAGTGATAACTGGGGTTGAGAAAGATGAGACAAAGATGTGGAAGGTGATTTCCAGGAATAAGGCTTGCTAACTGGGTAGAGGCTGGCACCAAACATGAGGACAGGAAAAGGCACAAGCGGGAAACAGTATTTAGGAATAAGAAATGAAGGCTTTGGCTATGTTGATGTCAGTAACTGAGAATAGGGCAAGATGCTCAATGGTAAATATTTTTCCAAATAGGAACGATTAGCAAATAAAGTGTAGTTGGAAACATGGGTATAGATGAGAACATTCGAAGAATATTTACCAAAAGAGAAGATGGCTTAAAGCAGAGTCCTGAGGAATACTAATGTAAAAGGAATGAGGAGGTAAAGTAGATCCTGTTAGGAAGACTAAGAAAAAGCAGAAAGAGGTAGGAAGAAAATCAGAGCAGGTGGCATCATATTGATAGGTGTAAGGGAAGAATGTGCTTGCAGAAGGTGATCTGTATTGTAGACGTGCTAATATCTATCAAGCCTTTTAGCATTACTAAGGTAAACAGTGTGTGCAGTACACTATGTTAGCTGTTGTGTCCAATACAAAAATCAATAGGATCTTTAGAGCAAAGACAACCTAGACAGTGAGACACTAATCAGGAGTCTAACACAATATAAGAGAGTAATGAGCATATGAACTATCATATGTTGTTATCATTGAGCCACTTACACCCTGCATGATTAAGCACCCAATGCCCCTGTAGTCTACATCCCAGTAAGAATAAAAGCCAGGGTACTGACTCCCTTTAAAAGGTAAATTTTAATTTTTTCCTTACCACTAAGTATAATTCAGACGGCCCAGGAGACTCTACAGATATGCTCAAGATTTATCCACAAGGGAAAATGTTATCCTTTAGAATAACATAAAGATAGGCATAAAAATGAAAGAAGGCTGTTAAGAGGGATGGATTCCCTAAAGGAGATAGATCAGCAGTATGCCAAAGACAATTTTGCAAATAAGTTTTCAAAGTTATTTCCAAAATTGCAGTAAGACAATATTACCAAAATTGTGTTTTGAAAACCAGGCATTTTAATAGATAAATCCATCTAAAAGAAATGCATTCTTCCATACAATAAATATAGCCTGCATGTACTAAATATGGTTAAGTAGTTTCATTTACTGTATTATCTAATAGGCTCAAATTTATTTTAAATTCTGAAGAATAAATTATACAGTATTTCCCAAACTTTTAAACTTTATAATCATCTCACAGAACAACCATCAGTATCTCATGGAACAACTATTCCCCAGAATATAGTTTGGGAACTGATGCAGTAAGAGTTGTAAAAGTATCATTGACAGAAACAGCCAAACGTGATAAACATGAGACAATGAATCTCCCCATGCTAGAGACTATATCCCTCTTTAACAAATGAATATAAGTTTCTATTCTGAGAATATTGTGAGAACTAAGTATTCAGAATAAATACTGAAAAAATATTAAAGATGATGTAATAAACCTTAACCTACAAGCTTGAAAACCTCAAGTCAACGCCACTGAAGGAAACAATTCTTTGCAACCACTGTCAAAAAAGTCCTAATATATGTAATAATTTTTTAAGTACTGTGATATAATCAAGACTATATCTACTCATATGAGGGCTAAATAAAAAATGTTATACAGGCATACCACAAAGACACTGCAAATTCAGTTCCAAACTACAACAATAAAGTGAATGTTGCAAAAAAATAAGTCACATAAATTTTTTGGTTTCCCGGTACATATAAAAGCTATCACTATACTGTAGTCTATTAACTGTACAATAGCATTATGCTAAAAATCAATTTACATACCTTAATTAAAAATACATTATTTCTGAAAATGCTAACAATAATCTGAGCTTTCAGTGAGTCATAATTTTTTTGCTGGTGGAGGGTCTTGCATGGATGTTGGTGGCAGCTAACTGATCAGGGTGGTTGGTGGATGCTGAAGGCTTGAATGGCTATGGTAATTGCTTAAAATAAGCTGACAACAAAATTTGCTGCATTGATTGACTCTTCCTTTCCCAAAAAAACTTATCTGTAGTATGTGATGCTGTTTGATAGCATTTTGCCCACAGCAGAGCATCTTTCAAAATTGGAGTCAATCCTCTTAAACCCTGCCGCTGCTTTATCAACTAAGTTTATGAAATATTAGAAGTCCTTTGTTTTTACTTCAACGACGTTCATAG
Source organism: Colobus angolensis palliatus (assembly GCF_000951035.1). Classification (NCBI taxonomy): domain Eukaryota; kingdom Metazoa; phylum Chordata; class Mammalia; order Primates; family Cercopithecidae; genus Colobus; species Colobus angolensis. The sequence continues at coordinate 4,144,649 of NW_012115378.1, forward strand.
CATCTTAACCCAGAGTCAACTGCATCTCAAGAAACCACTTTCTTTACACATAAGAAGCAACTCCTCACTTATGAAAGTTTTATCCTAAGATTGCAACAATTCAGTCACATCTTCAGACTATACTTCTAATTCTAGTTCTCTTGCTATCTGCACCGTATCTGCAGTGACTTCCTCCATTGAAGTCTTGAACTCCTCAAAGTCATCTATGAATATCAGAATGAACTTCTTCCAAACTCCTGTTAATGTTGCTATTTTGAACTCCTCCCATGAATCAGAAATGTTCTTAATGGCATCCAGAATGGTGAATTACTTCCAAAAGACTTTCAATTCACCTTGCCCAGAACCATCAGAGGAATCACTATTGATGGCAGCCACAGAAAATGCATTTATTAAATAATAAGACTTGAAAGTCGAAGTCTTATTCGATCACTCCTTGATCCATATGCTGCAAAATATGTATTGCATCAGTAATATGAAAACAACATTAATCTCCTTTTACATCTCCATCAGCTTCTTCAGTGAGCCAGTGCATTGTCAATCAGCAGTATATTCTGAAAAGGATATTTTTTTCTGAGCAGTAAGTCTCAACAATGGACTTAAAATATTCAGTAAGCCATGTTGTAAACAGATGTGCTGTCATTCAGGCTTTACTGTTCCATTTACAGAGCAAAGGCAGAATAGATTTAGCATAATTCTAAAGGGCTATAGGATTTTCGGAATGGTAAATGAGCACTGGTTTCCACTTAAAGCCACCAGCTGCATTAACACCTAACAGAAGGGTAAGTCTATCCTTTCAAGCCAGGCATTGACTTCTCCTCTCTAGCTATAAAAGCCCGATGGCATCTTTTTCCAATTCCATCTACATTAAAAATCTGTTGTTTAACACAGCCACCTTCATCAATAATCTTAGCTAGGTCTAATGAATAACTTGCTGCGGCTTCTACATCAACCACTGCTGTTTCACCTTGCACTTTTAGATTATAGAGGTGGCTTCTTTCCTTAAACCTCATGAGTTAATCTCTGTTAGCTTCCAAGTTCCCTTCTAGCATATCTTCACCTCTCCAAGCTTTCAGAGAATAAAAAAGAGTTAGGAGCTTGTTCTATATTAGGCTCTGGAGTAAAGGAATATTGCGGCTGATTTGATCTTCTATTCAGACCACTAAAACTTCCTCCATATCAACAATAAAGCTGTTTCACTTTCTCATCATTTGTGTGTTCAGAGGAGTAGCACTTTTAATTCCCCTCAAGAACTTTTCCTTTCCATTCACAACTCAGTTAATTATTTGGTGCAAGAGGCCTAGCTTTCGGCCTATCTCAGCTTTCAACATGCCTTCCTCACTAAATGTAATCATTTCTAGTTTTCGATTGAAAAGTGAGACGTATGCAACTTTTCCTTCCACCTGAACTCTTACAGGCCATTGTAGGGTTATTAATTGGCCTAATTTTAATACTGCTGTGTCTTAGGAAATAGGGAGGCCTGAAGAAAGGGAGAGAAATGGGAGACGATTGCTCAGTGAACAGTCAGAACACATTTATGGATTAAGTTCACTGTCTTATAAGGGCATGGTTTGTGATACCCCAAAACAAATAGCAAAAAAATCATCGATGATACATCGCCATATATATAATACATTATCATATTTTAATATTGAAATATATAATTATAATAAAAATGCTGGAAATATTATGAGAATTACCAAAATGTGACACAGACACACAAAATGAACACATGCTGTAGGAAAAATGGAACGGTGCCCATAGACTTGCTCAGTGCAGGGTTGCCTCCAACTTTCAATTTACCAAAAAACACAGTATTTGTGAAGTGCAATAAAGCAAAGCAAATTAAAACAAGGTAAGCCTACATAGCTTTCATCCTTCCTCCAAGTAAGTTTTAAAAGTATGCGTGGAATCAAGCAAAAGTGAACACAAAGTAAATTTCAGAGAGAAAATATTACTGAACAAAGCAGCACTTAGATGGAAATGTGGAAGGCTTTTTGTCATTATTGTTACGATGGAGTTTTAAAGATGTCATAATAAGAGCCTGTCTTCCTCTAAGCTGTCCTTTTCTACTACTTACTGCTTTTGTGATACGTGTATATATGTACACCTCTATATCCATCTATACATATATATACATATGTACTTTAATATACATACATGGAACATGCATACACATTTATGCAATTATCTATATACACACATACATATATGTGTGTACAATTTTTTCTTTTTCCTTTGCAAATAGAATTTTTAGCCAATCCAACCACTTGGCCAAAATAATGGTCTCCTTTCAAGTGGAACCTTTTGCTGTTCTCAAGAGAATGAGAACTATCCTCCTGATCCCACCACATGACCTGTCTAAATTTCCAAATCAGCAGAGGAGATAATCTATCAGATGTTGGGGAGGCTATTCCTTAGAATAAGACTGTAGGAAAGCAATTTCTTAGGCCCCAATTAAGGAAAGAAAACAATTCTCTTGTTCTAAGAGAAAAGGGTTTTCTTATAATTGCTGCTAAGGATTTCAGCATATATAATCAGGAAAGCCGTATTTGAGGGATGTATGCAATGTTAAAAGCAAATGAAACAAGGAGAATATTAATATTGATTCTTGAAAGGTTTCAGGTATTCAGTTTCAACTACTGTGCTTACATGGGATCTCCCTTAAGCTTTCATGCAATATTAGTTAAAACAATAATTATTTTCCAATGATACTATTCTACAGTTTAAAATTCTGACACCTTTTCTAAGAATCAATCCGTTTTCATATTCCAAAGACAGGAACTGCTATTAAAATGCTATAATTTCTGATTCTTCAGCAGCCTGCTCAGAAGAGATGTAGCCTGTGGCAAAATCAGTAAAAATAACTGAAATAAAGACATCTAAAGGCAAAAGTAAAGCCTCTGACAGAACACGCTTTCATCAGCTTCTCCACAATTAGAGAAGTGTTTGATGTTCACAGTATATCTACTTCATGACAAACTTGTGGAGGACATTTGGCCACATCTTGGGACATTCTGCTGGGCCTCGATGAGAAGTGATGTTTTCAAAATTGGAACAAGTTGTAGCAAATATGAGAACGTGTATGTTTTAAAAGAGAACCTTTTATAATTGTATTTTATTTAATGTTCCCTCTGTGTGTAGCAGAGTGGGGGGGGGGCTGGGGGTGGGGGCAACTTCCAATGTACCCAGTCATGAATACTAATGTTTTATTTAGTGAAACTCAAGCTCATGTTCTTGTATAGATAAAATAAGGTTATGTTATACTGTAGTGGGAACCAATGAATCACTGTTTCCATTTGTAATACACTGAACAGCTGTGTTTAAGTGACTATCTATTAGTCATTCCCATTTAACAAACATTTCACAGCATCTACTATGTGCCAGGAACTGTGAAACAGACAGACAGCTTCTGCTGCTCCAAGAGCCTTGCACCTAGAGTGGTAAAGGGTAAAATGTCCTTTTTAATGGCATGGGGCATACCTACAGAAGGAAAGGATGCTATGAGAGTCCTCGAGTCTGGGTATCTAACGTATCTTTAATTCCCCCTTGTAGCCTGGTAATATCTACGCCCAAAGGTAACTGTCTTATCCTCTCCTCCCCTTTAACATTGGCCCTGATCTACTTCCTCTTCCATAAAAACGGTAACAATAATAATAAAGACTATCATTAACTGAGTGCCTTCAACAACCCTAAAGATGGGTACCTTAGTCTGTCTGGTCTGCAATAAAAAAGTACCATAGACTGGGCAGCTTATAAACAGCAAAAATTTATTTCTCACTCCTATAGAGGCCAGAAAATTCAAGATTAAGGTATCAGCAGATTCAGTGTCTGGGGAGGGTCTGTTTCTTGATTCACAGATGATGTCTTCTTGCTGTTGCCTCCATGGTGGAAGGGACTAGCTAGATTTCTGGTGTTTCTTATAAGAGAATTAATCCCTTTCATGAAGACTCCGTCCTCATGATCTAATCATCTCCCAAAGTTCCACCTTCTAATAACATCACTATGGGAGTTAGGATTTCAACATATAAATTATGAGGAAACACAAACCTTCAGACTCTAGCAGTAGGTAAGCAGCAAAGTAGGATTTGACTCTCTAAAATAATACCTTTTCCATTATACTACATGACTTTCTTTAGTTCACATGCAGGCATTCATTCTTCCATTGAAAAAGTTTATGTGCTAGATGTTGGAAATACAACAATGAACAAAGAAAGGCATGTTCCCGTTTTATCAAGTTGTAACTATAAATTGTGTTAAGGTCTCTGAAGAAAACAGAAGTACAAGAAGGGAAAATTCTGGGTGCATGCGTGTGGAGGAAGGACTCTCCAAGGCATTTACTTCTAAGCAGAGTTGTATGTGAAGGAAGGGCAGGAAAGAGCCTTAAGGTAAGGGCAGAAGGAAAAGCAACCACAGCTCTGAAAAGGGAGGTAAGGAGTCTTGTTATGAAGGGAAATGATGCGAGAGTGTGGTAGCTGAAGGACTGTGTGGCATCACAATTGTTGCTGCTGTCTCCTCCTGTTTTATTTTTTGGATGGATATTCTTAGCTAACAAGAATCCACTCTCCATGGTTCAGTTTCATTTGTGAACTATGAATAACAAACTACTTAACTTCCCTGAGTTTTTTGTGAGGATTAAATGAATAAATATATGTAAAATATTTTGAATAGTGCTAGCTTAGACAAAGTTCTCAATAAGCTGAGATATAATATTTATTATTTGGTAGGAGGTGTAGCAGACATACTCTAGGAGCCCCTGATGAGTCACACACTTGTAGAATTGCTTATAGCCAATAGAAAATGGAGGAGGTAATGGGCTATCACTCCCTTGATTTTTTATATTATATGAAATGTCATCTTAGCCAAAAGGGGCAGAAATATTCTCCTGCTGGCCTTGAAGAAGCAAAACAACAACAACAACAACAACAAAACAGATTGTAAACTGCCTAAGTGGGTAGCCTTTAAGAGCTGGGGGCTTCAGCCCCACCACTGTAAGAAAATGAATTCTGCCAGCAACTTGCATGAGCTGGGAAGAGGACCCCATGCTGCAGTTAAGAATATAGATGTCAGTGCTTTGATTTCATCATGTTAACACCCAGAGCAGAAGAATCAGCAAAGCTGTGCCCAGACTCCTGACCATGAAAACTAACCTAACTCACTCACAAGCCATAGAGATAACAACGGCATGCTACTTTAAGCTGATAGATGTGTGGTAATTTGTTACACAGCACAGAAAACTAATACAGGGAAGGTGAGAACAACTCACTTGGTTGCTACTCCTTTCTTTATCAGTTGAGAGACAAAATTATATGCGTACATGAGCTGGGTGTGTTTGAGTGTGTGGGATATGGGTCTATGGGATACATAATAAGGGACTTCCCAAAGCACTAAAAGCCAAAGAAGACAGATTAGAAAGAGCAGACTACAATCTCCATGAAGGCAGGAATTTGCACAGCATGACAGATTAGGAACTTAATTAATGTTGAAGGAACTCGTTTTGCCACGATTTAGTTGTATCACTATTTGGTGCCTCTACTTAACCCAACCCAGTTTGTGATACTTTTGTTAGGGTGTAAAAACAACAGATTTTATAAGGAACATACAGGTAGTAGGAGCTACTTTTAATCTTTGATGTAAAGTAACAAAGAGATAGAGAAGGAAGACAATGCATTTTAGCTTTTGCCTAGGGGTTATCAATGCTACAGTTATGTTACTGTAACACAACCTTCCAAAGTGCAGACAATTTATGGCTTCTTATTAAATCAATTAGCTGTGCACAAACGAGAAAATGGGAGGTAAATTCCTTTCATTTAATTTGGTATGATTTAAATTTCCATATATTCTGGTTCCTCTAACATCCTCTAAGGCCAAAAAAACTAAACCAAACCAAAACAAAACAAAAACAACAAACCAATGCCCAGCCTCTCCCAACTCGCAAAGCATCCTTCTGATGTATTCAAGACATTCCATGGTAGTCTCCTTAAGTAACCCAGCAAGTCACAGTGGAAAGAGAGCTTGATTTAAAGTTAGAAAATTGGTCTACTAAGCCCAGCTCTGAATCTTCACAGCTGTCTGAAGATGCTCCAATTTCTTAACAGCTTTGAGTGGCAGTTTGTCTCATTATTCAAATGAGGAAGTAAGCATACTTGCAAAGCTGTTATATGAATTAGAAATAATAAATGCAGATAACCTAATATACTAACATATGAGGAGTAAACATTAAAAAAATTAATATATAATAATACTAAGTGCTTAGCTTGCGATCCTTTAAATCATAGCATTCTCAAATATGCCATTAAAATGGAAGGCAGATATCATGATATTTAAGAAGCAACAATCAGAAGTGACTCTACTTTGAAACTAGGTATCACAACTGGAGAGTTTAATGTTTTGTTGCTCTAGTGCTGGCTGGTCACCCGACCTCTACTGTCACTGTTATTCTACTGAGATATCAGCTCTTTAGCCTTGAGCAAAATCAGTCCTATTACTCAGGCTATAGCTGATTGACCTAGAGATCAGAGTTGGAGCCAAAGCTGGGCCAGAGACATATTACATAACTTGATTAATTAATCACCTCCTTGATATATAGGGAAAGAGAATCTGGGATACCAGAAGAGACACTGTGACATGAACAGATACCCTAGAAATATATAACAAAAGAACAGAGGTAAATGTAAATGCATGTTTAACGTCACCTCCCCACTCAGTTACTGTTTTTTTTTTCAAACCAGCAAATCTTCATTTTTTGCAATCTGAGCAAGGTCAAAGTAACACAACCAGAAAGTATTACACTGAGTAATCTATTATACATTTTCCACCTTGAAGACAGTATACAGTTCATTGAAGAAAGGAATTCCATTTGCAAAGAAAGCCTAAGACCATGAAAAAAGTTGGACTGCAAAGTAATTACAAGCCAACAGTTCACTTTATAGAACACTATACGGGTAGGGTTTCATAAAGACTGCAAACCAACCTTTAAATCTTCCTAACAAAATGCCAAACATGCCACCTAAATTACACCAATCCCAAACACCTAGACAAAAATCCTAAAACATACAACTCTCCTCTTTCATTAGTAATAGAGAGAACCTGTCATCTGACTTTCGAAACACCTATGCCACAATTAGCAATATGCCAAACCTTCATACTTTTACTTCCTTGTTTCCCAAATAGATTCTATCATAGCAACTGATGAGAAGTTCCTACGGAAACAAAGGATTTAAAGATCAGTTAAGTTTGGGAAACACTATTTATACAAAGTTGAAATGTTTTCTTCACTGCAGAGCTCTGGGACTTTTACTATGCAAATGAATTAGCATTTCCCAAACTCATGAAAGCTCAGAACACTGCTCTCTATATTCCATGGGTCTGCTTTTCTACAGATTGTGCTCACTGTAAGAAATGTTGCTGTACAGTATCTATAGGTCAGAGCACTGGAGAATTATAAACCTATAATCTACTTTTGCACTTTATCCCTGAATTGACACGTCTTGCTAAACTCAGTTTAATGAACTCTCAACTTACCGTTAAGGGCCAGAATAAGAATTGGCCTTTATGAACAAGGTCTTTGCCCTTTTAACAAAATTGCCATTGAGACTTTATTCAAATGTTGCTTGGCATGACTGACACTCAAACCAATGACTCCTTTTACTAAAAAATGAGGTCTATGTGACTTACTGTGTTTGTCTTTTACCTTTGCTGTCTGGAACCTCTGAAATAAGTGTGTGTTCACATCCAGGGCCCTCATTCAAGAGCATTTCTGACATAATGGGTACATTCTATCCCCTTCTCTTTATTACTCACCACTTGTCTCTTTACCTATGTGCCCAAAATTTTATTTTTTGATATGTGCCCCCTCAATTTTTAAATGTAAAGAGATCATAAGTAACAAAAGCAAATTTTAATACTCTCAGGTTTTCTGTAGATATTTGATTTAAAACATTATCCTTCCCAAAACTAAAGACAAAAATTAGAAACATTATTGTTAGTGACAAAAATATCAGTCACACAAATATGTTTTACACAGTAATCACATTGAGTTTTTCAATAATTACAAATCATCATTGGGCCCACTTTCTACAGAAAACTCACCCTTCCTTTCAGTTACTGTAGCTTGAGGGATAACAGAAAGCTAAGATGAATGTGTATAATATGTCAGCGACATTTAAAAAGGCAGTGGCTCACGCCTGTAATCCCAGCACTTTGGGAGGCTGAGGCAGGCAGATCACGAGGTCAGGAGATCGAGACGATGCTGGCTAACATGGTGAAACCCTGTCTTTACTAAAAATACAAAAAGTTAGCCGGGCGTGGTGGTGGGCACCTGTAGTCCCAGCTACTCAGGAGGCTGAGGCAGGAAAATGGCGTGAACCCGGGAGGCGGAGCTTACAGTGCGCTGAGATCACACCACTGCACTCCAGCCTGGGCAAGAGAGTGGGACTCTGTCTCAAAAAAATAAAATAAAAAATAAAAAAGGCTAATGTGAAAAGCAAAGTAATGATACAGCAGCAGAATATGTAGCCTGCTATTTTTTAATATGCTAACACATATAGTAAATTTGCACATGCCAGATTGGCTTTAGAGTGTAAAGAATGAATTTGTTGAATTTTTAGAGAACTTGCTAGTTTGGAAGCAGGTAAATGAACATTCTTGAAGGAACAGGGAATTTGGGAAGTTTCAATAAGGTCAAGTAGACTCAAGATAAATGAACACATCTACACATGCACAACCTAGTCATAATATTCAGCCCCAGAGTGTGGACACAATGACACAAAGCAAAACTAAAGTACAATAGAAACTAAAATGCAGAGGCCTCATGTGACCTTCATGTCCATTGTCCTGAGTTGGTTACTGAAGGGGGTGTACTGAGGGAGGAGCGGGGCCTTCTACCAACTAGAAGCACCCTACACCTCCGTTCACTCTCAGTGTGATTTGAAGCTTTGCAATCAGCTCTCCTTAGATAGGTAACTTTACCAATTACAAATTGAATTAAACCAGTCCACAGGAAAAAGTGGACAAGGGGTATGAAAAGGTTCCCACCCCAAAATGGATTCAAGATAACACTAATAAGCCAATTTAAGCAGAGTAACAGAGGAAAGCAGGCACAGGTCCTCCCCCTAGTATGAATTCATGTGTGTCACATGGAGAGAAAGATCTGGGGTGGAGAATGGGGGAAGAGTTGGGGGCCTGGTAGAACATGTACCTCACAGGTCTAGAGGATGCCATGAACTCAAGAAAGGAGTGATGGTCTAAAGCTGAGTTGGGGAAAACTTGGGCAGAATGAAAAAGGAGCTTGCTTCTTATGGGAAATATGAGAACAATAAGAAATACCCATGGCCTGTTTTAGAGTTAGAAAGAACCATGTGTTTTGGGGCATGTTAGTGTTAATGTGAAAGTGATTAAAAGAGAAGATCTCTTAATGTTCCTTCAAGATCTAATGTTCTATGGCATAGGTAGAACAAAGAAAAAATTACAACAACTAGGTTCAAAGAAGCAGCAGTTAATGGAAAGAGGGTGAAATGGAGCTAGGAAGGACCTAAGTGCTGCTGGATGAGGGGTGATTTCATGATCCTGGGACCTGCCTATATTGAATTCAATCTGAGCCCTTGGCAATGTGCTGTGCTGAAATGTAACAGAGAGACACTGTTGAGATGCAAAGCAACACAAAGTATGAACACACGGTTTAAATATTTTCTTCACTGCAGAAAAAGCAAAAGACAGTGATGACTTCCAGGAGAAAAACTTTATAAAAATAAGAAATATCACTTGAAATATTTCTTATTTCTTATTGAAGGAGGTGCAGTTTCCACAATTAAGGTGGATTGCTGGTCTTTTGTGGGCAAAAAGGAAAGATACAGACGCCTTGTCATGTACACACATTCATCCACCAGTAGGAATTGCCAGCACCTCTTATGCCATACAAATGCCTCTACCGACACACATGCAAGTCAAACACCCACTATGATGACTTGAGACCAGCATGCAACACCGAAGTTTTGCATGGGTTTTAACACATACAGAATTTTCTTTCTAGGAATGTACCTAACCTGAATTTTGGTAGAACACTGCACTTTGCTGCGTTAGAACTTTTATAACTGTTGTTCATGGAAAATTATGTTATGGAAGTTACCACTTGTGGTATTTCCATTAATATTCTACATATATGTATCAGTCTCTAACTGCAGCTCTTGCAATCATGGTCAGTTGATATACGCATGCAGTCATCCAGATGGCCTACTCCCTATTATGTCAACATGGATGCTCATGCCTGACCACTGACATCCTAGAACACTTAAGATTTGGATATTAAACATTTCCTTTTACATAATATATGACATATATTTGATGAAGACAATGAAAGAAAACTCAGGCTGGGCATAGTGACTCACGCCTGTAATCCCAGCACTTTGGGAGGCTGACTGAGGGTGGTGGACCACTTGAAGTCAGGAGTTCATGACCAGCCTGGCCAACATGGGCCATCTCTATTAAGAAGACAAAAAATTAGCCAGGTGTGGTGGCAGGTGCCTGTAATCTCAGTCACTCAGGAGACTGAGGCAGGAGAATCGCTTGAACGCAGGGGGTGGAGGTTGCAGTGAGCCACGATTGTGCCACTGCACTCCAGCCTGGGCGACAGTGAGACCCTGTCTCAAAAAACAAAAACAAAACAAACAAACAAAACCCTCGATGTGGTAGATTGCTAACTGCCTCTCTGTATTGTCTGCCTCATTCTTGTATAGTAACAAACCCCACCTCTGATTTTGAGCTGCAGTAGAGATGATCTTTCCCAGACTCCCTTGAGGTTACTGGTGGCTATGTGTCCAACTTCTCGACAAAGGAATGTGAGCACATGTGATGTATGTAACTTGCGCACTCCTGGTATATCCCCAGTCATTTAGCTAAAACATGGATAAGCCAGCTTCAACCACTGGGAAGGAGTGCAACAGCCTAGCAGCAGAACGGACAAAAAGAAGAAACAGAAGTACTATGCAACTGACTGCCAAACTCTCATGGATGCACTGGCTACTTGCAGACTGTTATTTGAGAGAAAAACCACTATCAGGTCTAAGCCACCATTTTCTGGGACTCTTTCTTACAGCAACATAACTTCTACCTTGACTAACACACCCTGAAAACCAACTAACAAATGCACACATACACACAAACATATAGACATACACACAAACATATAGACATACACACATGCAAAATACTGCAGAAAGTTTCAGGAGTATCCTGGATCCCTGAAGCCCTTCTTGGTATTCTGAGCTAAATATTTTATAGTAATTGGGGTAGCTAAAAAGCATCTTAGGAAAACTAGCTTTAAAATCATCAGAGGAACTTTTGTTTCAGAACAACCACAGGAACACTCACCTTATCAGCCAGTATTGTAAACTACAGGTGAAATAAGAGAGCAGTCTGAAATATGAAACAGATTAAATGACTGGCTCCTTCCCCAATAACCTAAATTCTTTCATATCTCATCTTTATTTTCAGGCCTGCAAGCAAGTAATCTCAATGAATGTCAAAATCTATTTAAGTACGTCAATGTTAATGCCAGGAGCAACAATCACTTAGGCTCTAAAATTATAATACAATTCTTTTTTAAACGACAGAAAGCATTAAAATACCATCACTTATATACTTTCCATCAGTAATGAAAGATGAAATTTTAAAACAAATATATTTTGCAATAAATAAATAAATATATCAGGTGGAAAACAAACAGCCAAAATCATACTTTATGATTAACTGCTATAGACAGATACAAAAGAATTTTTGCAAAATAATAGCAACGAGAGGATCAACAACAGTTCTCAAATTTCTGCCAATACATTATCTAGTTTCCCTTTAATTCTATATCTCATCTTAAACAAATAATAACATCTAAAATATAATCTATTGTCTGTAAACCAGAAATTGGAGGAGTACATGAAACTATTTTCATATAGCATGAACATTTAAGAAATAAAGATTGCATATTTTATGACATTATCACCATTTTTTTTCCAGCAATTGCAGGAATGTCTAAAATTTTTATCTTTTTGACACAGTTTTTTTTATTGCTGAGTGATATATAAGTGATTAGACCAAAAATGTAAGAGTGTGAGCCCTGAGATAAATTTGCAGGGAGGCAATTGCTATGACAATGCAGCCTTGGCTCTGCAAGGGATCCCCATAGGCTCTCCTAGACACAGAGTGATCTAATCACACCATATGGTCTCACCCACAGGACTCATAGGATCTATGCACAAACAACCAACCATCTAATTTATTCAAATGATAAAGGGGAGGAATGGCTTTTAAATTTCCAAGCTGTTTAAAAATCAGTTACCAGTGACACAATTCATTATCATAACTGAAAAATGTTTCCATTTAATTAAATAATAACCATACACTGAGAAGTTAACAATTAGTCATTTGGGAATTCAGATTTTCCATAATATGATTCCCACCTCATAAAGAGGAATAAAATGCAGTTAATATAAATGTTGTAAAAATGTGGACAAGAGGAGTCCAACCAAATTTTGGAAGAAGATCACATATATTTTGAAAGCAAGTTTAAGGCATATTGCACAAAATCAAATATAAAATTAAATGAGAAGAACATTCATCAAATTTGCACATAAAGGCATAAAAAAGAGATGGCAAATGTGAATCTCATGGACATTAAAAATAAAAAATTGTCTGTTTCACCAAAAGGAAGAGAGAAATTACGGCAATAAAACAAATACAAACATCTGTTTACAAAGGAAGATGTAATTTGGTTATTTCGAAATCAATGCAAGAATAACCATGGTATCTACATTCATTCTAAAACGACAAAATTGGACTCTGGGGCTAAAGTACAGGAAACTAAATAGAAAATCTAAATGAAATAATTAATCTGGCAAAACAAAAAAGTGGTAACATTTTAAAATCAACCTTGGAGAAAAGAGTACAATTATATTCATAAGACAACAGCGTTTTGCATGCAAATTTATTTTATCATAACATTTTTCAAGCATTGTATAAAATAAAGCCCTTGTTTTCCCCCCAAACAAAAACCCATAAAAATTCAGTAAAGAAATAAAATTAGAAGTTTAATACGACCAAGTGAAATGAAAATGCATATATTTTAACTATATGTTTAAAGATGATAGCTTGATGTACACTTCTTTCTTGTTTGAAAGAAGAGAAAGTGAAAACTGTTCATCTTCACCAATAGATTTACATCTAAATAAGTAGGAAATTCTAAATTAGATCATTAAGGACAAAAATTCAAGAAAAAATTGATATTGGTTGGAATCAATCCTATTTAAAAGAGTGCCCAGAAAGATATATGCCTTTAATAAGATAAAAAGTAATGGTCTAATTTTTATGTCTTTAAGCATATTCAGAAGCACACATTCAGAAGAACATGTTCAGAAAGCATTCCTTTATGTGAACTATGACCCACTGAAAGAGAAAACTCAAATGGAAAAATGAAGTTAATTATGGACAATTATTTCTAGCCCATACATTCTGCTGTCATAGTTTCTTAAACTAAAACTATTGCTAATAACAGTTTCCTAGCTAGCCTTAGTAAAGTGCCAAAGAAACAAGGTACAAGTGGGGGAAAAATAACACATTGATCAGTGACCATCAGTCAGTTTTGTTTTGTTTTGTTTTGTTTGAGACAGAGTTTCGCTCTTGTTGCCCAGGCTGGAGTGCAGTGGTGCTATCTCAGCTCACCGCAACCTCCACCTCCCAGGTTCAAGCAATTCTCCTGCCTCAGCCTCCTGAGTAGCTGGGATTACAGGCATGTGCCACCACGCCTGGCTAATTTTTGTATTTTTAGTAGAGCCAGGGTTTCTCCATGCTGGTCTCAAACTCCCAACTTCAGGTGATCCACCCGCCTCAGCCTCCCAAAGTGCTGGGGTGACAGGCGTGAGCCACTGCACCCAGCCCATCAGTCAGCTTTTAAGTTAGACTTACTGTACGTCCTGACAAGGAGCTAGGTGTCATGGTGGGAGTGGAAGTGATTAGGAAGCGGTGGTCAGAGTGGGGAGAAACATAACTCCAGTTGCATGTGTGACAGAACAGACTGTTCACTGCAGAGCCAAACAAGTTAGGGCGGAAGAATAGTCATTTTCTTTAATTTCTGCATATGTGACATATTTTACTTGAAGTGTAACATATATAGAAAGCAAATGAATCATAAGCATAGCTCGAATCACTTTTACAAAATGAATACTTTTTTGTTATCAGCAACCAGATTAAGAAACAGAACATTAACAACACTCAGAAGTGCTCCCTCCCAGGTGCTAATCACTAAGGGTAATCTAACACCACAGATTAGTTTTGCTTTTTTTGACCTTTACAAAAATGGAATTACACAGAACATATACCTTCGTATTGGGCAGTTATGCTCAATATTGTGAGATTCATCCCTGGTGTTGCATGTAGATGTCACTTATTCATTCTCATTGTAAATTCAAACACTGGAATACTATACAGCAATTTATTTATCCATTATGCTGTTGATAGGCATTTTGGTAGTTTTCAGGTTTTGGCCATTGTGAACACTATAGCTATAACTTTTTTGCTGTTTTTTTTTTTTTTTTTTTTTGTAAACATATCAATGATTTCCATTAGGTATAAACATAGGGAAGAGTTTATATGTTAGGCCAACTTTAATTAATACTGTCAAACCATTTTTCAAAGAAGCAGTTCACTCCCACCAATAAGAGTTCTATTTCACTTCCTCACCAACATTTGTTATTGTCAACATTTGCTTTTCATATTTATGAATGTGTGTTTTTCATCCTCCTGGTCAAGCAGTTATATTACACTGTGATTTCGTTTATGTTTATTTGATGACTAATGAAGCTGAGCAAATTTTCATATGTTTATCGGCCATTTAGACATTATATGAAGAGCTACCTCATGTATGTTTTCCCAACTGATAGGAATTATTAGCATTAATGAGCGACTGTAGCAAAATTGTTGAATCAAAATATCACTGATTGATTAAAGTCAATGTCATTGCTAATTGTTAGTACCAAATATAAAATTAAATTTTGGAAAATTATACATAACCACATGAAAAATACCTTGGAATAAACAAATTCAAATGAATGATGTGGAGAACCACTCCACGTAAGTGGTTCTTCAATCTCTTAGCCTTGGGGAATTTGTCCTCCTGGAACCATTTGGCAATTTCTAGAGAATACTTTTGATTGTTAGGGACTGTAGGCAGGGGATGCTAGGTATGTCTAGTAGATAGAGGCCAGGTATGCAGGTAAATATCCTATAAGGACAGGTAACCATCCCCAAGTCCATCCCCCACGATAGAGGATTATCCAGTACAAAATCAGTAGATGAGAGACAGTGTTATATAGTACTTATGGACTGGAAGACTCAATATTGTATACATGTCAGAGTGTACACAGAATCTCTGGGGTGAAAGATAATGTTCATTATTTTGATTTTGATTATGGTTCCATCGGTGTGTTTATATGTCAAAGTTTATCAGCATGTACACGTCCAATATGAGTGTTATGTTACATCAATAGAGCTGTTAATTTTTTTATTCTCAGAAACAATTTATGAAAACTGAGATGACAGAAAAGTTCTACAACTATTAAACAAATTGAGTCTGTAATTAAAAGTTTTCCCAACAAGATCTCTAGTTCAGTTAACTTTACAAGTATAGTTTTTCTAACATGTTGAAAAGATATAATATAAATCTTACAGAAACTTTGGCATCAAATAGAATATTTACTAGCTAATTTTAACAGAGCATCATTAATTGTATTACCAAAAACTGTCAAGGACATTTTTAAAAAGGAATTTTACAGGCCAATCTCCACTTGATCAAAACTGTAAACAACAAAATATTAGCAAACTGCATTTACATGTGCATGCACGGGTATGTGTATATAAGTTCATTCTAGGAATAAAAGGATCATTTAATGTCTAAAACAATTGGTCATCTATCACATTAACATAATAAAGAAGAAAATAATCACCCTAATAGATACAGAAAGTGTTGTTTGTGATTAAAACTGAGAAAACTAGGAATGGAAGGAAATTTCCTTAATATGACAAAAAGCATCTACAAAATATATGTTTTAAGCATCTTGCATAAAGATGAAATAAAATCTTTAAACC
Organism: Colobus angolensis palliatus; assembly: GCF_000951035.1. NCBI lineage: Eukaryota > Metazoa > Chordata > Mammalia > Primates > Cercopithecidae > Colobus > Colobus angolensis. The sequence goes on from NW_012115378.1 coordinate 4,160,774, forward strand.
CAAGTTTAAAAACAAGATATAGATGCCACCTATCACTTCTCTTCAACACTATACCAAAGATGTTATCCAGTGAAGTAAGGTAAGAAAGGTACAAGCATTTAAAAATAATAAGTAAAACTGTTATTATTATAAACAACATAACTCTGGTTATTGACTGAAAGGATAAAAAACGATATACTATTAAAATTAATAAGTAAATTAGCACATTCACTGGAAAAAATCAATATGTAAAAATTGATTTGTATATCAACAAAAGTAGCAACAATTTATAATACCAGCAAAAATCAGCAAAGACACAGGAACAAATTGATCAAATGATGTACTATCTTTCCCAAGGGAACTATGAAATATTGAGAGAAATTAAGGAAGACCTAAATAAATGGAAAGACAAGTTATGGTCATGGCTTAGAAGATTCAATGTGGTAAAAGTTTCAATTCTTCCCTAAATTGTTCTATATATTAGATGCAATCCATAACCAAAATTCCTGTGCTTTTAGGAACATTGATATTATTATTCTAAAATTTCTATGAAAATACAAAGGGATTCTAAACAAGGAAAAAGAACAAAGATAGTGAGCTATCTCTACAAGGTATCAAGCCGCCAATGATCAAGATAACATGGTTTTGGTGTAAGACAGACAAAAAGACCAATGCAAAGGAACAGTGTCTATAAATAGTTGCTCATATATCAGGTCAGTTGTTACGACAAACGTAACATTACACTGTGGGCGGGGGAAAGAATGGCTTTTTTAATAAGATATGTTTGGTCAACTGGATATGCATCTAAAACAAATTAATCTCTATCTCATGTCATACTCAGGTGGTTTGCAGATATAAATCTAAATGTAGCATAAGTACATCTCTTTACAAGATGCAAATAGACTTAATATATTAAGACAAATAAGCAAATTGGAGTACATTAAAATTAAGAACTTCTCTTCATCAAATGACAACACTTAGAGAATCAAAAGACAAACCACAACGTAAGAAGATATCCACAATATATTTGACAAAGGACTTATACTCTGAATTTATAAGAACTGACACAAATCAACAAGAAAAAGGTGACCCAATAAAAAAAAGCACACTAAAGACTGGACTATCCAAGTATCCAAAAATGTGTCAAGTGTTGCTCAACCTCATTAGTCATCAGATAAATGCAAACTAAACCACTGTGAACAATTGTAAAGTCTGATAATATCCAGTCCTGGAAAGGATGCTGAATACCATGAATGTTCACATATCACTGGTGGCAATGTGAACTGGTGTAATTATTTTGAGAAACTGTTTTAGTTTCATAGTATTTTCAAAAGCTGAATCTATGCATACTCTATGACCCAACAATTAGACTTGTAGGCATGTATGTATCTCAAAAAATTTTATATTTAGGTGGACCAAAATCATAGATACTAAAATGTCCATAGAAGCAAAATCACAGATACCAAAATGCCCACGTTATCTTGATCATTGGTAGCTTGATATCTTGTAGAGGTAGCTCACTATCTTTGATCTTTTTCCTTGGTTACTAGAAGCCCTTTGCATTTTCATAGAAATTTTAGAATAATAATATCAATGTTCCCAAAAGTACAGCTACTAAAAGTAACTCCAAAATGAAAAAAAAAAAAAACAAATATCCATCAAAAGAATAAGGAATTATGATGTCACTCAATGGAAATACTACACAGCAATGAGAACTGTTGCTACATACAACAAAATTAGCTAAATCCAACAGAATACATACTGAATGATTCCAGTATATAAAGTTCAAAAACAGACAAAAGTAGTTGATGGTGAAAAAAGGCAGGAAAGTAGGTTCTTTTGTGTGGGCACAACCAAAAGGGCAACAGGAGTTTCCAAAATGCTAGGGTATGTTCTCTCTTTTTTAAAAATCTGGATGCATTATAAGGATATGCTCCCTTTTTAGAAAAAATCATTAAGCTGTACAGCTATCACGTGGGCACTTATCTGTATGCATGCTGCGTTCCAATAAAACTTTCACACGAAAATTAATGAAGGATTATTTTTTCCTTCCATAATTTCTTCATTTTTATAACTGATCTGTAGAACGAGAAAGATACAGTAGTTGAGGAACATCTGACATCCATAATATCATGGAGGGATACTTGGAGGGAGAATTTGGAGCTTGTTGAATATAATATGGGTCTAATATTTTTCTGCAATTACCTGCAGTTTGGCATGTATTTAAAAATTAAAAAATATAGAGTTCATACTTGATTTTGCTGCTGAAAATGTCTCTTTTGATATAAATTAGAAGTTTGTAGTAGTTAACTGATCATGCTTGAAAATGTAATAAACTGTCACACACATTTGATATAAGGACAATATTTTCAGTTAAATTAAAAAAAAACACAATATCCTCATTTGGGAAATGGGTCTATATAAAGTTGGTGGGCTGGTATCCCAGTACTTATTCTTCCCCAGTGAAATAAATATGTAGTAGATACTGAAAACATAATAAATGGTAGCTTCATTGTTATCTTATGTAATATAAATTTTATGCATGCACATTTTAAGATATCCAGAAAACAAAAATATTTATCTCTTAAGAATCAACTGTATATTGAAATAGTAAAATATATTAACATGATAAATATACCTAAGCTATTAAACATGTCAAATAATATCTGAATATTAATAATAGCATATTCAATTTTAACCAATTTTTCTTGGCTTCGTTCCTTTCCGTCAATAGAATTTCTGAATGGATAAAATATTAGAAGAAAAACTTAAGAACACAGATGACAGAAAGTAACATTCTGGAAACTATTCCAAAAGGAGATTAAAGAAACTGGGTAAACTGAATCACTTAAAACATTTCCTCAACCCTCCATTGAAACAGACTTTCTATACTCACCATTTATTTAATGATACTTCTAATGTATAAAACACAGTATTTAAATAATCAGGATTTTAGTACTAAAATATCAATGAATAAAAGCTAATCTGTAAAGGCTTAATACAACATTGCTCTAGGCAAGGAAATCATATTATAAATATCATTAACACCTTTGACTTCACACATTATCAATGGGAATGCTTCTGTTTTAAAGTACTGTACCATTTTCTAAGTTTGCATATCTGACTGCTTCCAGGTTATAAAATGTTGAGCACAGGCACTGTATCTACTCATTTTTATCCCCAATGGCTGTTAAAGAAATGGGACACTTAACGAGTAGCAAAATGCAATTTATGTTATTGTGATCACTGAAAACCTACCAAAATAATGACAAAATAAAGGTAAAAATCAAAAGAAATGGTCTTCTTTGAGGAAACAGTACTTTAAACAATTACTCATTAAAATAGGTATTATATTAACCACCTCCCTGTGTTAATGACTATCTATAATATAATACTTTCTTTAGAGGCATCTGTAATATCAAAAAGCTTGGCAAACTGCAACTTTTCTTGAATGTGAAGTGTAACTTAATAGGAAAGAATATAAAGGAGTTTCTATGAGGTGATTTTACTCACAGAAATAAGATGTTAATATGAATTTCATTTAAAAATAGTTATTGAGTACCTACTACATTATAGCACATATTGAAATATACATACACTACTACTATGTCACTTTTTGGAAAAGAGCAGTTTATTTAACAAGTGCCTTTGGCATACTTGGAAATCTAGCAGAAGAAAACAACTTTAAACCAAAATTTATTACCATATAAAAAAGTTACATAAAAATCTAAAGATAGTAGAGTTATTCTTACAGAATGGTGGTGTGGGGAGCTCTGTGCAACTGTTCCCCGGAGAATCAATCATAATGGCAAAAAATATTTTAAAAATTACCCAGTTAAGAGTATCTGGAAATTTGCCCTAAGGGCATATAACAAATGAAGAAACAGTTATTCAAAAATTCTGCTAAATCTTGGAAACTACTGCAAGAATCTGTGTCACTTAAGTTCTGATCCATCCATTCCATCCTATAGATTCATGTGAGGGAAGCTCCTCTCCAGGCAATTTTGGCCAAAAAGTATGGAGAGGGATGGGAGTGGGGGTTGTGGGGGCATGATTTCTCCTCTCTCAATTCCCAGTTAATTGACACAGTAATCAACGGGAGAGGCAGAGGCAGGTCTGCAGCATTTCTCATTCCTTCCAGCTTTGAATTCCAAAGGCTAAATACCTGGCAAGTACAACCAAGAGGTCAAGGGCTCCTTTCTTTTGGGCAGTGGCCACTCTAGGGTGGTGGCTCCACCCCATGAGTGGACAGGCCAAGATATACTAGGGCCTTTGCCCCAGCTCATTCATAGGGTGGATGTTTCATTCCAGAAGAGGCAAGCTGAGAAACCCCACCCAGTGCTCTGTTACTAAAGCAAAAATGTTACTTCTGTCCCCATGTGGAGCAGTGACTCTAGATTTTGTACAGGCAAAGAGGAAGACTATAAGAACAGAGAGTTTCTACAGTCTCCCTAAAGCAACCATTTAGTGTAGAGTATAGGGAAGTTTGTGTCTAAGAGTGATCTTGAAACCAATGGAGATTTTGGTCATGAGCAATTTAGAGGAGACTGGTAGCTTTATGAATGTAGTAACAAGCTAAAAAGTAAATCAACTAATGTACCAGAGAGAACCAGGGAAAGAGATAAATAAGAGGGGCTCCCTTGGGACCTGAACCATCTCAAAAACTGGCCTAAAAAACACACTGCAAAGGAACTGAAATTTAATTTTATCAGACTATGGAGCAATTTATGCCCAGCACATTGTTGAAAACAATAAAGCAATCAGGCAGCAATTAATGAACCTAAGGTCTGGGTGTGATAGGAAAGCAGATTATAAAATCTTGAGCAGTGATTATTATCTTAATAATTTCATCCCACTGCTTATCAAGGAAATAGTAGACTTAGCAACAGGTTCACAATGGCAAATGCAATTTTACTGTGAATGGCAAATGTAATTTTACTGTGACCATTGAAAACCTAATACAATTCATAAATGGCAAATGTAATTTTACTTGACCACTGAAAACCTAATATAAATTAATTATCCCATTCCCCAAACCAAATATAAACAAACTCCTAAAAATTATGGTATATAATGATAAAATAAAGGTACAATTAAAAGAAATACTCTCCATCTCTGAGGAAAATATACTTTAAGTAATTACTACATTTTACTTAGCCATTCATAATAGCTTAACAGAGAGAGATCAGGGAAAAGGGTAGTTCCATGGTGACTGTGCTGATGACCAAGGCGGTGCCCCTTCATGCTGCAGAGAAAGTAGCTTCACTAAAATAATACAGTCAAATCGGTAATCAAGTTAGTAAAAAGACAACAATAAAAACAATTCCTGAAGGAAGAGAGTAGCAGTATATATGGACACTATAAGATATAACCTATAATATCCACTTGCAAGAAGAATGAGAGAGAGAGAGATACAGACAGGCAAAGAAACTGGAAAGAATGACAGTCTAGAAAACAATCAGACAAGAAAATCTTCTATGAAATGTTTGATGTTGGATTTAACAGAAAAAGTTTTTGAAGTAGGCATTTTAAATATCTTTAAATATCTAAAGTAAACCATGTTTACATATATTAAGGAAGGTATAATGACAGTGTCTCATCAAATACAGGACATCAATAAAGAGAGAGTGACAATGAAAAAGAGATGGAAATTCTGGATTGAAAGGTAAAATTACGAAAATGAAAATTTCCTGAAGAGAGGCACAACAGTACATTTGAACTAGCAGATGAAGGTGTCAGTAAACTTTAAGATACAGCAATAGAGATTATGCATTCTAAGGAAGGGAAGAAATAATTTAAATAAAGAACAGACATCATAGATATGTGGGGTACAAGTACTACTATGGGTAGTAGGAGTGATAAGAGAGAGGAAAAGGAGAAGAAAATAATAAAAAAAATGTTTAACTTTCTAAATTTGATGAAAAACAACCTACAAAGTTCAACAAATGTTAAGTAGGATAAATGCAAAGTGATTCATACCCAGACACATTCTGGTAAAAATGCTGAAAGCCAAGGAGAAAATTCCAAAAACAACAAGAGAAAAATGACTTATCATGTACAAGAGAACTATAATAATATTAACAGCTTGCTTCTCATCAACGCAAAAATCAGTGAAGAAAAAAATCATATACGATAACATTAAAAGAACAAAATAGTAAGGAATAAATTTAATAAAAATGTAACACTTACACTCTGAAAACTAAAAACCATTGTTGAAAGAAATTAAAGATCTAAATAAGTGGAAATTCATCCTCTGTGGACAGATCAGAGGACTTGGTATTGTTAAGCAATGATGACACTCCCTAAAGAGATTTATAGATTCAAGGCAACTCCTATCAAAATTCCATCTGGCTTCTTGATAAAAATTGGCACACTTATCTTAAAATTCTTATGGAAATTCAGGGACCCAGAATAGACAAAACCATCTTGAAAAAGAAAAGCCAAATTGCAAAACTCACACTTACAAAAATCTGAAGGGAAAAATTTTAAATATAAAAAGATTAGAATACTTCAGAGGATATTCATATATTATTAATGTAGGGAATATTTTCTTTAACTAGACTGAAAAACCCAAATCATAAAGAAAAAGCTCACTTTTTTTTTGTATAGCTGCTAATAACTTCAAAAACAGACAAACGACAACAATCTTTTGGAAAATACTGTGTAAAATGCCCCAAACTGCTTTATTACTGTAACTTTTAACCCTTATCGTGCTCTTCTCTCTGACCTCGCTAGCATGTTAACTTGCTCCTACCATTACCATTCTTGAACTTGTGACCCGCTGTGTCTACTCAACCCTTTACTTTTACCCAGTCCATTGTTCTTTCTTCATTCCCCTCCTTTTCAAGTTCAGCTTTTCTGGTGCATCACGTCAACAAGATTCTTGCCCTTCCTGTCTTTTGAATACACCCATATGGCTAAAGCTCAATCTGTCGAGGATGGTTCCATTCCACAGCCAACACTTTTGGAAAAATTTAAGCAGAGAGGTTTGTTAATAAAGCATTCAATTTCAGGGCCCTTATCACTCTCTAAGGTAGCCTGATGTGCTTCTTTCAGTGAATCTGCTTTCTCACTTTTCAGTTGCTATTTCAAACTTCACTCTCTTTTCAGTTGCTATTTCAAACTTCATTCTCTTCTGCTCAAGCTTCTTACCTTCCTCCCTACCCTCATCCTACCTATCACTACCAGTACATGATCCTGATAGCTATTTTCGTGGGGGAAAAAAAAAAGAACCTGTGGTGATGAGACAGGAATGCCCTAGATTTTCCACTAGGAAACTTCAAATACATTGTATTTACCCACCTTCTTCCTCTCTTCCAGTTTTTCTGGAAGCAGTCCTCTGCCTCCTTTCCATGAAAAAATATCTCCACCAGTGCCTCAATAACCATCTATTCCACCCCTGCCTTCAGGGATCATTACAGTAAGCCACCAATTTCTATTTTTATCTTGATTACTTAATTGCTCCCTCTCAGGGACCTCTACCACTTTGATCTCTAAACATATTAAATCCTTTGCCACATGAAAAAATAAACCAAACAAAACCTCATCTCTCTCCTTAACATGTTGTTCCAGTTACCCCTATGCCTGCTCCACTTTCAGGCAAATTTACTAAAAAGACAAGTCTGCATTCTCGACTTCTTTCTTCCCTAACTTACATCTTATTTAACTCCAATCTAGATTTCTCCTGAACAAATAAATAAAATGGTTCTCAAAAAATATGCTAATTATAAAGGAGATAAAATTATCATTCTTACAAGTGATATATTTATCTGAAAAACTCAATAATATCAAATAAAAACTTACAATGATCAAAAATTGAGTAAAATGGTCTAAGAAAAAAATAGCTTCCACATACACAAAACACAAGGATATTATGAAATAAAATACCCCATGTATTATAGCAATTTTAAAAAGAACAGTGGCCTCAAAATACTCAGCGAAAAATTTGAGATCTAATGCTCCACTTCGTTGTTCATGTCACACGTTACATTTTCATGTTCTTTGTAGGGGAATGTGAAAGAGTTCTATGAAATATTCTCCTTCCAGTCTATTCTGAAACCACTCCAAACTAATTTTTCACCCCGAGAATGCTACCAAAATTGTGCCTGTCAAGATCACCAGTGAACCACATAGGTGAAATGATAGTAAACCTGCAATCACCATCTTCCTCAATACATGAGTAATACTCAATAATCTCTATCACTCCATCTTCTAATTTGCCTATTCTTTCATTTGCCAGTTCAAATTTATTACTCCGGCTCTAATGCAATTTGCATTTTATTCTACTCTTCAACCGAGAATTTCCATTTGATTCTTTCTCATTGCCACTATTCTTTATTGATGATGTGTATTTGGTGTGACACTGTCATTATACATTCCTTAATTTATTTAAGCATGGTTTCCTTTAGATATCTGAAGATAATTACAATGCCTGCTTTGTAGTCTTTTTCTGTTCAATCTAACATCAGAGCATTTCATAGAAGATTTTCTTGCCTGACTGTTTTCTAGACTCTTGAGTCATTCTTTCCTATTTCTTGGCATATATATGTATCTCTCCCTCTCTCTGTGTCTCTCTTTTGAAAAGTGGTATCTTGGACTATATTTTGTAGCATTTCTATACACTGTTACCCTCTCCTGCCTTCTTCAAGTCTTAGTTTTATGGTTGTCTTTTTATTAACTTGGTTAGAGAATTGGCTGTATTATTTTAGTGAAGCAACTTTCCCTACAGCACAAAGAGGCACAGCCTTGGCCATGAGCACAGTCACCCTGGAAATCCCCTTTTCCCTGATCCCTCTGCTAAACTATTATGAATAGCTAAGTGAAGTGTAGTAATTGCTTAAAATATATTTTCCTCAGAGACAGAGAGTATTCCTTTCCTCTCCTAAAAAATAAACCATGGCCTCCTTCCTAAATATTCAGTTCCTAAATAGCATTGGAAGTGTATTCAATGATACAATTCTAGTTTTATGCTACCCCACTTCACTGATGATTACTTTTCTGATTCCTCTGTAAGCTCATTCTCTTTTATTCAGCCATTAAAATTTGGAAATCTCAGACTTAAGCCCTCTTCTAAATCTCTTCTATAGCCCTTTGTGTTTATAAAAATCCATGGTTTTAATTAACAGGCATACATCAATGGTTCCCAATTCCTTTTAACTCCACCTTAGAAGTTTAACCTCCAGACCTGTATAGCCAATTACTTATTCATTATTTCCACATAGATTTCTCAAATGCACCTCAGTTCCGGCATGTCCAAAATGGAAAACATGCTGTCTTCTCCATTTGTGCTGCTAAAACAAAACACTCAAGACTGGGTAATTTATAGAGAACGGAAACGTATTTTCTCACAGTTCTAGGGCCTGTGGGATCCATGATCAGGGCACCAGTAGAGTTGATATCTGGTAAAGGATATTCTATGATTCCAAAATGGCACCACGTTGCTGTGTCCTCACTTGGCATAAGAGAAAGAAAGTCCAGGCAGGTCTCTGAAATCTCTTCTATAAGGGTTTAATCCCATTCACAAGGGCAAAGTCCTCATGACTCAATCACTTCTCAAAAGGCCCCACACCTCTTAGTAACATCAGCTTGGAGTTCAAGTTCCAACATTTAAATCCTGGAGGGATACCTACATTCAAACCATAGTACATATTCTTCCAGCTTTACCTATCTCAGTAAATGGCACCACTATCCATCTCCTGGGCTAGTAATACACTGAAGCTGAGTCAGGGAAAGCAATGTAGTTATAGTTCACAGGAAGGGAACAGAAGAAGACAGTATCATAGAGAGAAAATTCTGGAGTTTTTAAGCTGAATGTTTTTTAAAATTATTATGATTTTTTGAGAGACAGAGTCTCAATATGTTGCCCAGGCTGGTCTCAAACTATAGGGTTCAAGTCATCCTTTCCCCTTGGCCTCCCAAAGTGCTAGGATTACAGGCGTGAGCCACTGTGCTGGGCCATCAGCTGAATGCTGATCAGCCCACAAGTGTTAGAAAATTACCAGAGGTTGGGCAATAACCACCTGAAATGAATAGAGGTAACAGTGTCCTGTGCTTATACAGGGCCAGGAACAGCGCCTGTTCTCATTAGTCAGATTGGAAAATCATATGCCTCAGTGGTGGGGAAGACTTCACTATAGACTAAGCACTAATCTGGTTCTGTCTAAGATATCGTTAAGAGTCCAAAGTATCAAACCATTTCCAAAAATTCAACAGCATCAAATTCATTCATGTGCCAGCTCAGAAGCTCTTTTTTCTGTTCATCAAATTTGTATTTCCAGGGAGCTTTGTGCATGTTCACTACTTCTAATGTTGTTTCTCTTGCTAGACTATAAGCTCAGAGAAGGCAGGACTCACGACAATCTCATGTAACATAGTATCTCCAATGTCTAGAACCTTGCATAGCCCATCATACGATTTCAATTGATATTTGTAAAATAAGTATATTCTTTTGAATCAACTCAACTTTATTAAAAGATACTGTTCCGATCATTTTCATCCTATTTTAGTAACACATAAAGGGTCATGTTCTCTGAATTGTCACGCGGGGGTCTCTTTTTTTTAAACTGCCAGATCTTTCCTATGTCTAGTTATTGATTTCTGTCCTTTCCTTCTAAGAGGGTGAGGTCAGTAGGTGTTGGATCACTCATAGACATTGAGACGGCTTCTATCAGAAACTCTGTTGGATCCTGTACAAATCTTTCATTTGCAAATAAACAATCAGGAAAAAGTACATGTTTATGTTTAGTCTAGATGACATTTGTCCCAGTTGAGGTTTGGCAGTTGTGAGGAGCAGAGATTGATTCTTTAACAAATAACATTTTACCCATATGTTTGGTGATACATCACTGAGGTGGAGCCTTCCTTCGGCTAGCAGGTCAGCTAGGCTTTAGCTAGAATGCAAGACAACTCCATAGCAAGCTCAGCCTGGAAACATTTTCTGCAATGGGATCTTGCTGTTATAGAGACTAAATCCTGATGAACACTCCCAGAAAGCAAGAATGATTATTGAGATGTGCTCCTCCTGACTGCTCCACCCTTGCCTCCAGCCCCCATCACTCAGAGCTAGTTCTGGGCAGGAAAAATCAGCATTCCATCTTCTAGTCAGATCCCACAGAGTTTCCTCCTGAGACAGTCACTCCCACCCATCATCCCTCTGGTTAATCTAATCTCACCTTCATTATCTCCTGCAGAAACTCCTCACAGTTTTTGGCATCTGGATGGCATTCTTCCCCTAGGTTCCATGACTGATAAAGAAATATACTAATGGGGAAAAGCCAATGTCACTTTAATGAGGAATTGGAAGTGGTGAGGGGAATTAAATATGCATATTTATGCTAACACTTTAATCCAGAGGTTCAAACATCATTACGCTGCTGATTTCCTGCTTAGAATTGATTCTTTTATTCCTTTACAATGAACTTCAACAAATTTTACAACTGGAATCAAAGTATCTTCTTGGGCAACTATATTTTTTGAATAGGGTTTAATAACTACTGGGAGTTCTAAAAATGACTTTATAAGTGAAATCAGTTTTCTTTTCTCTAACTTTGATCCTAATTTAGGGGAGACTCACTGTATGACACCTGTTCATAATGATCAGTGGTGACCTTGGCCTTAGAATGCTCCTTACTAAAAGAACAGGCACTAATGTGTAATCTACCACATGCACGATTCTCTCCCTCAAACTGTCTCTTTTTCATATTAAGGGCAAAGCAAATGTTAAGTCATTTATCATTCCTGGATAAACAGGCAGATAAGAATTACACATATATATTATTAAGTAAATTATATAAGAGAACAAAAAGAGAATTATGTAAATATTAGAGGGCTATATTAAGTATTTAGTAATCCAATATGCTAGTGGTAGTGGATTATACATGGCCAAAGATACCCTTCCAGGCTATGAAGCAGCTGCTTAGTAGCCTGTACAAAAGAGAAAGAAAGTGGTTTAATGCACAGAACAGTACGTTATTCAGGTTAAGTGATTTTGTGTTCCTCTATTAACTGCCTTATGCATGGACTAGAATCGGCTCTGTTTGCTGAATTGCCTATTATGTGCAATTACTTGAAAATCTCTAATTAATTGAGTCTATAGTTATTTTACATACACCGAAGCAGATACCAATGAACAGGATTTGATGTTAAATATCAGTTAGCTAAGAAATGAATAATATATAGGTAAAATTACTTTCCTCCATAAAGAATTTCCATCTTATTAAATAAATTATATATACCTCCATACCCTCCATGAAGCCCAAATGGTGAGAATGAAAATATCCAAGCATGACTGGCCAGAATATCTTTGGCTATGTATGATTTACTATCACCAGTAAGTGACTTAGGCAAGAAGAAATAATGGATCTTCTAAGTACTTTAAGATATGCTTTCAGACTCAGCGAAAAAGCCAAAGTGTCAGCTCCATTAAAATAATTACATTTCAAACACACACTTACTTTTACCTAAAGGCTTAAGATACTAGTATTTTTCATATATTTAATACTTTTGAATTTTATAATCTTTTAAGTAAATTGACATTTCATTATATAAACTATTGGTAGAATAAAATAACAGTATAATTTTTAAATCAATATATACAGTACATACAGCAATCTCTAAGAGGAGCCTGAGTTATCGAAAATGTATGAGCTATTTCCACGGAGGAAAAAGACGGAAAGCCCTTTCGCATTTGCATTTATAAAGGCTGCAAGACTTCTTTAAATATATACACTGACGCCAACAGAGCCATCAGAAATCAATAAATCACATTCTCCTGTGCTGTAAAACGTCTGACACATACATCCATTTTCCTAGTCCAAAATTCTCTGCAAAAGGGACTGTGTAAATGTTTCATTTTAGTTTAATGACATTCTCCACAGTTAAAATTATGTGCATTATTGCCAGTGAGTGCAGAACCAGAGGAACACAAAGCTAGATAGGATTTTAAAGAGCCTACACAGTACCTACCCTTCAATGGCTAGTTATTTAACAGACCATAGATAACACAGATATAAATGCGAAAAGAATTGAGAGTTTAGTAAAAATTGACTAAAGTGCTGCAATTACCATTTGGACAAAAAAAATAGTAGGCATAACTTATTCAGAAGCAGGTGGGGGACGGTCTTATAAATATTTGCAGAGATGGCCCCGTCAGCCCTGATAGTACCAAATAGAGGGAGTCAGAGAAGAACATCAAGCAAAAATGGTATCGATGACAGAAATGACAACAACCTATTCATCAGTGAGGTTCAATTTGAAAGTGTAATAAAAACTTTAATAGGACTCCACTTTAGTTGACATTTATTCCACCAGCTGCCATATATTTTTTAAAAGGTCACAACATTGTTCTATGTAGACACAGTTTATAAAGTACAAATTCTTAAAGAAATGAGAGATCTGCTATGTATAATCAAGGAGGTTCTAAAAATTCCCCAAGCACATCTTGCAGAGAGCTATGCACAAAGGCATGTCTGGCTACAAACCCGAGCAGTGAATTTATTAAGCCAATATTCCCATATGGGGAATTGAGGGAAGAACTACTTGTAATTCTACCTATCTGCTACCACTGACCAATCCTGCTCTGACTTATGCTCTTGGTTTCCCTGTATTTCATCTCTGAACCAAAATGCTGTGGTCAAGAAGATGACTTTGACCCATGTGTTTGCCTAAACCTGATCATATCCAAAGTGTGTTACTCTAGTACCCCATAACACTTCATTTATCAACACACTTTCCTTCCTTCCAACCTATATTTTCCCCTCCGCTCAGTCGGCCCAGCTCCTCCAACCTTACTTTCCTTCCTATGCTGCCTGAATCTCATAATCAACCACATCTAATCAGTCAACAAGAACCTTACAAGTCTCCTAAAATCCTTCAACTCCTTCAAATTTGAGCCTTTGTAAATCTCTGACTTTTGCAAAATCTAACTTCTGGCACACGTGTAGCCAAGATAAATGCATAAATATTTAGCATTGCTGGGGTGAAAACCATATAAATAGACCAACTGTGTCCACTGCCATCTCTTCTCAAATGTGCCCTCAATGATACTCAGCAACTACTTTTTTCTGCAGGATGAAATTCTCTATGAAAATCCACCACGCCACTTCTCATGACCTTTTTAACTCTCCTGAAATCCCTGATCCTCTAGTTTCTTAGCAGACGCTTAGATACAGCACCGTGCAGGTGAAAACTCTCACTTTCTACTGCATTTTCCACATTTACTTATTTTTTACTCTTTCTTTCCTGCTTCCCTCTGATCTCAGAAATCAATACCCTTTTTCTTTGTTTTTCTTAAATAAGCTTTATGTCCAATTTAAGTCAATTCTTTCTTATGTATTCTAAAACTTTTGTCAGTAAATCAAATCATCTCTCTTCTGTCTTAAATTTCTCCAATTAACTGCCTCAATTTTAAGCCAAAAGCATGTTTAAGTCTACCCTAGCTTTAAGAAATTACCAATTTTTGCTATTCTCAAATGCACAATAAACATAATGCCAAAAACATGTATTCAGCATCTCCTTCTCGCCCAAATTCAATTACCAACTTTGGATGACTACTTCCAAAATGTCCAATATGGACTGAATTGTGCCTCCACAAAATTCACATATTGAAGCCTTAACCTCAACATGATTTTCTTTGGAGATAAGAGGTAATTAAGGTTAAATGAGGTCATAACAGCAAGGCCCTAGGCCAAGAGGCCAAGTAGAGAGGCCTCAGGAGAATCCCACCATACTGGCACCTTTATCTTAAACTTCAAGCCTCAGGAACTGTGAGAAAATAAACTTCTGTTGTAAGCCACTGGGGCTGTAGAATTTTGTAATGGCAGTGTGAGTAGACTGATACACAGTTATTTTCCATTCTATAATATCTGTGGCTAAGGTTCTTACATTTATTAGACAAGTTAAATTAGTTTGCTAAGTAATTTCTCAGTCTATATTCACTCAATCACCACTTTGGGAAACCTTTACTGAGCACCTACTATGTGCTAGGCAAAATGAGGAGGAGAAACAAAGGACTGTCCTGAGGCCATTATTCCAATGAGGAAACAAACACATGAACAAGTTAATTAGAGATTACAGGGAGTGCCAGGAAGGAAATAAACAGAAAAATAAGTCAAGAAACAACTAAAGAAGGTGTTTTAGGTGGGAGGGGAGGCAAGAAAAGCTTTTTGTGAAAAGCTTCTGGGGGATGAGAAGGAGCTGGTCTTGCCAAAAGCATCCCTGTCAGGAAAGCATTCCTGCAGAGCTATTAGGAAGCGCAGAAGCTAAGACACAGAAAAGGCTTGGGTTTGAGGAAGAGGAAGGAGGGTATGGCTAACCCCCAGAGCAAGGTGGGGAGTCTGGGACTCCTCCTCCTCTGCTCTATGCTTCAGTACCTCATCACAGCTCTTTTTTAAAAACATAAATATATGTATGCCATGCACCAATGTAAAATCCTGGTATGTTCTACATAGCTTACTGACATTTGAAGCCTTTTTAAAAAATGCTTGTTCTAACCTACCTTTGTAGCCTCAATTTACTCACATTATATCCCAGCCATTTCAAATTATGTGTTGACAGACAAAATGTACTTTTCTGCCTTTGCATCGTGGGGACAAGCAACATCATGTGGAGAAAAAGGATGAGCTTGGAGTTGGACAAACCTGTGTTTCCATTCTCACTCCCATGGTTTTACTTGGAGAAAGTTGGGTTAGACCTTTTTCCTCCCCAACCCTCAGCTTCTACATACAGAAAGTGGGGTTGATAATACTGTTTAGAGCATTATGGTAAGAACTACTGATAATATATGCAGAAGACCCAGCATTATACCTAATCATCATTACTGGCACATATCCTCTACTGAAATCCCTCTACATTTCTTTACCTGATAACCTTCCTGTATCTTTCCAGACCCAGCCCAAATGACACCTCCCCTTTCAAGCCTTCTCTAAATCTTTTTTTTTTTTTTTTTTTTGAGATGGAGTCTTGCTTCTGTCACCCAGGCTGGAGTGCAGTGGCATGGTCTCGGCTCACTGCAAGCTCCGCCTCCCGGGTTCACACCATTCTCCTGCCTCAGCCTCCTGAGTAGCAGCTGGGACTACAGGCGCCCCGCCACCAGGCCCTGCTAATTTTTTGTATTTTTAGTAGAGATGGGGTTTCACCGTGTTAGCCAGGATGGTCTCGATTTCCTGACCTCTTGATCCGCCCGCCTCGGCCTCCCAAAGTGCTGGGATTACAGGTGTGAGCCACCGCACCCAGCCACCTTACGGACAATGTAATTATCTCCTCTATGTTCCCATAGCATGATACATATACTACAATCGGAGCACTGTTGTGTAATTACAGGCTTTTACATCTCTTTCTCCCCTCTAGAATAATTCTCTCTTTCAGGACAGGAACTGTAACTTATTAGCAGTTACATCATCAGAGCTAGCAGAGTCTGGTGAATTGTAGGCATTAAATATGCTTTGGTTGAATAAATGAAATGAAATATACATCCCATTCCTACCCCAAACCAGTATAATTTTCTTACACTTCTATTACTCAACTTCCTCACAAGGTCTGCTAGTCAAGAGTCCCAGCAGGCACAAACAGCTCCTTCAAGTTAGGATCATTTGAGGAGAGTAAAGTGATGACTTAAAAAGGTATGGCCCAGGGGCTGCAACACCAGAGGACAGTGCAGTAAACTAGAACAAATAATGGGAGTTAGTGTTTGACATGAATTGTGAGGGGAGGCAGAGCTTATCAGGCCATGGGCAGAGGGAGAACTGTATGGAGAGGACATCCTGGTAGGAGCTGGCCAATGAATGAAGCCTATGCTGTCATTGCAGGGAGGATATGACGCTCAATCTCACTTTTCTTTCTCTATTCAATCCATTGCTGTGAATTCCCAATAGCTGAACCGAATTAGAATCCAGACAGCCTTCTCTTCCCTCTTCTGAACATTTAGGTATGATGCTTAAAGCATTGTAAGTGTTTAGAGAAGGGGAGAGGGGTGCAGCCATGATCATGACAGTCCAGGAGAGGATCACAGAACAAAGTGGGGTGAGGTAGCATGGAGAGGTGGCCTGGAGAGGAGTTTTAGAGTCCAACCACGATGAGGAGGGAACCTGCACTGAAGAGTAGCCTGATGTGCAGCGTCAGAAGTCTAACAGGAAGAAGAAAATGTCCAAGCAAGGTGGGTGGCCTGTCATCGAGTCACAGCCTGTGTGCAATGAGGAGACCATCCACATGGGGGCGGTATGGTAGCCAAAATGGAAGACTGGCTACCTACAAGACAATAATCAAATATCTAGATATATTAAGAGTAAGATAAGCTGGTTTCTCACTGTCAGAGAAGTTAGAGACATCTATGGAAAGAGAGGAAACTAGAATGGACCATGGGGTATTAGATTAGGATTGGGGTTATTAGATTAGGATTGGAGGTATCAGTGAACTCAGGATTACAAGATAGAGATATCTGGAAATAAATGTAGATATAAATTGTGTTATGTTTATATATTATGTAAATAGGCTCACACACTTATTCTACATGATGTTCCTTGTCTCCAAGACAGAGAAGTTAAGGAAGCATTCACACATACACAGGTGCATGTACATGGGTATTCATACATATACATTAGTATACTTTTCTGAGATCTCTCTTAGATCTAGGAGCAGCAACACCCTTAACAAAAAAGAACACACCTTTCATGACATCCTCCACTAATGGGAACCACGGCTTCTTGCAGAAAGGGTTCATTCCTGGACTGGGGCAGAGAAAGTATGCTATAAGATCAGAACACTTTAACATGCTTCAAAATAAGGAAGTGATCAAAGAATGACTGAGGTTGGGCATGGTGGCTTACACCTGTAATCCCAGCGCTTTGCGAGGTGAAGTTGGGGGGACCACTTGAGGACAGGAGTTTAAGACAACCCTTGGCAAGATAGTGAGACCCTATCTCTTAAAAAAATATAAAAATAAATAAATAATAATGGAGACATGTCAGAGTGCACAGCAGCCAGCTTTAATGGGTTCTTGTGAACCAAATGTGGGACAATTTAAGCATAATAGCCTAGTGAAAAAAGGAAATAATGAAGGCATACATAGAGATGCACACACACGTGTGTGTGTCTGTGTGTGTTTGTATATGAATACACTGAAAGTTTGAAGAGGAACAGGATATTTACACAGTTTAAAAGAACTTCCTCACAAAATACTATTTAATTACAAAAGGGAAAGGAGCAAGTTTACACTGGAAAAGCTTGGCAAACACACTTTAATACAATTATCAAGTCAACAGCATCAGTACTGAGTCAGATCAAAGTTGTGTGCCACCTAACAGGACGCAAGAAGAACGCAACATAATTTATTTTATTTCTCCCAAAGGTACATAATCTGAATCTGAGTAGGAGACATTATGCAAACTCAAATTGGTTTATAACGTTCAAAAGTGTCAAGGTCATGAATATCATGGAATGACTAAAGAACTCACCCAAATGAAGGAAACTACAGAGACATAACAACTCAGTGCAGTGACAGATTTAGGACTGGATGCTGTTGCTAAACGTGACACTACTGGGACAACTGGCTAAATTTGGATAGATTCTTACATGATAATCATCACTGTTAATTTCCTGATTTTCACTGGTTACACTGTGCTTATGTAAGACAACATGTCCTTGTTTATAGAAAATACACCTTTCGGCCGAGTGCTGTGGCTAATGCCTGTAATCCCAGAACTCCGGGAGGCCAAGGCGGGTGGATCACCTGAGGTCAGGAGTCCAAAACCAGTTCGACCAACATGGCGAAATCCCACCTCTACTAAAAATACAAAAAATTAGCCAGGTGTGGGGGCAGGCAGCCATAGTCCTAAGCTACGCGGGAGGCTAAGGAAGGAGAATGGCTTGAACTCGGGAGGCGGACGTTGCAGTGAGCTGAGATCATGCCACTGCACACCTGGGTGTAAGGGTAAGACTCTGTCAGAAAAAAAAATAAAAAGAAAAAAAAAGAAAATACACTTTTCAAGTCATCATATATTGGGGGAGAAAGTGACACTGGATCATCTGGCTGCAGACTTATTCTCAAATAAATAATAAATAAACTTATTCTCAAACGCCTTCACATTTTCTAAAAGTTTGTGATTATTTCAACATTTTTTAAAAAAAGATGATGGAGGGCACAGGCCCTTCTGATGCAGTAGTCCACACACAGGCCAGCCTTCTGGAGAAAAGCAGCACAAAGACTGAAGTGTGGGTGTGAAGGGACAAATGAAAGATATCTCACTTAGTCTCCAGTGACTTCCCTTTGTACATTTGACACTATTGCTTGTATATGATTGACACATTGATGATCTCTCATGGATTTGTTATTTTCTATCTATTCTCTGGCTCTTCCCCATCCTCTTTCTTATCCACATTCTCCACAAATACATGTACTTCTCTGTGATGACTATGCTATCTCCCAATCTCATCAAATCCCATAGCAGACACAATAATCTATGAATATATTATCATTAACTCCATCTTCTACTGTCTACAACCTGCATACATAATGACTTTCTGGACATTTCAAAGAGTGGAAGCATTTCAATCCAACATGTCAAAAATAAAACTTAATTTCGACTCCTCTTCAACAGGTGCTGTTAATTGCCTACCAAGCATCTACCCCAACCTGTACATCCCCTGGTAAAACTTGTAAAAAACAGATTTTTACAGTATCTCTGACCTCTACCATAAGTGCACCATTTTCTTCAGGAGATGATGAACACACTCTCTAAGCTCCAAGGACACGCATATTTGGTTTAGGCCAATTTGTATATTCCATTCCCTTGGCTACAGTCATTGTTTAAGAAATGATCATGTGATCTAAATGGTACCACTAGTGTGACTCTTAGGTCTTTTGCTTGAAATACTAGTATTCTCCCCATGCACTGAGGCAAGTGCTCATATCTTGATTCAGATAGCCATCCTACACAAAGAGATTCGGGTTTAGAAAATATCAGCAAGGCAGAAGATTTTATGAAGTATTTATTTAAATAATTAAATGGACCTTCAATAATAACGGAGACCTAGGACCAACAACAAGAAGCCCACTCAAACTTCCATCTTCTAATTAACTGAGCCAACAAATGTCCTTTTATGACTTAATAATCTTTGAGTTGGACTTTCTTTTACTTGCAGTATAATGTATGAAGAATAAACTTAAGTATAAAACTAGATACAGTAATGTGATAAAACTGGGGTAAATTTAAAATATAATCTAAGATAATCAGAACTTTACAAAACAGAATGAGAAGTACAAATATAGGAAAACAAAACACCCAGAAAGACTGCCTTGACAGCCGGCATTGTCAAGACAAATGTGAAACTCAGTTCCCATATTTTGAGGATGTAGTACTGGAATGAACCCGTTTCACATGAGTCCAGAGTAGGAGGTCCTTTTAGGACTACTTCATACTAGAAAACAGTAGAAACTTGGGGTAGTCAAAGGAGGAAAACAAGAAACCGAGGAGTTTCAGATTTTGTAAACTATGTGAAGACGTAATTGAAATTTTAGGTATTTCACATAATTGTAGGACCTTCCACTGGCTCTAATAAATCTATGTAATCAAATTCCCATTCCCATGCCATCTCCACTCATTATGGCCATGAAATAATGGTGTTCATCTTCATTTGGACATTTGCAATAAGCTAGCCTAAAACAGCAGCAGTTTTGCTAGTTTGCTGCACCAAATCACCTATCCCTTTCTGCTAGAAAAGAAGGTTGACCCCATCTTTGACAGAAAGAGAGCATACTAGCTCTGAATTTCTTGCTATAAAATGCTGACAGGCCCACAGAGCTTCTCTTCCTTAAGTCACTCTAGAAAAAATCTCTAGTTGCCTTCTAGACCTTTAACAATCCCATTTTATAGCTGTCATTTATTCCTATTCATCCTGGTAGAAAATATGTCTGGAATTCATTCCTTCCATTTCCAACTCCAATACCAAGGTCAAACATTTATCTCATACCTCAACTACTGCAACTGTCTCCTAACCAGCCTCTCTGTGTCTTATCTTTCTGCTGTCCAATCCATCATTCACAGAGATGCTTGCTCCCAAAAAAGAAAATAAGGACTGCATTTTATGCATCCTTTGGATTCTCTTCCCTTCTCCTATGCCCAGGCATGAGAATACATGTTTAAACTATTTCTTGTATGTCATTTCCCATTTGACAAGTTTTTGATGGTACCTACTGGTGTCAGAAAAAGTTCAAAGAGTTTAGCCTACAATCAGGCCATGAAGGTTGTAGACCATATTCCCCTTCAGCAGAATAGCCCCCCATTTTCTCCTTTAGGTGGCTCCAGTCATACGGAGACACTAAATCTTCTGGAACACACAAGCAATATGTCTTTGTAAATAGCAGGCCTTTCCTTTGTAAAATTCACTTTTCTTTGGCTCTACTTAAGAAACACCCACCAGTCCTTTAAGGTTCAACTTAAGCATCCTCTCTACTATAAAAATCTTCTCCAATACTACATTCAGATGAAACTTCTTCATCCTCTACATCTTCAAAAGACTTCCTTTATAGTTCTATTATGACATTTATATGATTCTAACTGGTTTTATACTAAACTTGGTAAAACACTTATCCATTTATTAAACTTCTTTTCTAGTAGTGAGCAGAGTATTACATTTCCATATGAAGTTGTTTTTCTCCCTTCTGTTATTCTTCCACAAGATTTATTCTTGTATCCTCCACAAGATCCATTCCTGCATACAGCACACAATATATGCTCAGTAAACATTTTTTGAATAAAAATTTTCTCAATGGACTAAGTGTTATTCAAGGACGAGCATCGTGCCTTATTCAATTATATTTCTCACAGCGACTAGAAAAAACTGAGTAACACAAACTGCTACAGGTTGAAGAAAATATTGGGCTTAGACTCTGGCCACCAATATTTTACTAAAACTAGGACAATCTGTTATTTTTTCATTACAAAAATATGTATGGAGTACACTTTTGGTATGTTTCGGGGGTTGTGTCCCCTCCAAACCTCATGTTGAAATGTGACCTCCAATACTGTGGGTGGGCCTAGTGGGAGGTGTTTGGCTCCTGGGGGCAGATCTCTCATGAATGTCTTGGTGCTGTCCTCATAGCAGTAAGTGAGTTCTCCCTCTGTGAGTTCAAGAGAGATCTGGTTGTTTACAAGAGTCTGGCACTTCCTTCCTCTCTCTCTTGCTCCCTCCCCTGCCATATGACATGACTTCACCTTCCACCATGAGTATAAGCTTCCTGAGGTCCTCATCAGAAGCAGATGCCAACAGTATGCTTTGTGTATAGCCTGCAAAACCATGAGCCAAATAAATCTTTTTTCTTTTTAAATTACCCAGCCTCAGGCATTCTTATAGCAATGCAAATGGACTAACACAGCTGTAGACGCCAAACCTTATTTCTGAAGCTGGAGACAGATTTGTAAACTCCACCTGTGTTGAAGTGGAGGACGTTGTTGTATAAGCTAATAAATCAGATCTCTCCCCCAAAAGTTTCTAACCCCTAAATTCTAAGTCACACAAGCTTGTAACTGAGGAGTCATCAGTGGCTCCTTCCTATACCTGCTTCAAGTGTTATTTGACAAAATGTAAAATTGTGACTACTGGAGAACGAGGTGGTGAAGGAGAATGAGGATAAGGATGATGACAGCTGCATTTTTCTCCTCCTCTTTAATTTCAACTCAATCCTCCAAAATCAAACCCTCATTATGCCTTTTGGGAACAACTAAAATTCCTTTAAAACTATTCTTTCTACTTTCATGTTTCCCATGCCTGTCATTCTCTTTCAGTACTGTCAGAATAATTTCCTTAAAAAGTAACGGTCTTATTACATCATAGCTCCATTCAAAATCCCTCAATGGCTTTGTATTACAGATGCAGGGAGAACACCATTCAGACTCCTCAGCTTCATATTCAAGCAATATTCCAAAGTCAACTTCCAATCTGTCATCCCAAAATCATTTGCATCATTCTTCCTACAATCCAGACTTCCACCAAATTAGCTTTTGATTTTGTACCCTTGGACTCTCACTTGGCACTTTTCCATTCATTTAATTCAGATTCTACCTCTGTATCTCAAGGCCCAATTCAAGAATTTTAAATTTGACTCTGATATTTCCCTTCTGCATATAAAAGTGCAATATACTTTGTACTTTTCCCCTCAAGCTTACCTGTTTCTAACTCATATTTTGGTTATTTACAAACACAGTTTACGTATCCAACTACAGTGCATTTAATCACTCATTCAATAAGCATTTACTGTCTTGCTATTACTCCAAAGCACCCAGAATATATCATATTCAGGGTAGATATTAAGTAAATGTTGTTGAAAGAGAAAAAACTCCTATTGAAATGAAAATGTACCCAAAATCAAAATAATCTCTTTCAAAATATGAACAATAATCACCACCAAAGAGATACATATATGTTGCTTATCATATTTAAATATGTATGAAAGAAGATGGGTAAGTCACAGTAGAAAACAGAATCAAATAAAAAGCTAAGAAAACTTATTCAAAGTAATATGGAAATATTAAATAAATTTTGTCCACTTCAATTCATGGATGTACCTATCATCTCAAGACACAAATTCATAAATATACATGCATTAAGTCCATCAATTGAAAATGATACACAGTTTCAGAATTTACTGAAATAAGAATCATAAGGGAATGTTTCATAGACAGCAGTTAATAAATTCTGTGAAATTTAATAAAAGTTTATGTGATGAAATTTTTTTCCTTTTCCTTCCTAAGCAAACAGCCTTAAAAGATGATTGATGCCTGCTATTATGCATCTATATTTGTATTTCCTTATTTTAGAAGCTTTTCAAAAATATAAAAATACACTTAAAGCATTTCCAGATATATTTTAAAAATGGTAAAAGGTGATTATTTATAGGCAATCATATTCATACTGATAGACTCTCAGAGAGCAATTGCAAACATAAATTTTAAATGCCTTTTGGAAATAGTTGAGGATGAAAACATTTACATAATTTCTTAGAAACCTTGGCTTTTTACTGCTGCATTTTAATATTCCCTCTGGGCAAAGGAGCAGCTACTCTAAAGATTTATTTGATAATGGAAGGCTTGATTTCTTTGTTTTCCCTTTCCAATGTAAGTTTGTAGTTTTCACTCTACCACAATGTACCGTATTTTAAAATGTGAATTGGCTCACTATTAAGAATAAAAATGGTTCTGTTTTAGCGGATTAAATAAGCTAATGACAGCAATAAATAGATACACATAAATTACAGAAATATACTATATCTGTATATAAGTCATCTTTGATAACAGCCCTGCCTCTTCATCATAATGTAACTAGTGGCTGATATCAAATGTCTAAAACTTCTACTTACCTGCCTATCCACTTCTGGGAGCAAAAGCAGGAGGTATTGTTGAAAATGCTGAGGTAAAGAAGCAAACGTATGTTTATTTATTAATGCCCTCAAGTTAGTGTTGACAAGAATAGATCCTGGGGTTTCTATGTCAATGTCCTCAGCTTTGGTCCATTTCAAGTGCCCTGTGATGAACAAGCAAGAGGCATGAATTTACTACAGGTAGAGGGAAATGTGTATGTACGTACACACAAACACAGCCATGTATATCTAGTGAACACGTATATTCAATTATATGTTTTTTTCTATCCCTTTTACAAATGGTATTTCAGAAGAGAAATTCCCAAAGCTTCTTCCATTATGTTTCTGTCTGGCTTCAATTATCTTTAGTTTTCATAATGTATACTTCACTCAATATCTTCTATATTTTTAGCTCAAAGTAGCACCAGGTTCCAATAAAAAAAAAATTAGTTGTGAGTTTCCAGTTAATCAGAGTTTTCAAAAACTCCAAATGCATGAACAGTAATAACTACCATTCATGTAAGTTCTATAAGACCTAGGATTAGTGATAACAGAAACAACAGTACTGTTAATTTTAATAGGGATAATTATAGCAAAAATAGCTGCGTGTTCCTCATGTGTCAGGCAATGCACTAAGCACTGGATTATTTCAGAAGGTTCTTATTTAAGGCATTTCCACAGGTGATAATTTAAAAAGCATTTAAAAAAAAATTAGATTGGGCGCAGTGGCTCAAGCTTATAATCCCATCACTTTGGGAGGCTGAGGCAGAAGTCTTGCCTGAGCTCAGGAGTTTAAGGCCTGTTTGGGCAAAATGGTGAGACCACATCTCCACAAAAAATATTTTTAAAAAATTAGCTAGGTGTGGTGGCATGCACCTGTGTTCCCAGCTACCCCAGAATCTGAAGTGGGAGGATCGCTTAAGCCCAGGAGGTAGGAGTGCAGTGAGCCATGATTGTGCCACTGCACTCAGCCTCAACAACAGAGTGAAACTCTCAAACAGTAAAAAATGAAAATAAATTAGCCACTATGTCTGAAATGCAAATATGCTCTGCAGGATAATTCCACAACTCAAGGCACACTGACCTCCAACAGAAAGCTGAATGTAGAGTTCACATCTCAAAATCATGACACACAAGAAAATAACATACCATAAGGGACAATCAACTGAGGCATCAAACACAGACAGAAGAATTACCATTCCATTACTTGAGCTATGATAACGACTTGAATGTGATTATAAAGAGTATGTTTTAAATCAGAGGTCAGAAAATTATGGCTCATGATTTATATCTGGTCCAATGCTTGTTTTACCAAATAAAGTTTTACTAGAACAACATCATGTCCAGTTGTTTATATATTGTGTATGTCTGCTTTGGCACTACAATGTGGAGTTGAAGAGTTGTTACAGAAATCACCTGGCCTGTAAAGCCTACAGTATTTACTCACTGGCCCTTGGCGGAAACAGTTTGCCAATCCTTGTTTTTAAATAACTAAAGATAAAAGAGTGAATTTTTTTAATTATGGAAAAATAGGATACTATAATAAAAGAACAATCAAACTTTAAAGAGAACCAAATAATACTTCTAGAAATACAAATTTAATTAAGACATTTAAAAATGTTTCAGTGGAGAAAAAATTATTGAGTAATTAAGATACAAACTTAAGGAAATAATTAGAGGGTAGTGTAAAAATTATGAGTCAAAATGTGATAGGGAAAAGATACAAAGAATGTAATAAGAAGTCAAAATGTATGTTTATAGAAGGTTCTGAATTTTAAAAAAATAGATTGCAGGGGCAATATTTGAAAAGCTAAATATTTTTCAGAATTGAAATAATGATTAAAGTTCTTAAATAAAAGCTACATACCAAATCTCAAGAGAGATAAATACCCATTCCTCCATCTAGTGTTGAAATCTCCAAACATCAATAATAAAAGGAATATCTTAAAACTACTTTTAACAAAAACTCGATTATCTCCAAGAAATTACAATGAGATGAATAGAAATATTATCAATAAATCAATACAGAAGACAGTTAAATCTCTTCAAAAGGGCAAGAGAAATTGTGTCAATTTAGAATTTCATTTATAACTATGTCTCTAAAAAATGACAATGACGGCAATTATAAGAATGTTTTTGGTATCCTAAATCGAAACTCTATCCCTTAGAGAATCTTGCTAAAATAACTACTAGTGTATGTTCTTAACAAATAAAGAAATTTTATCAAAGAAGAAATTCAATGGTTGCAGAGGCAAGGATAAGCAAGGAGACTAATAATAGACATGAGTAAATCCAAACAAACATTCATTGTAAAAAATAATACTAATGACTTATGGAGGAATCAAACAAAGTGGAAATAAAATACTTCACAATAACTATATGCAACATGGTAAGATGTAATTGAAATGAGAGCACTATAAAACTCTGATATGCTTTGGGAACAGCCATATGAACTAGTTCTTTATTTTGTTAAAACTGTACATAGCTATTGGAAGAAAAAAAAGAATTACAATTTCCAAATAAATGGATAGATGGAAAAACTGAATCAAGTGGAAGGCAGAAAAGGAGGAAAAAAATTAAATAAAATTAAGCACAAAACAATCACAATAAAGGTAACTGGATTTTCACATTAGATTTTAAAAATAACAACATCCATTTACTTGCTGCTTAGAAGAAATACACTTAAAATAAAAATTATATGGAAAGAATAATGATTAGAAAACGAATAAACTAAAAACTACTAATCAGAAATTCAAAACAACAAAAAAACCATACTGCAATACTAACATCAGACCAGATAAACAAAAGTAAAACAATCTATTATTAGGGATGAGAAAGATCATTCCTTAAGTGTATAAGGATTAATTTACTGCGAATATATAGTGACCTTGAACCTACATTCATTTAAATAGTACAGCCTCAACATGTCAAACTCAGGTAATAACAAAGAAATTAACATCACATAATGTTACCAGAAAGTGTAACATATATTACCAAAACCTGATAGATTGGATCAAAAAAAAATTGTCTTAAGGTTACAGAGGACTTTTACAACTCAATAATCAATCTTGAACCAACAAATTTAACACAGGGTATTGTACTGAGCCATTAGAGAAAGGAGTTTTTCCCCCAGCATTCAAAAGCAACAAGAAAACAAAACATAACACAACTGTCCAGTGAGTCTCAACAGATACTGAAGAATAATCTAAAGCCTCATCTTTCTCCCCCAAAAGAAATTAAATACAATACCATATTACAAAGGTATCAATTATCTAACACCCCACACATCCATTATATGTTTAGACATTCAAAAGCACACTTGTATGTACTTTACATATTACAGAAAAAAAAAAACTGTAAGGGAAATTATAAAGTATTTGAATTTTTAATGGTACCAAATTTTTTAATATGCCACTCACTTGATTTTAAAGGTAAATTGCATATATTAGAGGGTACAAAAAATTCAAAATTAAAAGTTTACATGTAAAAATAAAGAAGTTAATGAATGCACTAAAGAATAATTAGAAAGAAGGAAGGAAAGATGAAAAGAAAAAAGCAGACATTCATTAAACAGAAAACAATAATGAAAACCATCAACAATAAAAAATATTTTTTATTAAGCTCTTAAAAGACATCTCTGGCCTGAGATGGTATAAACAAATGTGAAGAGGAATGAAAGGTAAGGACACAATACTTCATAGAGTACATATTTAAAGGTAGATGTAATTATAATTAAAAGTAGATTTTAAAAAGCATAATATTATGACTCTTTGCAATGTCATTGAAGACAAATTATTTTAAGTTTTACACATTTCCAAATTTAACCTGAAAAGAGAAAGATAAATGTGTAAAATATTTTTAAAAAATGAATTTGTGCCCT
Source organism: Colobus angolensis palliatus (assembly GCF_000951035.1). Classification (NCBI taxonomy): domain Eukaryota; kingdom Metazoa; phylum Chordata; class Mammalia; order Primates; family Cercopithecidae; genus Colobus; species Colobus angolensis. The sequence continues at coordinate 4,188,979 of NW_012115378.1, forward strand.
CTTTCCCACATATACACAAAGCACAAATTATACAAATTATAAACGGCTCTAAAGATAAATTGTATGTGGGGTAGGAGACTTACTTTCTTGACCTAGCCTCTGGAACTTCCTATTTCATCATATGCATATTTCAGAAAAAAAGAAAACACTTCTTCAATTGACTTTATAAAAATAATATAACCTTTATTACAAAAGAAAGAGAAGCAGGACAATATGAGAGAGACTGTACTAGCCAATCTTACAAATACATAAAATTTTACAAGTTATTTCTATTCAAAAAATCTAATATTTGTTGAGTTGAGATGTCAGGTATGTAGGTGTCTGTTCTACTAGCATGTGTATTTTTCTACATGTTTGAAATATTTCACAATAAAAACCTTATACCAGAATTAGGAAGAAGCTTCTTTTCTCAGAAGTAGAGGCAAAGGCCAAACCTAGAGGCAAAAATGTTAAAAAATACATTATATGAAAAAAATTTTGCTTAATTCTTATTAAATGGCATAAATATTCTCATGTAACAGAGTTGAGGTCATTTACTGAGAGTGACTCTGATTGGAGGAAATGTTAGAAAACTGAGAAAAACGTAAAACTTTTTATTTTCTACTTCTGAAACATGTCATGAGCAATGTGAGAAATAGGAACTTACACTGCTATTATTTAGTATGGTTCAAAATGTTTAAGAATATCAGAATAAAGATGCTTCAGAGAGGCACATAGTCTTTTATGACAAAGTCAAAAGAAGAACTATTTCAAAGATGTCCACCTAAGCAAAAATATGTTTTATGATTTTGGAACAAAGACAGAGAAGATGAACTGAATTTCTTGCCACAAAGGATGTTTAATTCCATTTTAATTATCCTTACATGTGTACTCTTAATTGGCTTAAGAACAATCCAATTAAATATGATTGTCTTATCTCATTAAAGTTGGTACCTCATATCTCCCAACAGTACCCAGAGAAGGAAAAAAGATGTAGTCGTTTTAGCATTTAATTCCCAGACACTTGGCCTAGAGGGTCTGAGGTAGGGCAAAGGAGAAAAGAAGCAACAATTGCTACATTGCCACAGCCTATGCTATACAAGAAGACACCCGACTGATCTCATGATAAAAATCATGGGGAATGTGTTCCACTAGGGTGAAGGAAATTCTCTATTTGGCCACAGGGAGTTCGAAGACCACCAACCTGTGAAAGTTGCAGGCTCCAACTCTTGTTGATCCCTGGGTAGTCTGCTGGCTTCCGGACTCACATTTCCCAGAAGGGAGCCCATACAAGGATTATGCATGAAGTGTGCACACACAGAGACACAGACACACTCACACAGAGAAGCACACGCAAAAGGCAGACCAGGCAGACAAGAAGCACTGCTCAAACACAGAGTTCTAAACCAAAGAGTTCCTCATGATCTCAAGAAATTAGAGAGGAACGATTCCAAAGAACAGGTCTGCTAGGTGTAGTGGCTTACGCCTGTAATCCCAGCTACTCAAAAGTCTGAAGTGGGAGGACTGTTTGAGGCCAGGAGATCCAGACTAGCCTGAAAAACAGCAAGACCCTGTATCTAAAACAAACACACACTAGCATAATGGCGCATGCCTGTAGTCCCAGTTACTTGGGAAGATGAGGCAGAAGGATTTCTTGAGCTCAGGAGTTTGAGGCTGCAGTAAGCTATGATGGTACCACTGCACTTCAGCTTGCACATCAGAGCGAGACTATGTCTCTAAAATGAAATTAAATTAAGTGGCGCTCAGAGAAGAAAAATCAGCTTCCAAAGAATAAAATCGAATGGGAAAAATATCAGAGGGCAAAATCTAATCAATATACAACATGAATTAATGTAGTCTTCATAAATGAAGAAATTGTGTAAAAAGTCTACATGGAGCACTGAGTCCATTAAAATATAGTACCAGGGTTAATGAACTATAGGAATTATGGTTAAACAAATAGAACATAAATGTTATCAACTTCGATATTCAAAAAATATTGTAACAAAAACATGCAGGTAGGAAGGTCTGTAGTGTAATTATTTCCCTATCTTTTTAAAATATAGTGTCCAAAGTTGAAATGAGTAGTTAAAAAGGTAATCATTCTTATTTCAGTTTCTCATATTTGTAATAACTCTGGAGAAAACTTTTAGATATAAATATATCTTGTGGCAATATTTAACAATTTTGTTTTTTAGTTTTACTTTTTTATTATTTAATATAAAATTAATTAAATTTTGTACTTTTAACTAAAATGGTGTAACACAGGTTTTTTAATATCTCTGGCTATAGATACACAGTAAGAAATGTCAAATAACGTTTATAATGCACTGGAGAGAATGATTTTGGATGAAAAGATGTGCGGTTATTATTCAAACTTTATTTTTATATTTATGCTTTGGTTTATTTAAAGAGTATGTACCATTTTATAAAACCAACAAAGCTATAATTCTTCACTCCAAAAACATTAAACCAAATAAAATACATTGGAATGAATCCCAGAAGTTAAGCCCACCAAGGACATTTATTAAAACCCCCTTGGAGACATCCATTAGAAGCTTACATTTGTTTAGCAAGCACTTTTTAAACTCTTACTATGTGATTGTGTAGGAAGAAGTATAATTAAAACTACTTTAGGTCAATGGCCTTGAATTCAAAGAACTTACATTTTAGTTAGGGAAAATTGTAAGATATCAAGATATAGAAAACAAGTGGTAAGAGTGTATTACTAAAGAAAGTTTAAAGTATTCACAAATCTGTGTTCTAAGTGCCAGAAGACAGTGAGATGATAATGTACTAGGATTGTCTCAGAAATCTTCATGGGAGAGGGTTTTAAGTGGTTTATCCTTTGCTAAGGCAAGGAGAGAGGGTATTATTAAAACAACTGATTAGGCAAGAAAAACATATGCTTCTAACCGCATTTGCAGCTGGCACCTACCCTTCATCCCAGCAGATGAAGTTTCTACTGCCTAGTTATTTGGTAGTTTAACATTTACTGTTATAATAATTTTCAAGGTCTATAATAAAGGAGTCCTTGTAGACATTGTTAGCATTTGTTTTATGCATATCAGAACAGTGTTTTCTATTGTACTTGATTAAGAAATAGGAAAGGGACCACCAAAGTTTTGTTTTGTTTCATTATAACCTCATCAGAGAAATACATACCATTTTAGAAGCACTATATTTTTCAACTGCACACACCCCGTGACCAAGTCTATTCAATCAGTGGGCTACTCAAAGAAATATCATCATAGTTTTCATGCAGAACCCTGGCCATGGGCAAACAAACAGAACAAAACCAAAAACCTGCATCAACAGTTGTAGCTTCCCAAGCTGGGTGGTATATTTCTCAGGAGAACTTCGAGATTACCATCAGAATTAGAATGACTGAAGAAATTTTTTTCTTTTATTTCCAACTTAAGATTTAAAACTGAGGTTGAGAAATTTAGAAGCTTCTTATTATTATTCTTGTTTTATTGTGTGCTTCTAACCCTCTCTAGGGAAGCCGAGCATGAAAGAGTCTGAGGGGGCCTATGGTACCTCCTGTACTGAAGAGTGTTGAGAGAACATACGGGGGTCCATTGTGTCTTGGGCTACACTCCTTAGATTTAAGGCCCAAGTGAAACCCATGCCTTGCACGGAGTGAATATCTTGCAATTTGATAAAGCAACTAATTGCTAGAAATCAAGAGGAGGCACTTAGGGGACAATTAGAAGAACTTTGTATCCTTTCAGGAAAATATCACAATGAGAAAAAAATTGTACACTTATACCCTGAACTCTGGTTTTCACTGGATTTTGTTTCAGAATTATTAACTTAAATTAGAACAGACTTACAGCATTTGTTTTAATTCAGCATGGTTTCAACAGGTTAGGACTTATACATACCTACTACCTAGAGAAGGCAAGTAAAGTAAAAAACCTCATTTCCAAGACCATATGAATTAGATGTCTAACTCGGGTGGAAAAAAAAATAGAATAGGGAATACAGGCTGTCTCTATCTGGCTGGCTAAAGGATATGAGGTGGGATCACTCCTTTGCATTGGATCTGCTACACGCTAGTATACAAAGAATGACCTTCTCCACAAACACAGGACCATTTTTATTCAAGAAGATAGGAGGAACTTCACTATGCTGGACCCCCTAGAATGTGTCATTCATTCATCCGAACTTCTAAGTCATTCAGTTAATTAGAATCAGTTATTCATTTCGAACTCATTGAGAACCTACTAAACAGAAGGGCTATGAAGGTTGTAGTAAGGACTACAGATGTGGACAGAAAGGCCACTGTTCCAAGGAGTTAACAACTTAATGGCAAAGAGCAGAATGTATGTAAATATGCCTTACAGAGTATTAAATATCAGTCTGATTCTAACAGGGCATTAAAAACATTACTGTCTAAAAAAGACACGGGTGGCCAGGCACGATGGCTCATGCCTGTAATCCCAGCACTTTGGGAGGCCGAGGTGGGCAGATCACGAGGTCAGGAGATCGAGACCATCCTGGCTAACACTGTGAAACCCTGTCTCTACTAAAAATACAAAAAATTAGCCAGGTGTGGTGGCGGGCGCCTGTAGTGCCAGCTAATCGGGAGGCTGAGGCAGAAGAACCGGGTGAACCCCGGGAGGCAGAGCTTGCAGTGGGCTGAGATTGTGCTACTGCACTCCAGTCTGGGGCCACAGAGCGAGACTCTGTCTCAAAAAACAAACAAACAAACAAACAAACAAAAACAACGTGGGTTATTTTCTGGAGACAGTTATATTTAAGGACCATCCTTTCATTCCATGTTTTTTTATTTTCTACTGCTGGGCATATATTGGAAACTTTGAAAATACTACTGACTTCATTTCCACAAAATAAGCCATTCCATTCAGCTGCTGGATAGGTTAGTCAGCCAGTCACAGTTCCTACCCAGTAAACACCTGCAGTTTACTTTTGACAGAATTGTACTTCAGCTGGCTTATTTTAAATCCCACCTTCTTCCTCTTTGTGTTTGATACAGAATAGGGTGAGAAATCTTACAATAGCTAGCTCTCCTTCCATGTGTAGTTAGACCTGCACTTTAACACCTATGGTAGTCTCACCATGTCATTTCTTGTATTTCCCTCAGTGGCGCCTACAGGTCTAAAATATAGGTTAGATAATTTAACATTCAGATTATATCCAGAATGAACGGCTTAGACTTTGGAGTTAGATATGTCTTGGCTTGTATCACTTAGCTGTGTCATTTTCATGCAACCTCCTTAAACCTTCAGGATCTCAGTTCCTTTGGCTGTAAAACAGACGTCATTGTACTGTACAAAATTGAAGTAAAATTAAAAGACATAACTTATGTTAAAATACCTAGACCATTCCATTACATATGGCCAGTGAATGTGACTTCACTTCTCCATTCCTCCATTAGTTTCATTATCTCCACTACTTTATAGTCTAGAACAAAGCAGGTTTGAAATATCAGGGGGCACTCCTTCATTACCTTTTAATGTGCTAACAATTCAGCCGAAATCCTTCAGCAACACAATATCTAACATATAAGACGTTTAGTGGCATGCAGGATTTCCTAAGAGCTGGCTTGTATATCAGTCTTTATATCTTTCAGTTGACTTTCAGTATTAAAACAAATTCTGATTCTCTAATTCATTGAGCATGGACTTCAAGATACAAAAACCAGAATACAAGAGATCCTGGGCCGGGATGGTGGCCCACTCCCTAATCCCAGCACTTTGGGGAGGCCAAGGTAGGCGGATCACCTGAGGTCAGGAGTTTGAGACCAGCCTGGCCAACATGGTAAAACCTCATCTCTACTAAAAATACAAAAATCAGCTGGGCATGGTGGCAGTGCCTGTAATCCCAGCTACTCAGGAGGCTGAGGCAGGAGAATCACTTGAACCCGGGAGGCGGAGGTTGCAGTGAGATGAGATGGTGCCACTGTACTCTAGCCTGGGCAATAAGAGCAAAACCCCGTCTCAAAAAAGAAAAAAATAAAACAAGAATGACTAAAGATCTGAGCCCCTGAGAGGATCCTGATAATGGCACACCTTAGTAACTTTCAGTCCTGAAGTAACTAAGGAAATAAATGGGGATGCCCCTGTGCCTTAAATTTTCATACACTCATTACATGGCACTAACTTTATGGAGGTTGGCAGCCGACTGTTTTTAACTAAAGGTCACTGACGTTTAAATTCCTTAGTGTATGATAATGTGGTACTGTTTTGGATTTTTGGTATATTCTTTATATATCATTCTCCCACTATAGTTCTCTATTTCAGAAGCTACTTACATTAAAATGCTTACTTTACAACACCCAGAGTACTAGGAAAGAATATGTCAATGTATAGGTAAGTATGGTTATACACAAACACACATATTTTGGGCTAGAGAATAACTAAAATTATTTAGCCTTGAAAATAATGCAAAACAGAGAATTACGCTATATTTAAAGATTTTAAATAAAAAAGATTCTGCTTTCCTAAAGGTCTCTTATTTAAATATAAATAAATCCTATTTAAAGTCTTTTTATTGGAAGTATGTCCCAAGATTTAGCAAAATGTCTGTCATATAGTAACAAGTAATTGAAAAAACTTTACAAAAAAAATCAGATAAAATCTTGAATTTTATAAACAGATACCCTCTGCAAATAAGAATTATCTCAAGTTGCCAAGAAAGTAAGTGGCCGAACAGGTAATAAAGTTCACATCAATAAATCTGTAGTTTCTGCCAAACATTTTACAAAATATTATAATGATCCAGGTTATTATCATGACCCTATTCACAGGTTAAACAACTCAGAGAGAGAAATGAAGCCATCAGGATCCAGGTGCAACAACAAGGCAGTGGCAGTTGAGAATTCTAGTGTTCAAACTAGGATATGTTTATTTCTGTCTTTTTAATTCTCATGCTCTTTTCTGCCTGAATGCTGTTGGGGGTTCCTGATGAAAAGTTATCAGGAAAGTATGTCGAAGAAAACCTGGCGCTGACTTGAAAGACCTGTGGCCTGTGCCTCCCACATTTCTCAGCAATTTTACATTATTTTTTCAGACAGCCACTACTAAATATTTTAAGAAGCACAGACAAAAAGCAAGGAAGAGCAATTTTACTGCAGCAGACGCCACTGACAATGTACTCTCCAGTTCAGTGAACCCTTTATAAAGGTTGCATTTTTTTCTTCTGATACAGCATATTTCAATAAAGTATAACCTCGTTGCACAGACAAAGCACTACACATTAGATAGAATCACAACCCGGCAGATAATTATTTTACATGTATCAATTTTAAGTCTCTTATCTTTACCCTCTGCTTCATCCAATATTATCATCCACAAATTTAGTAATAGGCTTAAGATCATTCAGTTGTAACTATAATGTTTCCTTATTTAGCACCCTTTTTGGTTTTGATAAATGGAGGGAAATTTTAATTTCCTTGTTTAATCATTTAAAAAAAGTTCTGAGAATTTTAGATAATTTATTTGAAGAAACATAAATTTCTAAAATGTGAAATGGCATAGTCTATTAAACACTCACCTAAACCAGACTTTTTTAATCGTTTTAAGTGCTGACTTGTTTGTTTTCCAGTGGGAGATTTTTGCCCATGTTTCATTTCTTTATCTGAACTGTCTGCTTCACCATTTTTAGATTCGGATCCTAAAAAAGGAAATAGTTATTATGTCATTATCTTCTCTAGCAGTCCTCGAAAAGAAAAATCTAAAATTGTTTGAGGAACTGTAGATATAATCTCCTTTTCTAAGAGTTAATACACTACCTTTAGCCACAATCTGATTCCCCTACTGGATATAACAAGGGAAGCCCAATAAATCAATCAAACAGAACAAAAAGCAAGAACAGATGGCCTAATAGTGGAGTCAAAACTACGTTCACTGATCTGATAGCTTTTAAAAGAAATAGAGTCAGGTCTTTTGTAAAATACACGAATAAGCTTGAACAATACTATGCCATTTTGAGACAATACAAGACAGAGACAGGAAGATGAAGAAGAAAGGAATCTTGAAGAGAGGGAGAGATTATACCTTTATAAATAACTTTATGTTGAAGTAAGAACAGAAAATACAAACGTTAATCTACAATAAACAGAATAGTACATAACTGATAAAGTGACAGAAGGTAAATTAGAAGAAAAGGTCAGGGCTGCACTGGGGTGAGAAGAATGCTGCCAGAACACAAAAACTAATAAAGGATTTCTGATTTTGCAGCACAGGACTGAAGAACAAATTCACACTCACAAAGAACTGCTTTTGATGGTATTATACATCAGCATGTGGTCCACCCTTAAAGTTCAACATTCAAACAAAAGCCAAAGCAACAAAAACAACAAAATTCACCTACACATTTTCTTACACCTACTGTCTTCATTTGCTGATGACGAGCAAGCTGGTACATTTTTCTTTTCTAAACTGGAAATAGTCTATATTTTTGAATCACTGAGTCAAAGGTATAAGAAAATTAAGCCAAACCTTAAGTGGAAGTATTATTCAGTTTCAGCAAAAAATCATGACATCTCTCTCAGTGAGGAAGTCTCCTCCAGGAAGAAACTGGCCAAGCATATGGTATTTCAGCTCTTTACCTGAAGGCGAATCCGACTGCTCATCAGACACCTTTAATGGTGTCAAAACAACACGAGGAACAGTCTTGTTTACCATCATTGAGACTCCATTTCTTCTTTTCTGCTGCTGCCTCAAAGCCTACAAAACATAATCAAAAGATACGACATAAAAATATAGCCAAAATAATTGCTCATAATTGAATTAAATGACTCATTTGCCCATCATTAGACAGAACCTCTTAAGAGACTTAAATTCCACAGAGCCCTTAATTTCTCAGGATTCTTAATAGTTACCTTCATGTCATTTTCCCTTAAAAGCATAAAATCAGGCTTTGGCAAAGGGTATAAGCCCGAGACCATTTTCGGTATAATTCTAACAACAAAGCAGCACTTAATGGTTTCTTCTACCTTAGCACTGTGGCTTGAGAGTCCATGGAATTTGAAACTATGACTCCCAAGTCAAATGAATGTAAAATAAATGTTTCGAAACCAGGATAAAAATATATGTGTCTGCACTTCTCTCGCAGGTGCGTCCTCTCCAGCGCACTGCTCAGTCAATCAAGTTAACACTGAGTGTCATCAGTATGTACAGCATGTAAGGACTACAGTATTGATGCACTCACTCAGCCGTGGGGAGCACTGCACAAAATCACTGAACATGGCAGGAATCATTTATTTCTGTGAAGGGAATCAGTCCTAATCTTGGAAACCTTGCAGCACTTGGCTTCTGTCTGCTTGACTTTGGGCATTAACCTTCAGAACACGAACATGACAGGTTCTAGCAAATCCAGGAAAAAATGAATATGAGAATAAATCTTTCCAAATGGGAGCACTTTGTGTTTCATAAATGAATCGACCACGGTGATGATAATGTAATAAAAGACATTTAAAAGTTTTGAAATACAGCTTATCTAGCTGATCACTTTATATAGAAAATTACCTGTAATAAAAAGGGTCTTAAGCACACGAAACTGAAAAGCCATTAAATTCACAGCCATAGGAATGCTAAAACTCCTCAAAAGGTTAAAAGGCTGGCTTCATACTGTCTCAATCCTTTTTATTCCTAGTTTCTGTGTAATTTCTACCAATTTTACAACATCCCAGTTACTTGATTAATGTTCTTTGACTAAGAGTTGTCAGAATCTCCTGAAAGACTGCCTTGACTGTATTTTCCCTTGCTGTCATAAAATGATGTCCTTTTATTTGCAAAGGGTATTAGCCAATGTCCAACTTGTCAACCATAAGATTTAGCAACCAAATAATTACAGAAGTGAAAATTAAATACCATTTAAATGAGAGAAAGCATTTAAATTATGCATACAACTTATTCAGATAAGATTTAAAGCCTGATGAGAAAGTAAAAGCTTGGGAAATCTATTACAAATGATATGGTTGCTAATGATAACATAAGACATCTTTTCTTTGATTCTTACATTTACTAAGTTTTCATAAAGTACCCAACTACTATACATGGGAGGGGGCAAAAAATACAAAGATTAATAAAATGCCATCCTTCTCACCTTTAGCCTGCTGTCAATAATACATTTAATGAGGACATATGTGTTATAAAATATTTAAGACATTTACTCTTTCTTCAAGACGTATACATAATTGCACATAAATTTTGCACATAATTGAATCAATCTGTCTAGCACTGTATAAGGATTCAAAGTACTTTATATAAATTAACCTAACAATCCAATAATAAAACAGAACACAGCAACATAGCAATTTAAATTACAATTAAGTCCATCTCTGCCCATTATGTAAGACTTCACAAAACAATTAAGCCTGCACAAAGAGTGATCAATTTTTAGGAGCCTTTATAGCATATATTTAAACTACTTCTCATGGAGAAAAAAATTAGGCATTTTAAAAATAGTGTGTGTGTATGTGTGTATGTGTGTGGTTAGAGAGTTTATTTTAGAAAATATTTAGGGAAAAAAAGATGAACTAACTAGAAGCTGGAATCATTAAGTCAAAGCTGGCATGTCTCTTTAGAGAATTTGTGGTAAACAATAATTAAAGCAACGAAAATTTTGACCTCAATTTCTAGAGCTGAGAGGACTCTGCTATAGAAAAATTAGTAATCAGACAGAAGAAAGCCATAATAAAAATAATGTAAGAATAAAAACCCGTAGCAATTTGTAATTTTAAAAAGACAAGGCAAGGATAAAGGAAGGTGACCAATACTGAGTCTGTTTGTATGATGTTTTTTGAATATATGTTTCCTGATCAGACAACCTTATTGTTTCTCAGTACAATATTTTTAAAAGCCCTGACACACATTATGTGTCTGTAGGCAAACAAAACTAAATGCCTACTATGTAAAAAGATTTTTTTTCCTTTTTTTGTTTTTTTTTTGTTTGTTTTTTGTTTTTTTTGAGACGGAGTCTCCCTCTGGTGCCCAGGCTGGAGTGCAGTGGTGCAATCTCAGCTCACTGCAACCTTCGCCTCCTGGGTTCAAGCAATCCTCCCACCTCATCCTCCCAAGTAGCAAGGATAACAGGTTTGCACCACCACCCCTGGCTAGTTTTTTGTTTGTTTGTTTTTAGTAGAGACAGGTTTCATTATGTTGGCCAGGCAAGTCTTGAACTCCTGACCTCAAGCAATCTCCCTGCCTCCCTCCCAAAGTACTGGGATTACAGAAGAATTTTACAGAATTTCAGAATTTTCTGAAAAACTGGCAGTGTGATGCAGTGGTTAAGGAGTTGTAGAGTCAGAGAAAGATTTAACTAACTAGCTGCTAGGTAAATGACTTGGGTCAATGTCCCTACAAAACAGAGGCAGCAGCGCAGGCAAGATGCTTTAAACAGAAAATCTGCACAACAGTGGTTATCAGAGTTTACCTCACATAGTAAATACTCAACAAATGTCATTTTTTGTCATTTATATAACTTATCCTTTCTGCAACCAATGCATTTTTGAGACCTTATTCAGCTGTACGATAGCATAAGTGCTGCTGATCCATAGTGGTGAACATGAGGGTAGTTTTAATTATTCCACATTTTAGTGAAGGATTGACAAAGAAATACATGAAATAATGTAAGTGTTTCACTCACATACAAGTGCTAAGAAAATTATACCAGAAAGAGGAAGTAGAGTAACTTGGGTGGGGAGAACCAATCTAGAGTGGGATGTCAGAAATGGCCTCTCTGGAGGCAACAAAGGAGGTGAGACCTAAATGACAAGAAACTGGTTGTGTGAAAATTGTGGGGTCTCCAATAAGTAAAAAAAAATAGTATCATATCCACTAGCAGGGATAACTTTTGATTACTGCAGAAATTAAAAACAAAAACAAAAACAAAACAGAGTAGACGGAAAAAAAGGAGTAGGGAGTTTACAGAGAAAGCAAAGAACTCCAAAATGGTTGCCAAGGCTTTATAAAGATCGGAGGACTTATATTCAGGATGAAAAACATGAGGTCAAATACAAAGCTTCCCTTCTACCCTCCCCAGACCATGCCTATGTCTCAAATCAGGAATTTCACTGGGGAAGGGATTCCTGGTTTTGTTATTCCTTTGTTTCCCCTTTCTTTTTCTCCTGAGTTCCCCAGGACTAGGATTGAGAATAGGAATGAAAGACTAGAGCAAAGTTGTCTTAACCAGTGTTGTCAAAGCCATGACATCATAACCTTTTGGGAGGCAGAGGGCCAACTGCTAGATTTTTATGGCGTGCATTAGTGGATACATAAAGAGACTTTTGCTGGGAGGCCTTTGAAACTACGCTCAACACTGATATAAACCACGCTTTCTCTAGCTGACCTCCGCACTTCCCCTCAGTGCAGGCTCTATGTACTGGGTTCCTCTCATCTAAGTAGGCAGCTTTTCTAGGCAAGGTCTTTACAAATTCCCCAAGCTTGACTAGCTGTTCAGCACCTCCTCAGGATACAAGCACAGTCAGCATCCTTGTCCCACTGTACAATGTGTAGCCGAGCCATTATGGTCAGCCCTCTGATTTAACAAATCTCATAATCCTTCAAAATACAAGGTTTGGAACACACACCCCCAAATCTTGAGTTATTTTTTATACATCTGTTGGGGGTTGTTCAATCGACCATCTGGTCTCCTCTTAGTCCTTTGCGGCTACGTCTAACACCTCTCTTCCAAACAGGGTTACTGGTATCATACTGTCTGCAGCTTTGAGCTTTTGCTGAAATTCTAAGAAAACAAGAAAATTCCTATTTTACATTATGCTACATATATAATAGAAATCATCTGCAAATTAACTTGTGATTATCTGTATTTGGGTATCTCACAGCCTGGATATTATAAATTCATGGAATAGATTAAGAAAATAGGATTAAGAGGATCACTTTAGATCGTTATGGATGCTGTATTCTATACAGGGGTACCCGAAAAGAGGGGATGTTATTTTTTGTTGTGACAACTTGGAAGGGGCAGCTTTTTCTATTACACATCAGAGTCTTAATTAGCTTGTGGTGGCCCTGTTGATTTGTCTATAATGTGATTTATTTTGACAGATATTACATAATCAGTCTATTTGAGTCTAGATTCATTTTAGGGGAGGATATAAATGAGACACCTCCAACTGTCTCAAGCCTTAGCTGTACTGAGGAATGCTAATGGACTATCTTGTAGAACAACTTTAAATCCTGTCCTTTCAAATCCAGAAAGAAGTAACATCAAAATCAAAATAAACAAGCAGATGGTGAGTGCAAATGCAGTCTACTATGAAGAAATGTACCTTCAAACCAGTCACATGTATAATGTTCCACTGTCCAAACCACACAGAGTACAATTTCAATATTGATGGTATTATGAGAAGGAGTATAATTGGATTTATCAAGTTTAATGCTTCCAGGTATTATTTAATACAAAAGAAATTTACAAGCTTAACCCTGGAAATGAACGCACTTTTCAAAGGAAACACATAGAACATAGCTAACCCAGTCTAGGAAAAGTAAAGATCATATCACACTCACATCAATTCAATTCTGGCTCTAAGTGCAAGGAAAGAAATCAAAAGATGCTGACTGTGCATGTTTTTCTCCAGTGACATATTGCAATACTTTCTTGCAAAAAGAGAGAGAGAAAAACCCTTTAAATAAACATTTGATTTTTCAGACAGAAAGCCTGTTAGATAGTTCTAAAAATATGGATTCGTTTTCATTCCTATCCTAATGGAAAAATAAAATAAAACTTCAAATCAGAGGCTTTTGTGTTAACTTGGAATTTTAAGCAAGTAATGCCTGCTTTATTTTAACAACGAAAAAACACAAGCAATGTAGCTTAAGAATGCACTGAATACAGTAACTCTTCCACTGAAAATCTGAAAACATCACATGCTGTGAATGCTAAAAGTTAAATGATTAGAAATACATATAGAAAACAGTGGGCTGTTTCAGGCACCAACAACTTGCACTGCCGCTAGTGTGATAAATGTCAATGCCCATGTTAGGAAACTATTATCATGCAATATAACCTTTGGAATTTCACAGTATTGGTCAAACATATAAAGCTAAAGCAAAATACCAAGAATAGATCTGCTTTGCAATATCAAAAAGAAAATGCATCTGCAACTTTATGAATAAACTCTACCACCCTAAATAAATAATGAAGGAAGTCAAATAAACCAACACAAACAACATAGAAAGGTTATGTTCACTACCATGTCACTTGCCGTAAGAGAACTCATCCTTCTTTAACCTTTCATTATCTTGTGGCTGTTTAAAATTTCTAAAATTTAATCTTTCTGAATTATAATTTAAAATGCAAAATCTAATCTTTTCACACTTTTTAGGATCATAACTAAAATACCCAGGCAGAAAGAAGACAGGGAACAAGGTAATAATCAGCAATCTGCTGCTCTCCAGAGGCTTCTGAATATGCTTATGCAGAAAAAAAAAGACAACTACTGAAATAACACTATATTATTCATGCAGTTATACCCAACATACGATGTTAACTAACATTTTGAGGATTAGAAAGTAAAAGGGACTCAAATATTTGGGAGCAATAAAAGTATTCTATGTCAATAGTCAAGGGACATTATAGCTTCCAGATGGTCCAGCTTACAGTTACACTGCAATCAATGGTGCTATGACATCAAAGAGCCCACTCTCTGTAGCAACGTGCTTTAGGCAGGGGCAGAAAGTGGGGGCCTTCAGACTTAAGAAAGTATGCCTGGCATATTTTGTAAGACAGTTTGTTTTAAATTATTTTTTTAACTCCACTTATGATTATAAAGCTATTTGGTTTTAGGAATTTGTTTAAATCTACTTCTTTCTAAGAGTCTATACTGGTTAATGTATAGACTACTAAAGTCTTACTGAATCACAACATATTTCTGATAAAAGAATAATGACATATATTTGAGTGTGTGTTATCAATATGGGCTGGCACTAAAGATAAGCAGCCTCTATTCAGAAATGCTATTTTTAATAAGTATGCTGTATTGCTTTCCATATGCTATATAACAACTCAAGTATGTAGATTTTCTTGGATAGTATCAAAAATTCATCTATACTATTACATAGCATATGCTGAAAGGCAGCATTTGTGAAGAGGGCAGAATCTAAACTACGGTTCTGGATTCAAACATCATCTCTAAGATTTACTTGCGGGGTGATCTTGGGCAAGTTACCTAACTTGGGTCTTAGTTTCTTCCTTTGAAAAAAGGAGATATAAGTACATACTTCCAAGCATTTGCATGAGAATTAAATAATATATCCCATGTAAAATGGAGACTACAGTGTCTAGAAACCATAACAGTTAATTATCAGCTAATGTAATTATTTTTAAGATCATTCTCCTGGCCCTAGGTTCATATGATTATGATTTGTGCATGTATACATACACGTGAAACATATATTCACAAACACAGATCACATGTATATGGAAATATATACATATATATGTATATAACACACTTACAAAGAATTCTGCATGGTCATAGCCATTCAGCTATCCAAAAGAAAAGAAAGCTGTAGATTTGCTGAGGTTGCTACAGCTTAAAATGCTGCATGTTCAGTCAATTTTTGCAATGCTGTCTTAAGAAATTCAGCAATTACACGGAATCTGGGCAAAATTCTGCAAGAACAGCTTTTCTTCTAAATATGTCTCCAATATAAATTTGATTATTAATCAAATATTAGCATATTTGCTATATATTGAGCCATATTCTCCTGGTTACTAATTTGCTATAGGTTATAAAATAGAAGTTTTAAGAAATGAATTAATAACTCTTTCAGGACATTAAGAAGCTTTCAGGACAGGATTCTTAAAACAAAGCTTAGACTCTAAGCACGCAGTGGCAGTTCCCATGAAAATATGCTCCACAAAAAACACAAAACAAAAAAAGTCACTTAAAATTGTGTAATGTTTTAGTAATTGAAAAAAATGTTCCAATAACACAAAACCAAAATGATGAAAGTACAAATTAATGATATAGAACAATACAGAAAGTTGTACCTTTATATTTCTATTCATATACAGGAAGATTTCATGGTGTACACATTTTTCAAGTCACTGAACCCCACAAGTATGTTTCATTTATGATCCCATTTATGTTTCTTAAATGCCACAGCCACAAGTGTCCATTTTTGTATCTTTTCTTCTCTTCTGGTTAGTATTTTATTAACTGCATCTTATTTGCTGTCTGAATGAGTCACCCAGTCTTTGCTACCTATATCCATTTTTTATTTCATCAATTAAAAAGGGATCTCTGGCTGGGCGTGGTGGCTCAAGCCTGTAATCCCAGCACTTTGGGAGGCCGAGACGGGCGGATCACGAGGTCAGGAGATCGAGACCATCCTGGCGAACACGGTGAAACCCTGTCTCTACTAAAAAATACAAAATCTAGCCGGGCGAGGTGGCAGACACCTGTAGTCCCAGCTACTCGGGAGGCTGAGGCGGGAGAATGGCGTAAACCCGGGAGGCGGAGCTTGCAGTGATCTGAGATCCGGCCACTGCACTCCAGCCCGGGCAACAGAGCGAGACTCCGTCTAAAAAAAAAAAAAAAAGGGATCTCAACACCGATTTCAGTTTTGTTCTCTGGCATCTAAAACATTTCAAATGCAGTAAGTGGCAAGCACTCCAAAGGGTACTTGACCTATGCAGGGTGAAATATACTGTTACTACCTTCAATATAATAACCAATGAATGGCAATGCTGCAGTGTCAATAATATGAAATAGGAAGGTAACATAATTCAGCATAAACATGCTAAGTTTCTTTCCTGTGTTTTCTTGTTTGAGGTACAGGAGAAGATAGGTAGAAATGTTCTAAGTCTAGAAGATTGGATGTGCATATTAAGAAGTTTTAGTGGTTGGTAGAACTTAAAAAACTCTATTTTAGAAAACATAACTTTTCTTTTCCTTGTGATAAATATGTCACTAGACTGATACCTCTAATCCTGGATCTAGTAAAGGTCATCAATGGGTGGCTGAAGGGGGAGTTGTTATAGAAGGATCAAAATAGAATGTACAAGAGGAAAGCACTTAAGGGGAAACTATGAATTCAGGGCTAAATACGTGAACCTTCCATTTACTGACACTCTTTGTGTTATCATCATACGATGGCTCCATCTAACCATAACATCTCCTCCTTTTCTTCTCTGCACAATTTGGCATTTGCCAGTATGACAGCAGTCACTATTATTCCTATGAGCCACTCACTCTACCACGTGCTTTCATCCTATTACCTCAGTTAATTCTCAGATCAATCCCAGGAGCAAGATACTATTATTTTCCACATTTTCTATATAAGGAATTTAAGATTCAGAGAGGAGAAGTAGCTTGCCTAGAGACAGCAAGTGAGTAGCAAGAATTTAAACCAGGGTATGTCAGCACCCAGAGCCCAACCTTGTAAATATCCCCTCCTTGCACCATCTCAGTGCAAGGCCACAAAGGCCCGTACTGCCTCTGCAACAGCAGAATAATGTGGCAACTTTAACTGCCATTCAGCACCAAACAACACTCATTAATGAATACTCCAGATATAAGTAAGCAACACTCACTATTTTTCTTATTTGTAACTTAATGTATCTCAGTAACAACAAATAAATTATCATTTATTTTTATACTATCAGATAAGCACAAAAAACATAGAGATGTTATTTTTTAAATATGCAATGCATTTATGAACCCAACAGATGTATTACTATAAATCACACATAGACACACAAAATCTTAATACAAATTTTTATATATTTTCAGTGGATGCATATTCCTTCTTCTATTTTACATTAAAATTTTCAGTCAAGTCTCTCCTAGTTTTTTTCTTTTATCAAAGATTAAAATTATTGAACTGAATATCATGGATGGGGTTGAATTCAGGAAAATTCTGCTTTCTGATTCCCAGGTTCCTACTTACTTGATCAGCAAAACAAACATTACCTTAAGTACATAGAACTGAAGGACAAAGAATAAATGGCAGCTATCTTACCTGTTTAAGAGCCTTTTTGGTGTGCTGCTGGAAGGAAGACACTAACTTGCTTTGCACTGCTGTGTTAGTAAGGCTTGAATCTCGAGTGGAAGATGCTTCATCAGTTACCTGCTTCGAACAAACTAGAAACAGAAAGACATAATGATATTACTAATTTGAATTCCTTTTTTTATATCCACTGTAATTACATACTTGGAGCTTTTCTCCAATTGAAAATGGATACCTAAAATAAAGCAAAATAGCACAGCAAAAAGAAGGGTATCTAGATACGAAGAAACGGAATCATTTAATAACTGTGTGGCCACAGTTCCATTTAACCTTTTTAAGCCTTCCTGTCCTTACCCGCAAATTGATGATAATTTCTATGCCACTGGACTATTGTATGGACATAAAAAATAGACAATATCTGCCTCAGGAGTTGGGAGTCAGTAGGTACTATCTGAATTTAAATATGAAGATTGGGCAATGCATAGTATTCTGAAAAAAAAAAAAAATCTAAATTAATGCAATTGTTTTAAATCTACCCAGCCTCACAGGTATTATGATTCTTCTACTTAACAGCCTTACTAATAGAATCTGTGACCTATGGGACGTGTTTATTTTCTCCTATGGGCTGAGTCATAAAGCATGGATAAGGAAAAAAGAAATCTGAGATGCTTGTTACCAACTCAAGATAATTATTTTGAGGAAAATGGTGCTCTGACAGACATGTTGTCTATTCTATAGAAGACATTTTCTTCCAAAAGACTGCTTTTTAGGAGAATCAACGTCTCACTAACTTGGGTGACCAAGCAGAGCCCACAGGCAGTGTCTGCTCTCTGAAACCCATGTTCGAGCCAGAACTCTACCTTTAGTTCTTCTCAAACTGAGAGACTTCTGAGTCCTCATTTGACTCCTCCTCAAACTGAGAGACTTTAACACTGAAATGGTTTGAGTAGGAGCACAGATGCACAGGCCCTTTTCTGTATACGCTGGGGGAGAAGGAGTTTGGAAAATCAAAATGAGGAAGTACTATGATTAGCGACAGAATGGAGGCATATGTCAAAGGCAGGAGGCAAGAGGAAGTCAGAAGAAAATAACTTGAGAACATATTGTAAAAAAGCTCAAAACATGACTTTTTAAGGGCACCAGGGTTAATGCTAATTCAAGAAAACTTTTCAAGTGATGGCAACTTGAGAGGTTTCTGACCTGAGTTTTAAAAGAAGGTGAAGAAGTAAAAATTATTGTAGCAAAAAATGGGAAGCACAGGCATATGCACCTTGAGAACACTCAAGTGGCTTTTGATAGACTCAAACACACCTTGCCTAGAAATAATCATGCGGTCCGTGAGAGACAATTTTGGGAAAAAAAATCAAATTTTTTGTTAATACAGAAAGTAATCAGACAAATGAACAAATTTAGGAAAATAAAATAACTGTTAGTTATTAATGCAAGACACTTCCGGCATGTGATCTGATTTAATCCTTGTAGCTTTCTTGTAACACAATAAGGTACATATTTCTATATTCGAGAAAGAAAACTGGAGCTCAGAAAGGTGAAATAACTTGCCCATGGTCATAGAGCCAATGAAACTGCAGAGATAGGATTCAAGGCCAACCTAGTCTAGCTTCAGAAGCCATGATTTTTCCACTTAAAATATTCGGTTTCAAAAGTCAAGATCTGATACAGAAAATATCATATCGAAAGAAGCATAATTTAGTTGTGTGATACTGAAACTAGAAGTTAACAAAGGCCAGGGGAAACAAGTCACTCAGCCCCTGACAAGGAAAAATTGAGAATTCTGAGTAAGTGACGGGTCTAGGAAATACTATGGTTGAAGTAGCAAAAAGATTTGCGGATGAATATAGTGAGAAAAGTCACTGAATTAAAGATCAGATGACTTTTTTTACTTAATATGATTTTTTTCCTTAAGACGGTCTAAATGTTCTAGTTAAGAAACAGTTTATTAAGTTGATCACATAAACTCTGGTTCCTAGGCTTCTCTCCTTAAAATAATCACTAGAATAATTTGTAACACCTTGCCAAAGCTTATTATTTATCAAGAAATATTATAAATAATCATCAGTTTATAGTCTAAACACAAATTTATAGTATTTACTGATAACACAGGTAGTCTTTTCAATGTTCTGAAGTCTCTATGAAATGTGACCAAGTGAGGAGGTGACAGAGAGATGGTAGATAGAATATATGATCCCAAATGAACAGATCTCATGTACGCCCAGCCAAATGTAAAGCGTGCATTAGCGAATATGTTTGATTACTTTCACATTCTTATAATGGCATTTACACCTAGAAAACTGGAAACCTACAGGTTAGTTCGTTTAAAGGAGAACTAAATGCAGTCCAAAGATATTAAGGAACTTAGGGAAAATATGAGAAAGCTTCTGCATACTGGGCATCTAAATATACTTCCAATTTGTTTAGAAAATGCTATTGTTCCCATGTCTTTCAAGGTAAACTTCACTTCAGCAGGATTAAACAATAAATTCTGACCCAGTGTACATGTAACTGAGGCCTCGTATCCTTCTTATTTTCTGAATAACAAAATAAGCAATATGCAATCATCTGTCCTTCCTGAGGGTAACTGTTATACAGCTCACCAGTTGCTCTATTTCTGACCTAGGAAACCACCAGACATTGGGATACCTATTTCAGTATCAGCATATACACTGTATAATTTCGGTTAATTTTATTATGGCACTATGTTGATAGTGATTGACATCTATTCATATATGTTGTATCCAAAAGAAAGATTCTATTCAATTTAGAGTCCAGGACTTCAGACGGAGGGCAGGACAACACTTGAAACTGCATTAAGGAATACCATGCAGTTTGTTCTAAAAATGATTCATTTTCCTTAACCCACTGCTTTATCTTATACACTCCATTATAGACCCAAGAAAAACATCAAGAATACCTGGGTGAGGTAGTCAATTTTCTCCCTAATCCCTCTTACTGGAAGTTGTTCCTGACTTGATTTCTCCAGATCAAAGCATATTTCCCTAATTATTTACTTCCCTAATTATTTATTGACACAATAACTATAGAACCTTAAAGAAAAGCAAAATGTAACAGAAAAAAAATATGTGATTGTTCCTTTGGGTTGAATAATTTATTTTTAAGAAAAAATATCAGGAAAGAAAAAATGGGTGGGACATATTTGCAATTCACCCATATGCTTCACTCAGTGTGCTCATATACATTTTTAAATTACTGACAAATATGGACCTTTTTTCAGGGACATTTAAGTTGCTTTATTCATTAGTTTTCCATGCATATGACGTGAAAATATCTGAATCTAAAAACACTAATTCACTGAGTGCAGCTGGCCTGTGCAGGTTCATGCAGATTCATATTCTGACAAAATGCAAGGTTTTCACTTCTACTTATTCTTGCAGCTTTCTTAATAATAGATGTGATAAATAAATAATGAAGGATTCATTTTAAACAGTTGCCTGAATATTTATCTAACAGACTGACTTTGGCCTCTGAAATACAAGCCAAAGGAAAATTAATGTTAAAGAAAGGATCAGGGAAAATCCCTTGCATGTAAAATTACAACAGGAGCCAGGAAGCTGAAGAATTAGGACAGATGTTTTATCCAATAAATATCAAACACTGACATGCAGTTTAGAAAGTGATATCTTCTTGGCATTGAGAACAGAACAGGAGCTATCTTTTCTAACTGTGTACTGGCATGATCACAAAACTAATGCCAGGACCTTACACCTTGAAATCCCACAATACAGCCTGTCCTTTTCAAATTGATGATGAGGAAACAAAATGAGACTAGTTCTTCCTAGAATTTTTATCATTCCACATTTTTTAAAAGGTATAAAAATACTATTTCTGTCTACATTTTGCTTGCCTACCAAAAATAGGCAAGCCAAAAGGATAGTTAAAAGCTAATCTGCTGATTTTAAACTTGTCTCTGATTACCTCTACTCTTACTCCCCAAACCTTCCCTCAAAATACTCTATTTAGAAGACCTGGGAGCAAAAGGAGGTGGGAGATTATAGGTAACCATGAGACAGCCTTGAAGGCTAGAGAACTGGTAACTGCTCCAGTAAAACTGTGGGCTTCAGTGTCTCCAAGTTGTCTCTCTCTCCTTTTAATTTACCATTCAACTTGAAAATACTATTGAACTAGAAAATGTAGATTAGAGTTCCTATTTTTAAAGCTGCATGCTAGGGAGGGGATATGGCTGGTATTCCCTTCTAATATAAGTACTAATCCACTGACAGGTGTACAAGAGGACACCCACAATTGTAACTGGGACCTACAACCCAGGATATAAAGGAGCAATCAGAATGCAAACTTGATATGCCTCTTTTGTCTCACATCCTGCCTACCTCCCAATTCTCACCCTCTATAATCCAGCCAATCTGGAGAGTCTTCAGTGTCTTCTGAACACATCTACTTGCTGTGTTTGTTGTACTTGGTCTGATTGTCCCTTCTCCAAATATCCTTTCCCAGCACTCTGCCTGGCAAACTCATCTTGGCAGTCCAAATTCTAAACAGCTTCCCCCAAAGCTTCTCTGACTATCCCAGCTTCTGAGGTAGACTTGCTCCTCCCCTAGCCATGCTGTCTTGGAATTTAGTGTACGAATTCATGACAGTCCCTGCAATGCTGGTGCTGTCGTCTGCCTCAGCAGCCACAGGCTCAGAAACTCAGGGACTTACATGCAAAGATGGGCACAGAACAGTCGATCTATTAGTGTTCACTGAATTTTTTAAAAATCAAATTTTAAAATACCAAATTCAAAAATTTTGTTTAAAGTACTTTTGAAGTTAACTTTAAACTACGATTTTTAAAAAGAATTCATGAAAGTGGAGGTCAGTAGAACTCTTTTTTATGTAAAAGTATGTATAAAATGAATTGTTGTAAACTTGAAAATAGAAGCCTTCTTAAATTATTTTCCCAAATTATTGTACAGTCAATTAGGGATAATATGAAAGCCAAATGACAGAATTTCCTATGAAAGACAGTAGGAAGTTGCACGACCTGCCACTAATTATAGATAGATTTCTCTTTGCCATCTTTACTCATTGCCTTATTTAACGAGTAAAGTCACAGTTTTGTGCTTTTGCATGGGGAAATAAAAATAAAATTTAAAGTCAAAATTAGAAATCACAATGCTTACATAAAATGGCAGAAGCTGTGTGGGTGCAGAACCACAACACAGACCAGGATCTGTACATTATATAGTCGCTGCAAAATAGATATTGTGTACTATTAATTGCTCTCTGTCCCACTGAGCCACCCAATAAGTAACAAGCTATCTGAGGAAACTGGTGCTCAAAGACCTCATAAAGACAAGGAGGGGAGCAGTCTTTTACTAATTTCATTTCTGTAAGTTCTCTTTCCAAACACTCCCTTTCATTCTTATGAATAATCAGACTAGATGTTCTCAAATCACAACAGTTTTCTGTATGAATGATCTTGACATACACTATAGGCTTAAAAAAAGTTATATGAATAAAAAATTTCACTCAAAGGATACATAGTATATTAGGAACAACACTGTGGTACACTGTTAGAAGTCAATAAAATCTGAACAGAGGGCTGGGTCTTAGAGGAAGTTTACTGGTTTATTGATTAATCATACATTCAATTGCACAACTTTTATTGAGTACTTTCCCTCATGCCAATCACTGTATAAGATGCTGGGGGAAAAACAGTGAGAAAGATCCAATACCTGAGTTGGAGGCTGTAAGAATTTTTAGAAACTGTTTTCAATGAACAATAGACCATTAATTCTACCTGAGGAAAACTACCGATGAAAACTAAACAATAACAAATTTGTTTTGAAAGATCAACAAGCAGACAATTCAGAAATATCCCCAAATGGCAAATAATCACAAAAGTTTATGTTTGGGTTATACTTTGTTTTATGTACAGTATTTACATCTGAAATTGCGTAAATCATATATTTTGTATATATACAGCCAGAAAATACATGCTACAAATTGTTAAAAAGACTTGAACAGGGAAAACTATCTGACTCCAATCAAATCATTCCTGAACTCCATTTTTAAAATCCTTTTTGCATTCAGCCTACACAGAATTGCCTTTTCTAAAAACATTTGTTTCAATATAGGTATAGGTATTTGGGTTTAAGCAAATTTCCTTGTTACATTAAAAGAAAATCCAAAGACTATAAGTCGCCAAGAAAAGTCAGTAATTAAATAAATTAATAAATTGCTAGTAATACTAGCAATAAAATAATGGGAACAGCAACTTTTTCCTAAGACCCTTTCAGAGGACAAGGAGTCTAAAAATTATAAGCACTGATGCTCTCGATAATATTTAGTACAATATCTTCTATAATGAAACATACCTAATATAACTGGAATGATTACTATATAACCTACTTCATTAGCCCAATGAAGCCCCTTATTATTCAGAAGAGATTTTCAGGAAAAAAGAGCAAAATAAACCAAGAGGAATGCTGAATCAGATAATAATTATACCAACCATATGCATCAGTGAGAACATGCTGCTGCAAAATGTCATCATGCCAGAGACCTTAGTGATTTGGGTGGCTGATATCATATGGTGCAAATGCCATTCACCTGCCACAGAAATGGATATGCCACCATCTCATTACAATGGCTACAAATGCTTCACAAACATTTTGATTAGAACACCGAAGCTCCAAAGGTAACTAGGAAGACCACTGTATACACTAAAGGTGTAGCTATAAGAATCTCTCCTACAAGCCGTACTCAATTTACCAGCCAGGCCAATTTAGTCATACTGTTACCTCTGGATATTCATAAAAATATCTCCTTAAACACAGAAGAGAGAAAACTCAAACCAAAAAATAAATATATTTAGTAGGAAAAGCATATATTGTAGTTACCAGTCTTTAGCCACCTAACCTCCTCCTACCATAGAACCAACAAGGATTTCACTCACAGGGTAATGGAGATTAATAATACTATATGCTGTTTGTGTGGGGAAAATAACATCAGAGGCTATTTATTTTATACTGGTATAACCCCTGTGATCTTCCACACTGCATCAGGTTTCTGAAACATCTGCACAGAAATAAAGCAATCAGCCTAGAAAATGAGAAACAGAAAAAAGTGGACAGGAAGGAGATCAGCAAAAGGTTGGTACAGGTCAAGGTTAAGTGTTTCATTCATGGGCATCACTACTAATTACTTCATACTTTACCATATGAACTCCAATGTACGATAAAGGGGAATCAGGTTAGCTATCCAGAAGGCAGTTTGAGAAATGGTTATACAATGTAACTGTAAAGAAAAGTGAGAGTGAATTATCTGGCATCAATGAAAAAGTACTTTTTTTAAAGAACATGAGTGTTTTGTTCATATGTACAGTCACAGATTATATAAATCAAACAGAATATTGGCTAGTTAAGATGGATAATTGAAGGAATACCTTCAATTCTGTTTTTATTTGAGAAGGAGTTTGTTGTTTTATTATGAGATCATATTCTGTTCTCTATCTGTATATTATGAAATATTTCTCTCACAATTCAAGAAAAGAGGTGAAAGTATGCTTAAATGGGTCACTTTGTCGCACTTAAAAAGAAAACTTTTTCCTACATGACTCCGGACTATTAAAACTGACCAAAATCCATTTAGACAAGAATGAAGTTCACAGTTCAAGAGGAAATACGTAAGAAAAAGAGGTCTCTAAAAGATAAAAGAAACGAAAAGTATCTGTAAATAATGTTTGAAAGAGTTGGGATAAGTCGTTTAGAGCAGTTAAGATGAAGGGGTGACCATCTGTTGTTTATCATCAGAGCACAGAAAAAATAAAAAAGAAGGAAATTAGTTTAATTAAAAGCATAAAAGATTTCAACATAAAGAAAAAATCCTTCTCTATAAAAGTTATCAAGAACACAGGGAGAAGTATAAAGGTGACTGTGTGATTTCTATCCTCCTGATCATATACTAATAGAACATTGTCTACTTCAATTGACTGGTTTAAGAAAAACACTGGTAGGAGAGAGGAACCAGGGCTTTAGGATCTTTTGAAGTTCCTCATGCTTCTTGTGAACTGTATAATCTGGGGGCTGGGATAAAAGAAAGGAGAAGGAGAAAGAGTGGGCAGTGGAAGTTCTATATCCTGCCAGTGGTCATTTCTGACTCTGAAGATTATTCGTTTTCCTCTGTGTTCTCTTCAATGTGTAACTAAAAACAACGTAATTTTCACATACTTCAGTTTCTCTAGGCCACCAATGTAGGGCAGGTGTCTCCATGAGCTAACAAAGCTGTTGCCTAAAATACAGAGCTGTTGAATGAAAGACAAATTAGCTTAACCCCCCAAAATTAGGGGAACTGGTTCAGGCATAGAAGGAATATCCTTCCTGTTACCTGCAAGATTCTTAGGAATAGCTGCTGGGTAGTTGGTCACGCTGTGTTGCCTTTCTCCACGATCATGTAGAAGCCTGTTGACACTCTCCTACCCCCACCCTCCTGAACACAAAGATGCAGACACACACCATCCAATGTAAAACTACACTGGAGCATTCACAGGCAAGTTGCTGTAAAACCTCCAGCAAAACAAGACCAGGAATACCAACTGACACTGGGTAGGTGAGCAACATCTTCCAAAGTTACTCAAAACACTCCCTTCACAATTCCACGGTCACCCTCATTTTCCTTTTTTGTAGCCTTGTATAAAACTGCTTCATGAGCTGTCAGTGTGACTGCTCCCCAGGGTGTCTGGACCTTTTTAATGTATGCCCCAATTTCTCCATGAAGCTTCTCATCTGCATGTAACTGATGTCTCAATTGAGATTATATTCACACTTCAGGCCTCCTTAACACACTTTTCACTTTTGATAAAACACCCCTCAAACTGTAGCCTCTGAGCCAATGAAAACAAAGCGTGAGCTGAGTAACGTTTCATTAAGTTAACACAACTCTGCCAAGAATCACACAATCACTGCAACCACTTATAAAACTGGCCATAAAGAATAATGAAAAAGGACTCCATAAAATTCTTCAAATGTTGGAATCATTATTTGCCCTGGGATTTAAGGTCTAAAACATAAGATTCTTCCCCCCCCCACCAACAACAGAGACTTTTAAAATACGAATTCTCTTGCTAGAGTGCTGCTTCCTCCCTGAAAGTCATTAGGGTTAAGAGCAAGCAGAACCTTTTTTGATCTCTGTGAATGAAATGTGTACAATCTCTAGTTTTCTCATTTAAAAAGAAATATATAGGATGGTTACTGTTGATTTTAAGCATGAACTATATTAGGGCTACAAAAAGAGAAACTCAATTTTTCTTGTTAATAATAATTTATAGATAGAGGATGAAGAGGGTGAAGACTGTCTATTGATGGTATCATTTCACATAAAATATGTATGAATTCTGCAGACCAGCAACACATTGTGAGTCAACTTAATATGTGTTAGGAAACTCATGATATATCAATGTATTATGCTCAGAAAACAACTCAGACACAAACATACCCATAAATCTCTGACTAAAATAGACCATAAAATTTATAATATTTTATTTGGGTGACACAGATTTATACTTATACAGCCATAAATGGTCATGGGTTGTCAACACAAATATATCAAGTAATTCACCTAAATCACTCTTTGATCTCTAAAACTTAGGTTTTAAAATGTCAACAGTTTACATTCTCAAGTCTAATTCTTATTAACTTGAGAAACTATTCAGAAGTCAAACAAACACACAAACACAGTTCTGTGTCTTGTAAATTCCATAATTAATAATATACCACTTTTCCTACATTGTAAAATTTTGCAATAAAACCTTGTAACAAAGTACCTTGGCAACACATCTCCCACTTTAAAAGAATGTTTCCCTGCCCAGTTGATTCTAAGAAGAGGACTAAAGTATTATAATCATTATCTTAATTCTGCCTAAGGACTCAAGTGTTAATGACTGGAATTGAACTGCTAAAATTTCTTTCTTATCAGTTTTTACAAAATACTTTCTTCTCAACTACTTCTCTGCTTACCTCCTAAATGGTACAGCAAATGCCAATAAATAGTTGTCAATCTGATATAACACTATGGTAGCAGAGGCTTATTCTTTCAACGCATCAAGGGTATGTTACAAATTGATGGTTAATATTCTTCTCAACACTCCCCAGTCTTTCACCCCAGAGGATGAATATAAGAAGGAAAGATGAACAAAATAGCAAAACAGATGATGTAGTCATCCCCCACTCCCTTTCTCCCTCCTTCCCTACTTTTCCCTCCCACACCCCTCTCTCTCTTGCTCCCTCACACACACATCCACTCATATACCCAACCTCCTCTCTCTGATCACATTTTCAAAGTTTATTTGTACAGCTGTAGCGAAGTGTGGAAAGTATATCCATTCTAACTTTTGGTTCAAATATATATTAGAAACAGAGTAAGTAAGGAAATCACCTAAAGCAGAGTTTCCTGACATTTATTACTGAATTGCAAGAAATCAAGAAATCATGTGGTATGCCACTACTTCATTGGGATAAGCAAGGGGTTCCTCTTTGTCAATGTCTTAAGTTTAGGATCATAATAGATGTGTGCTAATGTTAGAAAGGCAAACTGTACCAGTGATGACTGGCTAGTAAGTGTTCCCTGTGGTTCCAGGCAAGGTATTAGAGTAAGGAGAGCCTGGCCTTTGGTGTCAACACCTGGGCTTGCAATTTGGATGGCACATTTAACCTAAGTTTGTTCCCTCACAGGTAAAAATAAAAGTACTCAATACATTTTCAATATCTAGGTTTGAAAATGTGTCCTGAGGCTAGATTAATAAGCTATACCCAGAGGTACAGGGTACTTACATGGAGATGCAATTGTGGTTTGCAATAAGATGTAAAAGTGAGCAAGTCAAGGAATACTCAAGGAAATAAGCTATTTACTATTCTTTCAGTGATTTCCCAAAGTTATTTCCTGAATGCAACTTCAAAGAGGTCAGGAAATCTAATTTTTGTCACATTAGCTGGAAATGTTTGGGTATGTGTTATTTGGTGAAGCGCCTATTCACATTTTACATGAGGGAAGTTTGCTTATCCCTGCTTTGGTTTCACTACTGGCCGAGTGCTCTCATGCTATCTGTCACCCTTTCTCAGCTACTAAACTCCCATGGTTTCCTCTGGAATTTAGGATTAGTCATTATCAAAATCTCCTGCAGCCTCCATATTTTCTCTGAAAACTCCCTTTACTTCTTAATATATAAAATCTGGCTGTCTTTCCAGCCAGGACACTGGCTCCTCTGGAATGCTCTCAGGTGGTAGCTTTTTTCTTTTCTACACCTCTTGTACCACTGGGCCTGGAAATAGAATAAGTGACCTATATTCCCCTCACTGTTCCCTCCAAAACATTCTCCCTCCCTGGTTCCTATGATGCCCGCAGCATTGTATCTCATGTCATCAGACTATATTACTAACTATTCAACCTACTGTACTTATCTGCCAACTCTTGGTTATTTTTCATTTTTTGAGTATGTTAGCTGCTAATATGACATCCTGTCAATGTTAGTTCTACTATAATTGTCTGTTTCAATATCCATGCTGATGATTCTCTAATATCTTATGCAAGGGTCACCACCAGCCTTTAAAACATCTTTGTGCAAAAAGGAAAAAGCAATCTTTTTTCCAGGTGGACCCAGTTCCATCCCACAGCACCAGGCTGGGCAAATGGAGGGGTGCTGAATTTCAACACTGATGCCACCTCATTCAGGCAACTCTTTGAGTGCACACATGGCCTAAGCATTCTTGATAGCCTGAAACCTAGCCCCCTTCTTTCTTATCAGCTCAGAAAATACATCCCATAATAGTATCCTAAATTCAATCCATGCATTCCACTCTCACATCACTTACACTTCCAACTCATTTCCTTTAGCACACCAAATCAAACAACCTTTTCACACCAATGAGACTTCCTTCTTCACCCTATCCTTCGCTCACCTCCACATCGGCTTAAATTCTATGGACAGCCAGGCGTGGTGGCTCAAGCCTGTAATCCCAGCACTTTGGGAGGCCGAGATGGGCGGATCATGAGGTCAGGAGATTGAGACCATCCTGACTAACGCGGTGAAACCTCGTCTCTACTAAAAAAAACACAAAAAAGTAGCCAGGCAAGGTGGCGGGCGCCTGTAGCCCCAGCTACTCAGGAGGCTGAGGCAGGAGAATGGCGTAAACCCGGGAGGCAGAGCTTGCAGTGAGCTGAGATCCGGCCACTGCACTCCAGCCTGGGCGACAAAGCAAGACTTTGTCTCAAAAAAAAAAAAAAACAAAAAAAAGAAATTCTATGGACATTTGCCTTCATTACTCCACTTCATATACCCTTAACTCCTTTCTTCCTTTCTTGCTTCATCATTCACATTTGGCAAAACCCCAGTGTCAGTCACTATACACCTCCTCTGCGCTTGCAGAGTGGTCCTAAACATGACTGGAGAAAAATAGACAACCATGTAGGTTGGTCTCCTAGTAAATTCAGGATGAACAACCTTAAGAATGTCCTTAATGCTATCAGACTCTCTCAGACAAATATTTTGTATCTTCTCCTTAAGTCTACAAAACTACCTCCCCTATTCTCACCCTTAACTGATGGACTTGTTTTCTATTTCGCTGAGAAAAATAACACACACAGAAGCAAACTTCTATGAGCCCCTTCCACATGTACTCGCCTACCTTCACTTCTACTGAAATACCCTCGCTTTTCCTACTGCCTCCTTTGGAGCACTTGTCTACATCTCTTGCTAAGACCAATCTTTCCATTTGCTGAATAGGTCCCATTCTCCATCATCTAACCAAGGCATGACAACAGAACACCCCTGCCACATTATCAATTTTCCTCAACTGAAATGTTCCCATTAGTGAATAATTTTCTAATAATCATTTCCCATTTTTTAAACTGTCTCTTGATTCTTTCCTTTCCAGTCATTTTCCCATTCCATTCCTTCCCTTGACCTCAAAATTCCTTGAAAGAATTGTCTACACTTGTGGTCTCTAATGTCTCTCCTCCCATTCTCTTGAACCCACTTTATTCAAGCTATGGTCTTACGATTCCACAAAAATTACCATTGCCAAGTTCATCAATACCCTCATAAAGGTAAATCTAGTGGTAATTTCCTAATCTTCATCATGAATTCACATTATCAAAAGCATTGACACATTTGAGTAGCTTCACCCTCAGAAATACTTTCTTCATCCGGTTTCCAGGACAGAAAATTTTACCGTGTCCATTTACCTTCAGTCTCACTGTTTTCTACACTCTCTCTAAGCTCTTAAAATTCAGGTGCCCCTGAGCTCAGTCTTTGGGCCTTTTTTCTTTTCTATTTACCTTCAGTTCCTTGGTAATGTCATCCAGTTTCCCGTCTTTAACTACCATCTATAAACTGGCCACTTCCAAATCAGTATCTCTAACAAGGATCTTTCCCATAAATTTCAGACAGATAAAATCAGTTACTTAAGACATCCACCTAGATACTGAAAAATAATCTCATGTCCAGAACTGAGCTCCTGATCAACAACACCCCTGCCCTTAACTGGTTCCCTTGAAGATTCTTCCATCTAAACTAAGGATAATGCTATTGTTCAACCTGCTCACATACTCAAACTCTGGAATCATCCCCAAGTCCTTTCTCTATCTCACACTCACATTTATCTGTCAGCAGCTTCTGTCAGATCTACCAGAATCCAATCACTTTTCATCTCATCCACTACTACTACCTGCCTTCAAATCAACAACAACTCTCCTCTAGATTACGACAATAGCTTTCTAATGGGTGTCCCTGTTTTTTTCCTTGTTCTCGTATCTTTTTCATAGTTAGTGATCCTTCTAAAACCTACATGTGGCCATTGCCTTTCTAGCTCAAAACTCTACAATGGCTTAATTTCTCACTCAAAACAAAAGCCAGCATCAAGGCACCATATAACTTGGCCCCCATAACTTCCCTGGCTTTGTTTCTCACCATACTCTCCCTTGTTCATTTTGGCCTCACAGCCACACCAGCCTCTTGCTGTCTCTGGAATATTTCAGACAGTCTCCTGCCTCAATGCCTTTGTAATTGCTGTTCCCTCTACCTGGAATTCTCTTCCCTGAACGCCTGTTCTCTCATGCTCCTCAGGTCTTTTCTAAATGTAACCCTCTCCCCCACTCCCCCACTCCCTTATTTATTTTGCCCTATATTACTTGTCACCACTGAATAAGCTATACATTTTAGATATTCACTTTGCTTATTTTCTCTCTCTCAAAGAAAATAAGCTTCATGAGAGATTTGCTTTTGTTTTTCACCACTGTAACTGCAATGTCAAGAATAGTATTTGGCACGTGAAAGAAGCTCAGTATATATGTTGAGAGAGCACACGAGCACTCACCCAGGCAAGAGCGCCACACTAGGAGCAACTGCAATAAGACTCTCCTTCACCCTCCTGAAAGCGAAAAGTATGCCCCACTCACCTCCCCTTTTTGAAAGCCAGAAATTACTGTGATTCTCTGCCTTTTCCCCTCTCTAATCACAAGGACCAGCCAGGGTTCACACCATTACCACAACAATTGGGAGGATGCTCAAAAAGCCTGGGAATAGGGACAAGTCAGACGAAAAGTAAAACATCCATAAAGCAGTCTGCAACCATTCTTGTAATTTCCTTAGGACAATAAGCTGCGTTTTTCCTATATTAAATTCACAAGCTTTGCTACAGATCAGAAAGGAACTGAAGCAGTATCAGTCTTACAGGGTCTATCAGTACACAAGTTTAAACGGCAAGGGCATTCAGTGAGCATGCAGAGGACAAACAAAGGGACTCCATGGCCATTAATAAAATGAATGACTTTGGGTTATTACTGAAATACAATATTTCTGCAAACATCCTTTAAGGTTTGTTTGTTTAAAGGTAATTTACTGATTTCTATGAGTCTACGGACAGAGACTTTAATTACATAGTTTTCTCTCAAATCATGATCTGGGTCCTTTTGTGGAACCAGTGGGTACAGTAGAAGAAAGCACTGCAGCTATTATGGGACAAAGATTTGCCAAAATTGCAGTGCAGAATTATGTACACCAAAAGAATCACAATATAATTGTCTTGAAGAGGACAAAAATAAGTTCACATGTAAAATTCAGAGGATAAAATTCAGAGGTGGAAAATGCCCCCCTTAAAATTCTGGAAGGGTCACTCGCTTCTCAAAAGTGTCTAACAAGAAAATATCTTATTTGGCCCTCTTTTCACTGTGAGGAATGGTAACACTGAGCTTCATTTGCAAAAGACAAACCAAGGAACAAAGCTATTATAAAACTACTTGTGATTACAGGAAAAAATCAGCACAATCAGAAATAAAACATTAGCATTCTCAATCCTCCCGTAAGAATGAAACCACTAGATACCCCCAGTAACCCTCTCACTTTGCAGGAGAAATATATGGATACTTAAAGAACTATTTAAGAAAATTATTCAGAGAAATACGTACTGTTAAAAAACAAAAGCAAAGAACTATATACTTCTTTTAGATGCTATCCTTTTTGAATCAAAACACCTTGATAAATCTCAGGGATAAAAATTTGGAAGAAAACTATTGATAATGGTGGGCAATTCAATTAATGAATCATTGGCATTCTATCTAATTTTTAAGAGAACAAGGGATTATATTTTGGAATTCATCACACTTACCTCCATTTTCTTCTCCACGGGCATTTGCCTCGGCCATATCTGTACCATCCAATTCAGATTCACAGACTAAATCCAACGTGCCATCTGCTGGGCATGACGACTCCTCTTTCTATATTATTTTGAAAAGTGATGATTTATGGAGAAGATGTATTAGCAACTAAAAACATTCAAAATACTTGCAGAATCCTAAAGTATGATCAGTTATTTGTGAGTTAACATTTCAATACTGATTTACCTTTTAATGTAAAATCATTCTTGGGTTAAAAAAAAAAATGAGTAAAGCCCATTGCTACTGTTGATTTTTTTTTTTTGGATAAACTTTTAAATCTATACCCAAAAAAAGTTTCCTTTTGACATATGTTGTTTCCATTTTTTTTCAATTCTACATTTTTCCTCATGTAAAGAAATGGCTTACCAACTCAGAATTTTAATCAGTTACTTAAATACCCAACTTGCTACAAAGAGCAATGGAAAAATTACAAGTCTTTCTGATTAACTAACCTGTGTTATTTTCTGAAACACACACAGTGGACCACAGCCTGATGCTTAGTAGCTAAAGAAGAATCCCTGCTTTGTTGTCTAGGTATAACTTTTGACATTAAAAAAAAAAAAAAACCTTATATGTAGTTAATGAACTTTAAATATAATCCATGACTTATTAAGGCAGAAACTTCTTTCTAATTTCTAAGAAATAACACAATGAATTTACTTATTCCAAGTTACACAACCATTTGTAGACTATAAGCTTTTGTCTTCTGGAATTTTGCATTTCAGGTGGCATTTCCCCTGGATAAAAATGGGAATGCCTTTAAAAATTATACTAAAATAATTAAGACTCAATTATCTGAAGCTTTTATTTCTCTCTTCTTCTCATACAAGTGTGCATTAGTAAAACTTCCTTGAGATCCCCATTTAAAATTGAGTATTAGAATTAATTCAATGTTTTCAAGCAAAATGAATAAATGCCTTATTTTTATAAACGACAAGGGTATACAGGTGTGAAGCCTGTGTATCAACTGACGGTCATTAAGTCAAAGAGTCCATGGTAACTCCGATCATCTTAAACTCCTGGCCGATGACCCATGACACTCCTCCCCATAAATTTTAAGGAATCAAGAATTTTAAGGAAGCCACAACTATTCTCCATTACCATATGTCATGGAGTGAAACCACAGATATGCTTTACTTAGAGAAAAATGTCATTGTTTATTCTTAATATGAAATCATTTTTAAGACATCTGTAAACATTTAAAAGGCATAGGAGTCATTCTTCTACTCTTCATCCAAATCTAATTTTGTTTACCTTCACATGTCTGAAAAAATGCATGATACATAGTAATAACAATATGCAGAACAATGCAACTTACTTTGAGAGCATACAGGCCTGACTTTCCAGGGATTTTGAAGAATGTTCCATCCCCTATTCGAGTGTTAGTGTGAAGCATTGCATTCAGACAGGCTAATGGAGAGGTTCCACTAGAAAATAAAAGTGTGCAAAAATGAAGCAGTTTGAGGTACAGCTTCTATTGCAAAACTGTTCTCTGAGTCTCTCTCTCTCAAAAAAAAAAAAAAAAAGGCCTCTTTGCATGCCTTTTAAAAATACCCTCCCAACCCTGAAAACATCTACATTACAATAAAGGGCCAGTCCAGTTTTACCAAAGTTAATCAGATGCATCTGTCTTATAAGGCTTCAGGCAAAAGTCTCTTGAATTGAAATTATGCTTTTATTCATAGAGTAACCAATACTATATTTTACAGACACCAAAGCCCAAATATTTACATGGTGTTATTTTACAAATAACACCATGAAGCCTTAGCTTTTAAATATTACAGACAACTTGATGGTTGCACTTGAATGATCAAAAAAAAAAAAAAAAAAACCCACCAAGTTCAAGAGCAGCTCCATCCCATAGGTTTAAAAGCAACAAAAGAATAATAAACCAGGGAAGAACTGATTTGAAATTATAAGTATTTAAGTTACTCACAGGACTGCATTTCTCACATGGCAAAATAAGAATGTACATATGTGTTTATATCTCTGATACAGCCTCTACAATGACATCCTTTTCTCAGTTAGATATGTCAAAGAAATATGTGTTGGGAAATTCTGTCCAGCTAACAGAATTCTGTAGTAAACATGCAAGTGATTGAAATATAGGATCACTTTTTAAAGAAATCAAACATCATTAAACTAACAACTTAAAATATCAAAGGACATATGTATAAACATTATTAGAATGAGTTCATATACTTCAATGATGCTTATAAAATATAAAGTACATATATATTTCCTGGGGTAGAATTCAGAACAAATTTTGTGTTTTAACTGCAAACTAATTATTTAGAAGCTAGAATTTAGAGCTACAATTATTGCCTTTTTAAATTATACACTTATATATATTTTACTTCCTAAAATGCCAAAATATCAATATCTGGTCAAACCAGTTTTAGTTAAAATCCCTACCCCCTCTACCCTCACATGCTTCTGAGGAATTATGGGTATTTAATTCATATTCTGAGACAATACAGCCTTTAGGATATGAAGCTTTCAAACTTTGAATTAATAAGTTCCGAATTCTAACTTTAAATTTTGAGGGTAAAATCATAATATGTGCTCCTAATTTAAAGTTTTCTAAAGACCAAGACTATCAAATCTCTTACTTATATGAAAACTCACCAGTAAAATGCAAAAGTCAAATATACCGAATTGCCAGAACACACTTAATAGCAAGGCAGCATACATATGCATCATGGTCATAAGGATTTTTAAGTATTATCATCCTACAAAGACAATTATTTTAGGAAGCAGCTTCTCTGTGCCAACATATAAATATGACTCTATTGAATTTGACAGGAAACAAGAATCAATATAAATTTGGTCACAGAACAATGCAGTTGTAACACTAAAGTACACATGGAAATAATGTTGTGTTTAGGTGATATCTTTCCTCATGAAGCTCCTTACAAGTTTGCAGACCTCATTTAATTCTTTTCTCTCACAAAAGATTTTTCTCACATTGAGAGTGGGCCCAGGCATACCTATAAAGTAAAATATATTCATCTCCCCACAAATGTCTTTCCATGAATCAATTCCAAATAAATCACGCAATACATGTTATACTGAACACTGCAAATACATATTTTTACATTATACTCTTCAGACAAAAGCATAGAAAATTTGAAGCTAAGAATGATTATGCCAGATTTTTGGAGTTTTAATTTAGTGGAACTGTCAGAAATACAGACTTTCCATAGGGACTTGGCAAGATGATGTTAACACGGCAAGTAAAACAGAATCCAATACATAAAAATGACACAATGTAGAATTTTAAAAATATAACTTAATAAAACTGTTCACCTAATATGAAACCTCACAATGCTGCTTCTTCTCTTTATTCCTAAGGCCTTAATGCACATGATTGCAAGAACTCAGATTCAGCACATTAAATACTAATACAGATTTAAAGGCAACGACTAAGTACAAAACAAATGTAACGTGACTATAATTTACATTTCCTTTTTAAGGTATAGCAAGCTAAAGATAATTGTAGAAGATAAATTGGCTATTAAATAGCAATTTAATGCTGTGCTTGCTGTAAACATATGTGATAAGCACTCAGTTTTCTACAAATAATAAGCTCTATTAAGCATGAATACATTATTAAATGATACTGTTTAGTAACTCAATAAACACAAGATTTACTATGGAAAAATTTAAAAATATGTAATTCACAATCACAACATCTCCAAACTCTCAATGACTATTGCAATTTCTATAAATCTTTCCCAAAAGAAACTTCTTTTATTTCAAAACTATACATTTGCATTAGAAAACAATTTGCAATCAAATGCAAATTTCATAACTAAAATCACTCACTGATTAGTCACTTAGTTTTAAGCACACTTTATGGCAGAAAAACTAGTTATTCAGGTCCATTTTATTTAAAAACAATGAAAAATACACATCAAAAGAGCTAAATGCTTGATAAAAGGTAACTGATTCATCCAGTGTAAAATATGCACAGGAAAATATATTTCAGAAACATTTCACTCCATTTCCTTATTGCTGTTATCCTCAGCAATTCCATAAACTACAGAAAACTTAGACTACATTTTCTGCAGAAATGTCTTAACTGCTATTGAACAGAAATAAACAAAAGTCTCATGTCATTTTATTATTTTTATATTCAGAAAAAATAGAACTGGCATGTATACTATATATTGTATATACATATATATATCTTAAACATAAAGATTAACTGTGGGTAAAAATACGAGGCAGATGTACATGCTTTAAAAGTTTGTATTCTTAGATAGAACTGATCGCCTTCTATGTAATGGTTCTTATTTTTAATATATTCAACAAAATTTTCTTCACAGTTAATGCAAAAGCTCATCACCGAAGTTGGAATTCAGAAGTCCAAACTCCTGTAACTATATGTGCGTATATATGAAATAATAAAACATCAAACTTTTAATGTAAAAATCTCTGAAATTTCAAATTTACTTACTTTCTAACAAGATGAATTGGAAAAACCGCGATATCCCGATTTATAGAAGGAAAACAAAAAGAAAGGAAGAAAACAAAAAGTTAGTTTTCCAACTTAAAACACAATTCTTCATCTCACCATTTCAACAAATAGGACAATGCACAGGAAACCCACCAAAGTCAAATTTGGCTGCCTATGGGGAGGATGGGAAAAGAAAAAAAAACTGGGGCACTGGGCTGAAAGGTGACTTTGATTTTTTTCCCTAATACTTCTATGATGTTTTCATTTTGTTCACAAAGCCCATGTATCTCCATATAATAAATATAACTAGAAATAAACAAGCAGGACAATATTTGTCCCCAATTCTTTCCTTTTCCCCAACCCCTATAATTGGGCCCTTTCCTATACACCTGCCAGGGTAGATATACAGCTTATTCTACTTGTTTGTTTTTCCCCCTGGACTCTAAGGCTGTGGACCCTTCTGGTTTGTTTTCATTTCCCACAACCCCTGAAGCAGAACAGGGGTGGAATTTGGAGGCAAGGGAGCAGGCATAATTTAAACTGTCTAGACATCAAAGAACCCCTAGAGATGCTTTACAGAGCCCAGTGCTGTGTGAAATAGAGAAAAACTATTGCTTTATATTATCAAATTGCTGATGGAACACACACAATTTTACCGATAGTGAATACTTAGTGAAAGGAATGAAAGGCCTATCTATTAAATAATTTTAAAAACCAGACAGAATACCTGGGGAATGCAATTGGAAGACTATTTGCAGGCATGACAAAGAAAATATAATTGTGAGGCATTATTCCTTTACATATAATGATTTGTAATATTTAAGTAATACAAATATTAAACTATTTTATTATATTAATGTTATGTCTTAATAAAAATTTCAGATGTAATCTATTTCCTGCAAACATTTCTTTTAATCTCATTTTTTAAATATGGAATGTAAAAAAATTAGTCCAGTGCAACAAAAGCATAAAAACTCAACAAACTCAAGCAGTTATTAAACATCATCATTAGTTACTGTGCTAAGTACTATTAATACAAATTAATATAAACAATTATATGCTCATTCTTTCAAAAAAATTAATAATCGCTTCTTTCAAGCACTTCAAATGTTAGCTTTGAGAAAATATAAAGAAGATATTTTAAGAGTAAGTTAGGTGGGTCTCGGGTGCGGGTAATATTCTAATTCTTGATACGGTATCTGTGTTCACTTTGTGAAAACTGTTTAGAATTTGTAGACTAAATTCTGTATATACTTCAAAAAATGTTTTTTAGATATTAAAAAATGAATAATGTACCCGTAGATTTATTTATTTAATGGGCATGTCCCTACTAGTGGAGAAGAATGGGGATGGTTCCTAAACAGACATAGTAACCCAGCGCATGTCAATTGACAACTCAGTAACCTAGATGATAACACACTACCCTAGAAAAATCAAGGCCAAATGAACTTATTACTCTTGGGAAATATTACTATCAATAAGAAACTCTCTAAAATGACTGAAAATAAAACTTTCAAATTTAGAGCCCTTTATATATGTTACCTGAATGATATCTAAATGTATGTAATATATGTAGTTATGTAAGTTATCTGAATAATTCCAATACAAAATGTTCTACACTAAGCCTCAAATTGGATAGTGAAGAAACAGTGTCGCAGACTTCATGGTCTCTCTACAATCACTAATGAAAGCTTTTATTGTGCACTAACGTAAGAGGGATAACAAAGACTCAGAAAATATAAACATAAATGGGAATAATCCATCAAATCAGAGATGGGTCACATTTCAAAGGAAGATATTTTGTGATTTTCTATGTGAGGATATCCATGTGGTTTTCGATATTCAATAGGTCTCTAGAGTAATGTTCAAATGCAGCCTTGTTACTCTTTCTATCAGGAGGGATTGAGACAAAAAATAATTATCAAATAATATATGCTGTACACTTTAAAAATTTAGAGAAAGAACTTTGAACTCCAGACCTCAGTCTGTATCTCTGGTTGGCATGAACATGTCTCTTTGTACAACCAATAAGAGATAGACATTTGAATTTAGAACCCTTATCCTATTAAAAACCATCAAGATATCATTAGACAGACTACAGCGATTCATACAGCCACACTCACTAAATGGACCTGTTTTAGGAGACAAAAATTCCAAAACATTAATACAAGGACAAAAATTTGTTTAGTAGTACTTTAAAGCAGGATCTAGAGGGAAATTAAGAACTATTCCTATGTAAGTATAAACCAAAACATACAGTCTATATCATAATTTTTGAAGACCCTAACTAAAATAGGAGGTAAGGTGTTTATCTTTAATTATAGACATCTAGTAAAGAACATGCCACATAACACCTAGACACTGACAGCTGTTCTTCCACAATGACGTATGTCATGACATGCTGTATTACCACCCCTATGCTGGGGAAGGCAGTGGCAAACAGCAAGGAAGACTGCAGGCTCTGGAACCAGTCAGCCTGAGTTCAACGAGCTGCGTCATGTTGGACTTAACTTCTCTAGGTCACAGGTCCCTCGACTCTAAAATGTGGAGAATAAAACTCACTCTGTCCTAGAGAACTAATCCGAAGATTAAATGAGTTAAAACATATAAAGCACTTAGAATTGTGTCTGGTATGTGGTAAGTGTTCAAAAATTGTGTCTTATTTTCTTAATACTACCACTACTAACCATAGTAACCAACATCTAAATGTAAAAAGAATGACAAATGGAAAGAAATTAATATTTTTCACAGCTTGTTTAAAGAATTGGCTCAGGTAATATTTTAATTTTAAAAAAGATTTTAATTTCTAATTTCATTTTCATCTCAGTATCAAAAATAAGTGAAGACATAGGCATGTGTACACAACTCGTCCATAGTCTCTCATATGTGGGTAGTATTAAAAGTAACTGATAACTTAGTAAGGGGACAGGGAGAAGAATGATAGCAACACATCTATTACTATAGTTACCATTTATTGGGCATCTATAATGTGCCTGGGCTTTCACAACTATTATCTACATTCCTTATGGCCACCCCAAAATGTAAGCATGATTCCCAGTTTTACAGACATGACTGAGATTCAGAGATGAGGAATCTTAACGAAGTCAGATAACAACTAAGTGATACAGCTGAAATCTAAATTCTAATCTGATTCCAAAGTCCGTGCTCTTTCCACTATCTCACATTCTCTCTCCATAGAACTGCCTCCTCCATTTAATCTAACTTAAACACTTAAGCAAATATTTAGCACTTTGAGGAAATACATTTTTAAAGCCAGATGCTGCTAAATGATAAGGTGACCTACTTCATTCTCAATACTG
This sequence comes from Colobus angolensis palliatus, assembly GCF_000951035.1. Taxonomy (NCBI): domain Eukaryota; kingdom Metazoa; phylum Chordata; class Mammalia; order Primates; family Cercopithecidae; genus Colobus; species Colobus angolensis. Next base: position 4,230,375 of record NW_012115378.1, read on the forward strand.
CATATAGCAATGACTTACCCAGAGTAGATTTCAAATATAAAGAACTAGGCTGCAGAAGATGACACTGTTGGTTATCTTCCTCTGGTAATGTCACCAATGAAAACAAAGGAAGAAGAAACTTAAAGAAAATATGATAGAGGCCGGGCATGGTGGCTGATGCCCGTAATCCCAACATTATGTGTGGCAAAGGCAAAAGACTGACTTGAGGTCAGGAATTTGAGACTAGTCTGGGCAACACAGTGAGACCCTATCTCTACAAATATATATATCTGTGTATTTGATAAATATATATATATATAACCATAAATAAGATATATACACACACAAGAGGTATATATACACACACACACTATACGTATGCACATATATACATATATGTGTGGCAGAGAATTCAGATCCATAATTGAGATGCCTCTTTATCAAACTGTGTCATTAAGAAAAAACACAATCCTTTTACTGAACAAACATTTATTGAGCACACTATGTATGTATGTCAAGCTGATCTTGAAATAAATTTGTACTCCAGCAGTGTTTTGCATGTAATAGAAATGTAGGCTGAACTGAACTAAATTTTCTGAATACATATGAAATGACAGGGGACTCAGCAGAAAGGCAGCCTTGAGGCATGTTGCAAACAAGAGAAAACCATTCGGAATTTAAACGTTATCCTTAGTTTATTCCAAGGAGATGACTGAGATGTGATCATGTACAAATATATCATGTCATTGACTCCTACGCAGAGGCAGTCAACCCATGGCCATAGGTGGCTCTTCAGGACTTTTATCCTATTTCCCTAGCCCTGCAAGCTCAAAAAAGTTATTTTCAATTAGGTCAAAAACTATATCTTACAAAATAAAACAGTAAATTTCATGTATTAAAAGAAGAGACACTGTAATTATATCTGATATGAGGTAGTTTCATACCAAAATGTAAGTTTCTATATTCAACCTGCAGCTACTCATTCTCACCCATTGTATTAGCAATAGCTAATACTCTACCATTTCCAGAATCTGTTCTGTGGGATATCTGTCCCAAGTGTTGCTCAAAAACATTCTCAAATGTGTTTGGGAAATGTATGTTGCATTCTCCTTTTGCAAACTCATCAAATACATTAATAAGTATTATTGAAGTCTCTGAAAAATCCTGTTTAATTCTGTGTTTCCTGATCATATACAATAAAAGAATCCTCTCCGCCATAAGATTAAACAACATCTCCTATCATGGCATGCCAAAAAATATACTTAGAGAAATGTTATACCATATTTACATGATTAGGATAACTAGGAATAAAGTGCCTAGCAGTCAGCACTCCTGGGAATGTTTAATTTTACTAAGCAAATGTTAAAAGATTACTTCAAAAGTGTGCAAAAGCTCTCTTTTTTCTGTGAAAAATACAGTATGATTATTATTTTCCCTGTATAAATGTGTAAAATTGAAAAACACATCCAGGAAGTGTAAATAGCATTGAAAATTTACAAACAGTATCTCTATGTACTTAAAAGTACTATGTATTTGCAATAGAAGTTGAGCAGCCCAAATCTGAAAATTGGAAATGCTCCAGAATCTGAAACTTTTTGAGTATCGACATGATGCTCAAAGGAAACAGTCATGGGACCTTTTAGGATTTCAAATTTTTAGGTTTGGGATGCTCAACTGGTATAATACAAATATTCAAAAATTTTAAAAAGTCAAAAATCCAAGAAACTTCTGGTCCCAAACATTCTGAATAAGGGAACCTCAACCTGCATTATATTACCCAACAGATGCCACGTCTAACATGAAAATCATCTCACACATCTCCTCTGAGCAGATCTTCCTCCTGATCCCCACCAGGCTCACTCAGCCATGGGTATAATCTTCCTCCTCCGGTACCCATCCCATGACTGATGCATCACAAAGCCCCAACTAAGTTCACCTGAAACCTTACATTTTTACTTTATTACATTCTATTTCAAAAAATATTTACCTCATTCACAAGACAATTCTCTAATCTCTAACTGGTCTCCCTGCTTCAACTCCCAGGTCCAATTCACCCTACACACTGGTGCCAGATAATTTTCTTATTTTAAAACAACAACAGAAACACTGCTCAGACTGCTTCTTAGCCATGCCATTCACTGTTGTTGTTGAATCAGTGGTTTTCACTGGGCACCGAAGGAGGCACAAAGTCCTCAGGCCAGCATTAGGGTCATCTGCAACACAGTTGCCATCTACCTCATTTTCATCTTCTCCAACTCTCAGAACACTCCTATAATCCAATCCAACTCAGTAAATCACCAAGCTTCTATGGTTTCCCATGTCTGCTCTGGTTACCATCTGTATGGGGAAGCCTTTTACGACCTAGGATATTCCCATTCCTCTAGAACAATCACAATACTTTGCATATCTCTCATGGTTTATTTTCTTTGAAAATTGTTTACACCTTTAACTTTCCTGCCCTTACTACTTCCAACAAGTTTGGAAATTCCACAGGAGATAGACATATTTATTTTTATGTTGCCTGACAAGCAATACCAATGTACTCAAAAGTTGTTTCTTGAAATAAATTTAATCACTGCAATAAAAGCTATTACAATCATGGATGTGTAGACATAAAAGACATGCAATGAGCATTACCAAAATTCTTTTTAAATTTATAGATGCAATCATGTCTGTGAAGGACTCTACATACCAAAAGGCTGCAGTGGCCATCTTACATCCGCACACCCTGCATTCTTTTCTTTTAGGGACTCTCCTTTTCATAATGATGTGATTCCAGTATATCCATCGAAAAAAATAGGATTGATTTCCCCACCAGTAAGGCTGGCCAGATTAAACTATCTACTTGGTCACAGAAACTGGTAAGCTGGTGGAAGTTTGAGTATCTTTTCAAAAACAGATACAGAAATAAAAGGAAAGAATATAAATTATCTTTCAGTAATAACATTAGCTATAAAGACATAAAAGGGAAAAGCTGGTGCCTATCTCCTGCCTCCATAAGGCCAGGGTCTGAAGGGGATAAAGCTAACCAGAGGAAAGCAGAGTAAAGCAGGGAAAGAAAAGGGGAGAAAAGATCATGGGAACTCCTGCATTGTCTGGTCATGTTGAAGATCAACCTGATGGACATCCAAGTTAAATAAGCCAATAAGTCTCTAACTAGTTTTATTTTGGACGCCAAAGAGAGAGCTTATATGACTTGTACAAGCTGACTATTTTTCTAGGCCTCATTTACTTAGCCATAAAATAATGAGTTTAAACTACATGCGTTTTGAGGCTCCATTAATCCATTTCTGGTTAACGTTTTAAGGGCAATTAGTAATAGTTCGACTATTAGCTTTCTGAAGTTCATTCCAATCAGGCTGCCTCTCAGCATGTTTCTCTCTCCCTCAATGCCCACGGCTCTCATCTTTTCCTACTCATTTGTCAAGATCCCCTCACCTTCACCTCCTAAAAGCTACTAATCACCTCTGCAGTCCACAATGATGTTCTCTGCACTTCCAAAGGCATTACAGCCCATGCTACTATTGTAGCATTTAGTTCTTTGCAGTCTACCATCACACTGCTTGACAGCAACAAGCTCCTTGAGGACTCTGACTTCAACAAAGATTCTTTGTGTTCACCTCATAGTGCCTTGTGAGATTTGAGCACTCAGAATACATTCAGGGGCTTGTTGACAAGCTAACATTTTACCATTTGCAGAAAACAAAATTTCAAGCTTGACAATTCCATGTGTTGGCTGAGGACATCCAGAAATGGGAAATATTAAATACTCCAGTGAGAGCATAAACTGATATAAGCAATTTGGAAAGGCATTTGGCAAGATCCAGTTTTTTAAAAAACTGTGCATGCTCTACAGATCAGCAATCCACTTTTTGGTACAGACCCAAGAAAAACACATACTTTCACAAAAAGACATTATTAGTTATAGGAAAAATAAACTGTAAATAACTTAAATGTTCAATAGGTTATAGCTATAGATTTAGATATATTTATCCTATAGATTTGTAATAAAAGTATAAATTCTGAACTATGACTATACCCAGCAAATCTATGACATTGTTGCTTCTGAGGAGAAAGAAGAGGAAATCAAAGCAACTTCAGCTTTTTCTGTTAGACTTCATATAAAAAAAAAAAAAAAATGAAGCAACTATGCCACAAGCAGTCCACAACTGCTAATTCCAGCTACTGTTTGTTGGAACGTGGGTACTCTGCTCTATTTTCAAAGCAGAAAAAAAAAGCTTTATTATTTTTTTCCTCACAATGTGAGTTTTTTCTAATTCTATCAGATACTTCCCTTGATTCAATTGATGTTTTCATGCAAGCAAATGCAATTACATGGAAAGTGTAAAAGTACATCATTATACCCAGTTAAAAGTCCTCCTAACTCCCCACAATCCCATCCACTGCCTCAGAATGAATAACTATTAAAGGTCAATCATGATTTCTTCCAGATATTCTTGTATTTACATTCCTATCTATGCATATATTCAACTTTATGGTTTAGATTTTTACATTTATTTTCAATACAAATGAAAACAATTTTTGCTCTTAATATTCTATAGAATTCTTTTAATGTTTTAACATTTTACTTTATTAATTGTTACTTGATTTTTTTTTTTTTTTTTTTTTGAGATGGAGTCTTGCTCTGTCACCAGGCTGGAAAGCAGTGGCGTGATCTTAGCTCACTGCAACCTCTGCCTCCCAGATTCAAGTGATTCACCTGTCTCAGCCTCCCGAGTAGCCAGGACTACAGGCACACGCTACCATGCCCAGTTAATTTTTTTTTTTTTTTTGTATTTTAGTAGAGATAGGGTTTCACTATGTTGGCCAGGATGGTCCCAATCTCCTGACCGCATGATGCGCCCTCCTCGGCCTCTCAAAGTGCTGGGATTACAGGCGTGAGCCACTACGCCCTGCATGAATTTTTTTATAAGTGTATATTCTGCTTACAAATAGTAGAAAATTGATAAGATGTATAAGGCATTAATGTAATTTGACATTACCAAAAAGTAACATATCAAAAATGCAAATTAGTTTAATTATAAGATTTTGGATGTTTTTAATATTCATGTAATGTTCTTAAGAGTCTATAAAATATATGTACTGTATCATAATTTGTATAAGTATTTCCTTATTACAGAACACTTAGTTTGCATTTAATTTCATCCATGAAAAAAGTGCTACAATTAAGACTTTTATATAGTGTTCTTTTTGTATATGTACAACTATCTCCCTACAATAGATAAAAAGATTGTACTTCCAGTTGGAAGAGTGCTTTGAAAATTTTAATAGCTACTTCCAAATTACCTTCTAACGAGAGTAACCACTTAATGATGGATAGCATCAAGAGGGGTGGAGATGAAGAGGCCATTCCATGTGGGAGGAGCAGCATGAAGGAAGCACAAACAGACAGAAATGAATGTGGCGTGCAGGAACATGATTCCACAGTGGGGAGTAAAAGAGAGAATAGGATAGGAATCAGATTCCAAAGGGAAGGTCCACACCACTTCATGGCTTATGACATTTGGTTCCAGTTTAAATATCATGGCAAAGAGCTTACTCTTCATGCAGGAGATGACAGAGAGCCCCAGAGGGCTTTAACAAGGAAAGTGCTCTTGTCCATTTATTAGCACAAAGATAGATTTAAACTGAGATACACCTAGAAGACAGACCAGTTAGAAGTCTGCAGGACTGGCCTGCAGGGAAGATGGAGCAAGCTTTGTCAGAGAACTAATGGTAGGCAGCAATGTGAATAAAGTCAAGAAATACATGCTAAGACAAAAGCAAAACAAAACAGTAGGCTGTTTTTTCTTGTTGTTTTTTGGACAAAGACACTGACAAAATGTGTGAGATAAAGGAGAAGGAGTTTAGGACTGAGAACTACAGATGAATGGTGGTATAATTAAGATGGATAATACAGAAGAGACTGGCTTGACAGTATGATGAATTTAGTTCTGGACTCAGTGATTTAAAAGCATGCATCCAAAATTCAAATATGTACATGTATCAGAGAGTTAATGGTGGTGTTCAGGATAAGCACCGGGGCAGCTACCAGTATAGACAGTATTTAGAAAATGGTGACAAGTGATTAACACAGTTGTAGAGTAATAAGAGAAAAATGACCGATGTGAGTTCATTATATTCCAAACTTCAGAAAACTATGAGAAAATATTAATAAGATCAAAGAAAGGAAAAAAAATCCTATAAGAATTTTATTATAATATGATGTATACCCTAGCATCAGTATATAATTATTTTATAAGCCAGAATAAATCTCTCTACTCATAGGTAGAAATAACCTGTAAGTAGGAAGCTATCTGGGAGATCTGGCCAGAAGGAACCATTCCTTTAAATACAGTTTTTTCTTGGTAAAACAAGAACATTACTAAACGCAAATTGAAGAAAAGATGAGAAAAATCACTCAAAATACCAACTCCTGAATATAACTCTAAGCACTGTGTAAACTTTCTTCCAGCCCAATTCTTTCTGTTCTAAAGTTATAATTCATTTAAATGCTGAATAACAATATTTATTATATCCTTTTACATACTATCACAAACCTATCAAAAATATCATGTCAAATGGTTTAAAATATTCTGTGAACTTGTTTCAAGTTAGTGGTCCTCAACCTGGCTATATGTTACAATTTTAGGGAAATTTTAAAAAATGCAAATTTCAGGGCCAACTTCACACTTATTAAGTAAAAATATCTGGGTGGGGTTGAGGTGTTAGTGTTTTCCTAAATCATTCCAAATGATTCAAATGTGCAACCAAATTTGAGAGTCACTGATATCAGTAGCGAACATTTAAACTGTCCTTTAATTACAATTAAAATAGCACTTTAATAAAGTGCTATTTTAATAAAATATTAAAAATTTTAATATTTAATTAAAATATTAAAATATGAACATCTTAATGCATATTATATTCTTTTCTTATAATCAAGAATACTTTATGTTAGGTTTGTAGAGTGGCATTATTAATTTACGAGATATGGGTTATTCAATGACCTTTGTGAATAATGCCAACTGACTTTTCAATGTGTTGTTTTGGTTTACATTCTCACCAGCAGTATATAAGCAAGACGCATCCCTTGGAGTCAAGAATGAAATGCAAAGACCGATTAATTTATTAGGGAACCATAAAACAATTCTCAAGGGTTGCTTTAACTCTGATTTTTAGGATTATTAGTAAGACTGAATGCTTATCCACATATTTGTTTATTCCTTAGTTTCATGCATTGGAGCTCCTCAGCTGTTCATGTCCTTTGACCATGATGCTAGAGGGTCACTGTTTTTTCTTGTTGTTTTAATAATCTCTTTATATAATACCTCTAGTATATTAACTAAAAATATTTTCTCCATGGTTTGATTGTGACTTAATGTTTTGTTTTTCATATGCAGACATATAAAATGTTATATAGTCAATTATCTCCATCTTTTCCTTTGTGGCTTATTTTACAGCTTCTAACTGTGAAAAGTTATTTCCCTGCCAGAGGTGGATTTAAATGTTACATTTAAATTTTTTCTAATTTTTTTCTAATGGTATGACTTTTCATATTTACATTTCGACTGCGTCTCTATCTTTCTCAACATAAAACACATAATACATGTTAAAGAAAAAAATTATTTTCAACGTGTAAAAAAATCACATGTTGAAGAAAAGCGTATTACATGTTGAAGAAAAAATTATCATTTGTAATTGTTTTCTATGGTTCAGAAAAAAAACAGCACAGTTCCCTTGTTCATTACCTAATTTTTGATTCATCCTCCTACCCCTTTCTCTCCAGAAAATTCTGGTACTACTCATCTGAAATTCCTTGATCAGCAGAATGTCAAAAGAATTCAGGTCAGCGTTTTTCTGGCTATGGGAAAAATTTTACCTTTAAATGTTTGATAAAGGAAATGTCTAAAAATAACTAACCTAACCACTAGTGTTAAGACTGGCATTCGTAACACAAGACAAGTGTCAATTTAATTTAGCTTCTTTCTCCTGTCCCTTCCTCCTCTTTCTTTATCCACCTATATTCTCAAGGTGCTTTGTCCACTAGTGGTTTCCATTTTGATTAGAAGTGCTACCATAGAAATATATTTTTTAAAACATAGCTTTCTAGAAAAAAAAGCCATAGGTTTCTGTAATAAACTGTAAGTTTTGTGAAATTCAAACATCATAATTATTTAAGGTGGTATGAAATATATATATGTAAAATACAGATAGAATTATGAAGTAAAAACAAACTTTACAAAAGGACCAATTTCAAAGTAAGTCCTCTCATGGAAACAAGAGGCTTTGGAAAGGATGTATAAATAGAAAGAGCAGTGAATTTAAGCACCCTTCCCTTCCCCAAACTTAGTATGCAACACTTAAAAATACATCTTAAGAATACAGTAGTAGGCCTAAAAGAAATTCAATACACCCAGTTCTTGTTTTAATTTCACCCTCAGGGAAATATGATTCATGAGAAACATAAGTTCAGAGCAGGGGGTCGCAGAAATGCTTATACTTGCTACAAGCCAATATTAATACTCTTCTTCCATACATTAAAACCAGTAAAATAAAGGTCAAGATGACTAGGATCAATGTAAATGTTTAAAGAGAATAAATAACAATGTTGCAAGCTAATGGTTTTTAAAATTTATAAAATTATACATACATATTAATAAATTCCACAAGCAATGCTACTAATCAGTTATATAAGTATTACCTTTGTTTTACAGAAATATCTTCCTTAGGAAAAAATGTGCATTTTGATTACCCATGAGGAGAAATGTACCTATAAACAAAATAAGATTTCCTATGCATTATTTGACAGCAATATCAATGTTCCAATCAGACACACAGAGACTCTCCAGAGAACAATTCCAATAATGAAAAGGGAGAATATGTAAATGTAATCGGGGTAGAAAATAGAATGGGAGAGCCAAGGTAATAGTTCAAGAAAAAATTATCTTAAACCTGGGCCCCTATTTAATCAACTAATGAAATGGCAACTGATTAAACCATTGCTAAAATTATCGAGAACTACCTATGTTTATGTAACAAAAGGAGAAATATTCTTCTGTTTCCCTTCGTTTTTCAATCTTCCTAAAAACACAACTTGGGATATCACAGCTTCTGGCCCTTTGGCAAGTATCTTATTTAAGTAAGCACAACTCCAACCAACTCATTTAACTTGAATTAATGTTCTTGGTCTTTTATATTGCCACTTAAAGCTTTCAGGAAATAGTTCCTGGCTACACCTGCCACCTAATTTCATGAAATCAATATTTCACTAAAGCTAAGTCAGGAAATCTTAAGGTGCTGAATTCAATTATAAATGTTACTTCAGGAGTTGATAGTAGATAAAATGTAGCATTGACACTGAAAATCATTACAATTAAAGGGCTTTAGTTTTTTGGGGGTGTTGGGGGATTGTTTTCTAAGATACCAGTAACAATCAGTAAAGACAACATGATGTTAGGATAACAGTAACAGCTTTAACCTTTCTAGTGTCAACGTCCGTTTATAAGCACAGAAACAACATTCTCTCTGACTATACCTGAAATAAATCTATTGTGATGAGAGACAGCGATCATCAACATAAAATGAAAACTACTAGTATGCGTTCAAACTTCATCCAAAGATGAAAACAACCATTTACTGAAATCCAGACAAGTTACTCTTTAAGTAGAACACAATAATTCACCATATCTCTGTCATATGTATCATATTATACTTAAAAGCAGTGGTAAGCCAAAGTTCCACATAGAAAAATTTTTGCAGACACATTAAAAACAAAAAAGCTTTTATACACAGCAAACACCTGATATTTGTTTCAAATGCTGTCTTTCCTCAGATAATTAATTACTAACCACCTGATTGCCTTCCACGCACATATCCTAAGAGTAAGTTTCTAGGCTCTGATGTAGGGTATGTTTACTTCATTTTCAGCATAGAGAGTGAAGAAATGTCAGAACAAAGATAGAAAATCCAAAATTCTAAACCTGTTCATTTGATAATCTTAAAATTGTTCCTTTTATCACTTGGCTTTTCAAACTAAGTGTGAGGAAAACTCTGGAAATGTTCAAAATAAACATTATCCTAATACATTCCTACGTCTCTCATTTCCTCCTTGGTTTGTTCATGTCTCCTAACCATCATTTTCTTCTTCTTTTCAAAATCTTTTCTCTAGGGATCCCACTTCAAGTCTAACGCTTGTCTGTGGCCTACAGTGACGGAAACACTGAGCTTTGGAATGGGCGAGACTCAGGCTCAGATAATAGATCTTTCCACTTATCACTGTGTGAAGTTAGGCAAGATACCTAGCTTCTCTAAGCACCAATTTCCTCATCTGTAAAATGAAGAAACAGCGCCCACTTCTCAATGTTATCATGAGGAATAAATGAGCTAAAAAAATAGAAACTGCTTGGCTCAGTGCCTAACACTGATCAGTTACTATATAAATGTTAGTTTCCTGCCTTTTTGCCAAAATGACATTGAACAGACAGTTCTAATGATATTTACAGACACATACATCTGTTTTCTTTTCAGTTCTTTACCTGTATTCTACTCTTAGACCTAATAAACTTCTTCCATGTTCAACACTCAGCAAGCTTTTCATTACTCTAAAGGAAAATACTGAAATCATATTATATAAATAAATAACCAAGAAGAAGCACCACATTTCTAAGCAACATGTTCAAAATTGGAGAAACTCTAGTATATTTCTTGTAATAATTTAAAATGCATGAGCAGTTTAAGGCAAAGTAGAGGCAGTATTTATGCTGCAAATTCCTTAAAACTGCAACCCAATTTGATTCTTAGTAAAGCAGAATCAGAATAATGAAGTGCTTTCAGGGAAGATAAAACAGTCACTGGGAAAAATCAGCCTCAAGAATATTTATTAATGTCATCATGCTACTTCGTTTAGAAGGGTCCCAAGCAAAAGAGTGAACAAGGAGACTACAACTTCAGCAAGAAAGATCATGGAGATGCAGTCAATGTTCACAGGGGAAAAGGCTCTGGATATATACAAGAAAGGAAAATAAAACACTTCTATCTAGTATTACATAGGATTTTCACGTTTAGATAAATTTGTGGTTATAATATGGCCACAGTTTACACAAACTGTAACTCAGACAGAGAAATTAGAAAGCACACCAGAGCCTCTCGAATTTTCACTTTCCAACAATTCACACTTTCTCACTTTCCATTCTAGTCTGCACTGTCACACTGACAAGACAGAAATAACATATGTGAGCGACACCAATCTGGGAATCACTCTCATAACCTTCTACCCAGTCATTCAAATCACACTGCCTGGCCTTCAGGTGTCCATTTGTCCTCTCATGCCCACTAAATGACAGGGGAATGAGTGACTCTCATGGGGTTCCATACGGGAAGACCCTCAATGTCCATTTTCACCCAATGTCACTAGCTGGTACCTACCCGGAAGGAATGAACGGAACCACTCCAATGCAATCCCAGCCACTCCTGCTAGTTCAAGCATTCGGTTCAGCATCACCTCATGACCAACACGAAAGCAGCTGAGGCTCTAATATAATCATCATGGAAAGGTGTCCCAAATCCTTCATTGGAGGAAGATCCTTCATACACACCAACGCTGTCTCCAAGCCATGCCGGGGTCTGAAACCAGACTGGAAAATATTATATATGTGTATATATAGTAAAACTCCCACAAACCACTCTTCTACTTTGTCATATTTATTTACAGCTGCTTAACCAATCCTATATATATTGCCTTCTCAAGATGAAAATACGAACATTTAAGGAAAGATCCTTTCCATAGCAGAAGGTAAACTTAAAGCATATGAAGACCTGGTGCTGCCTGTTAAGGTAGTTGAGGTGATCCCAAATGGAAAATAGTTTGTCCTGAAGGGAAGAAAGAAAACACAAAATTGGTTTCCAAGGCTAATCTTCTAAACAGGGTGGACAGAATCCAGTATTCAAAAGAGAGTGAGAAAAAAAAAAAAAAAAAAGCCTTGACTCAGCAGATAGAATAGCAATGCCAGATTAACCCTTGAAGGTCTGTTTGATATTATCAAATGTGTCTTTACTCCTCCTGAATCCCACCACTTTCATAATCCTAACTACCATCACTTTGACAGCATTATCCGACTCCCTCCTGATCAAAGAGCTCTAGACTGACTGCACTTGCTTATAATGGAGCAGGGCCAGGAACCTTAGAAAGAACAACAACTTGAAATGGTAAGAATTTTTTTTTAATGATCAATGGAGCTCTAACAGCTATCATACATAAAAAGCAAAAAGAATTCAAACCAACTAAAAGAATTTCAGTTTTCCTTCTCCTTAATGAATAGGTTTTTTAGAAACAAAGTAATAGATATTGCATAGAGTATTTAAAGTTTAACCAGATAATTCACTGTTTTCTCCCCACCCTGGGTCCTTTATTATAAGATTGAAGACTTTCCTTCCTGCATGCCCCTTTCACCTAAACTAATATAATAGTGACAACTGAAACTTTTAGTCCTACTGCCAAATTTTACCAAGTTCCTCTAGTTCCAGAATCAACTAAAACAAAATTAAGTGGGTTAAATCACTGCAGTATTATTTTCCATGTACTTACCCTAAATTATTTTTGAGTAAAACTGCTATCTATAAAAATGCTCATCATATATAATTGCATTTAAGGTTAATAGAATTCTGTCTTCTTATCTCCATTTAACTTGCTCTACTAGCCAGACTCATTCCACCCTTGTCAGTTATTTTCTATCTACATTAAAACAAAGAAAACTTGGAAATATCCATTTGGTGTACTGCCTCCCCTACCTACTTGGTATATATTTTGGTTCCTATGTCAATTATTCTGCTGATGTCAAATACCTAGAAATCTTTTAGATAGATTTGGACCTGAGATAGCAAACATAATACTCATTATGTTTTTCTGGACATCTTTACTAACTTTACTGTATATCATAAAGAATAATAAGTCTCTCACTAAGGATAATGCAAAGAATTGACTCACCTAGGCATAAAACTCAGAAACATTATTTTGAAAGAGAGAGTTCACTTAGTTGCTTAGTAATATGATGTAGTTTTCTTCCTAAAATTTTAAATTCTCATGTTTGACATACTGACTTCTTGTTGCATAACCTGAAGTTCCACCCACAGTCAAGCACAAGAATCTTCTCAAACCATTCCTTATACAAATATTGGCTGTCTAAGTAATATATGTTCAGTCAAATAAACATTTGCTGTGATGGCCACTATGATCTAGGAATCATACAGGATGTGCAAACGAGTAAGGTATACTACCAGCTATCTTGGAATTCATAGTTTAGTTGAGAGGGTTATTAAAAAAAAGCGATAGTGACACACTAGAAATTCCCCCAAGGAATACAAAAGAAGAAACCATATTTCTTTGGGGAAAATTTCCCAGGAGCACTAACAATCTGTATGTTAAGTGATAAATGAGTATTAAGGTGGCAGTGATCCTAATAACCAACAGAGGCTAAAGCATTAATGTATGTATGTGCAATTTACAAGAATATCAGAAACCAGATTACTATTGATAATTAAAATATATTATATGCTGTATTTAGTTTAATAGGCGGCAAGCTATTGCAGTATAATGGAAAAATCCTAGCATACAATGAACGTTCAATAAATATTAAACTGAGGATCTCAGACAGAAGCGCACAAATAATGACACAGATTTTCCAAAGAATTATTTCCTACATACATATGCACCTCCTAAGAGACAGCAAATTTGTTTTGTTCCCTCAAGTCTCTTCTCCAAATTTCCATTTTGTATATACGAAGTTTCATAATCACATTTCAAACAAAATTGGATGACGGTGCAGACACAGGACTTTAAGACACATCCCTTTTCCCCCAAAACACACCCATCAGATAATGGGAAGAGACACTGTCGGGATACCACTGTTAACACTTACGCATACGGAGGGTGGGAAAGTAAAGGAAATTCTACATTGATATACATTCAGGAGACTGAAGTGACCTAAGCAGCTAAAGAAATACACCACTGCCCCCACCAAAATACAACAACAACAACAACAAACCTGAGCACTAATATGTTAAATGAATTAGGATTTATTGTAAATGAACTGTCATTATACCAAACATGGCAAATTAGGAAATATCAATACGTATAATTTGCTAAATAAAGTTTTAGCATTACAGTTAAAAAAAATGCCCTCCAAGTTACAAATAAGATCCAAATAAAGCATCTCAGTTAATAAAGGATAATTTACTTATAGGTAGAGTGTACATCAGGAAAATCCCAATCCCTGATATTGGAGTCCCAACATTAGTTTTTCTTTTTAATTTTATTTTTGAGACAAGGCCTCACTCTGTCACCTAGGCTGGAGTGCAGTGGCACAATCACAGCTCACTGCAGCCTCCATCTCCTGGGCTCAAGCCATCCTCTCACCTTAGTCTCCCGAGTAGCTAGAACCACAGGTATGCACATCACACGTGGTTGATTTCTTTTTATTTTGTACATAAGGGGTCTTGCTATATGTCCAAGGATAGTCTTAAACTCCTGGCCTCAAGTGATCCTCCTACCATGGCCTCCTAATGTGCTGAGACTACAGGCATGAGGCAGCACACCCGGACCCAACATTAGTCATTAATGTATATTAAAAACAACTCAGGCTCTGCTTCATTAAGTAACAGTTTTATATTTTTTCATGGAATCTGAATAAAGAACACTAACTAGACTCCCTTTTCTAACTACTGATGAAATTTTAGATAAAAAATTAATATTATATATTTTAATACATCTTACGGAAACATGAAGCATTTGGTACCAGTAGGCCAAAATACTACTGTAAAATATCTTAGAATATAAATTGGATTTCATTCTATGTTGATTAGCTTTCTCCAAATTTCTAACAATGGCAACAAACAGTGACATCTCATAAACTAAATATCTTACAATTGACAGAACATTTTTTCAAGTTTTTGCACATTATTCTGTTTTTATAATAGCAATTTGATGCAAGAACTATGATTTCCCCTGTTTTACTGGAAAGACAAGAAAAATAGTCTAGGTGACTTATCCAAGATAATACATTGCATTCAAAGCAGAAACAGAGCTAGAATTCAAATTTCCATTCATTCAATCTGAAAATATCACAAGTCCAGTATTAACAAGGACACCATGGGGAAGAGAAGGATCAATGAGACGTGAACTCTACCAATTAAACAAACTGCAGTCCTATTACAGGAAAAATTGAGACAGTTTATTAGATACTGCAACAGAGGAACACACGTATTGTGTTAAAATGAAATTGCAAGGATAAAGTAATGAATTGAAGCCAAAGGAGTGAAAGAATTCTTCACAAGGAGGTAGATTTGAATTAGGCCTTGAAGGTGGGGGTAGAGAGCAAAAATTGATGAAGGCCATTATAGGCTCAGCATTCTCACAGAGACCTGAAAATATAAGGAGTGTCTGTGTAAACTATATAGGTAATTTTTTTCAAATGAAAAAGTGATAATATATCTTTAATAGAAATCAAGCCTATACGTGGTATTTAATGAAAAAACAGATATGGCAGAGGCTGGTAGTTGTTCTCCAAGAAGAACCCTTCCTCACAGTTAAGATCCGCCACTTTTTATCTTGGAACATGCCTCCTCAAATAAAGATTTATTCTCTAGCCTCCCTTTCAGCTCAGTGCAAGTGTATGTCTGACCAATGGGACATGAGGAGAGCTGTTTATTCAACTTTCAGAACATGTCTTTAAAAGGACTATGCATGCCCTTTCTTCCAGCTGCAAGCTATCTCAGACCACTGAGATAAGAACAAAATCCTAGAAACAGCAAAGAAACAAGATAGAAGGACCTAGCTTCCTTGATATCCTGGGGTAACACAGCTATCTCATAACTCATAGGACTACCCACCCTCAGACTCCAACATGCAAAGTGAACGTCTATTTGATTATGTCACTTAAATTTTGGGACTCCATGATACCCATGCAAACTTACACATCAGCTTATAGAATAGCTTGTGCTATAAAGTGAAAAGCTAATTTATTCGATCTCGGTTCTCCAAACCTAAGAAAAACAATCTGAAAATATTTAAATTAACTGCAAAGGGTTTAATAAAATCAGCAGCATACACTTGTAACAGGCTATCAAATGCATGTTTTAATTTTAGTCTACATAGCAAGCCTAGACAATAGGAAGGTCAGGGATCAATATCACCATTTTGTATGTGATGAATAAGACAACACATAATGAATTAATTACACAAAGTATTTGATAGCTATGAATTATATTGGATTTAGCTGCTTTTAATCAGTAAAATAATCATTACATATATTATATACTGCATTTGATACACTAAAGATCCATTCATGAAGAAAATTTAAATGTTACCAATGCCAGAAAAAATAATCAGTAAATGAAAACGTGATTTTCACTGTCACTTCACATTGCTTCACAATGTTTTCATTTACTGATTGGAGTTTTCAGACCACTATGTTTTACTGTGATTATATTTAAATATTTAATTGCTATCCATTTTAATTTTTACAGAGAACAGAAGGGAAATTCAATCAGAAAACATAAAATATAATGTAAGTAAAGAAACAGAGTAGGCTGTAAGTCCATGGGGAAAATCTGAAAAGAGAGTAGCTGTTGGACAAACCCTCTTAATCAAATTGTCTACAGACAAATCTCCTGGCCCTTGCTTCACATATCCCATAGTTAAATGCATTCCAAACAAAAACTGAAAAATAATACTCAATTCAATGATTTCTTCCTGTGAGGTCTTCATTGGCTCACCATGCCTTACTGACTCAATGGCTCTCTCCATCAACCCATGGTGGAAATATGAGGCAGTCACAGCCCCTTCCTTGTTCTTTTCAGTTTTCCTTTGGGTGAGGTCTTGGTGGCAACAGGAAGCCAATGAGACCAGAATCAAACATTTTAGATCACTATTTGAAGTATATAGTACAAACTGTCTTGCATCCCTAACTCTCGCCAACAGTTTTACAACTATTTACTATTAGGTAGGTGCAAAAGAAATTGTGGTTTTTGCCATTCCTTTCAATAGCCAAACCCACTGAATAGTACCTAAGAACTATTTCAATAGTTCCATTTCAATAGTACCTAAGAACAGAACATTGATCCTTCTTTCTTTACACAGGGTTCAGCCTTCACTTACTTTTGAATATGCTTTTGTACATTCTTCTTAAATTTTGAAATAATAAGCCTCTTCTAAGTTTAAAAATGAGTCAGATATCCACTAACCCTATCGTTGTGGACAACTCACTCACTTTTTCTAAGCCTTAGTTTATTGATTTGTGAAACAAAAGTCTAAAAGTATATGATCTAAAATGTCCTTACCAGAAACAAAATATAATTATCAGATAAACCTCATTCATGTCTTAGTTGGCATCCTAATGCGGTAGGGGCTGTTTTGAATGATCTGTTTTGAAGAAGAAGTTTGCTCTCAGATCAATTCTCACAAGCTAAATTGGGATAGTAATAAACAACAGTAAACGGTCCATGTGGAAACTAGTCCTGGCCTTCTTTTTACCAAAGGACACAACTCCTTAGCTATTACAAATGATGTATCCCCCATCCTCTTATCACAAAGGTACACTTTTAATAAAGACAAGAAATTGTTGGGGAAACTAGGTGGTTGAAAGTTGGGTATGGGGAAGACCGGATTTAAAACTTTAAATAACTATCTGCTTCAAGTTACTCAAAATGCTTCAGAGACTATTTCACAATCCCCCATCACCTTCTTATGAGAAAAGGAGAGAAGACTTTACCACTCTACCTGCTATAAAAAGTAATTTATAAAACTTTGGGAATTAAGTTATAATTGGATGACTTATTTTTGGTAGTACAATAAAAAAAGAACAGAATTGAAAAATAATAAATAATTCTCATCTTAGCAATCAGGTTAAAATTTTGGAAAGTTAAATAAAAACGGAGTAAGCCATAAAAACTTTGGCAATTCCTACTAGTACTCCCTGTATTCTTGTTTAGCACTTTCCTTCTTGTAGTGGGGGAGAGTGGGAGAGGAGGCTTCAAAGTGAGCCTTGCTAATCTTAACATTTAAGAAATTGAGATCTGAGCTATTCTTTAAACCACCTCACTGACAACAACCTGTCCCAACAAATCTTAATTAATGCCAATTTTCTATTTCTGGCAAGCATCAGGTAATCTTCAATGAACACAAATTAAGCTATAAACTGAATAATCATTGTATGAATTGTTGTATTTCATGCAGATATGCTAGAGAATAACTACATTATGAATTTAAGACAGCCACAGTGGCCTGCAGCATGCTCTGCTTGGCAATTATGCGTTATGTCTTTTGTAAAAATAAAAAGAAAAGGGTGATGTTTTCATACTTCCCAGTGGGAATGTAACAAATGGGTGATCGGAGAGTGGTTGAGCAAGTGGTCATGATAAATATTCTGCTTATTCTCTGCTTAAGAACATTTCCTAAAGGATGCAGTCATGCTGCTTCGGAAACTATACTGGGGTATTCATTCAGGCCTCCTTTTCTTTGCCTAGACATGTATCTCAAAAGGAAAAATGATGTTAATAACTTAGCCTCCCTCTACCTCCACTCAAACATTGGATTATCTACATTTTGTTAGCAATTATGATTTGACTAGTAACAGTTAGCAAGAAACAAGAATTTCAATCTATAAGTCCAAGATCAACAATAAAACCTTGAGAGTCTCATGAAGTCTTTAGTTCTCCCATTACCCACAGTATGTTTCCTGCTCTCAGGGCACTGTCTTCTAAAAACAAACAGTACAAAGTTACATTTAAAATATGTCATGCTGCTGTCCATAAGCCCAAATCTTTACCCAAAATGATCCTCCTCATGTTAGACAAACAAAACAGTGTGAGGTTTTGCATCCTCCAAATGTAAGTGGGTTGTGAAAATATTTTTTGTTTTTTTGTTTTTTTTTTTTTTCATTCTTCAAAACTATTTACAACTAGGCTATAAACTGAAAGAGTTTCAACATACCTGTCTTTGACAAGCCAGACTTTCATTTTGGTGAGTAATCACATAGGACAGCAACAATCAGGCAGAAAAACTGCCAACAGCAATGGGAGAGTGTTCACTTAATAGAATCTTATAATCAATACTTTTTTAAATCAGTTTCATTAGACTTAGGCTACAAATGTTTAAAAAGATTAAGAACGATTGGCTTTAAGTCAGACATCAAATCCCAGGTTTATCATTTTCTAGCTTGACGAACTTTTTCAAATTACTCACCCTCATCTGCCTCTGATTCTTCACCGGTAAAATGGGGAATATAGTATCTACCCATCTCAAATCTTTTGTTTCAAGGTAATTTATGTGAAGTCCTTGGCATTAAGCTTAATATAAAGGATCAATAGATGTTAGGTATTATTTTTATTATCATGTCCCTATTTATTAATGTGCTTGACATACTACATAAAACACAGCATTTCAGCACTATGCCAAGAAAATTAACGGTACAAAGGTGTGAGTTCCTTACCTTTAAGAGCTTATATTTGTGTTGGAAAGACAACCTTTTTAACAAGTTGGAATATCATATACATGAATAATTTAAGAGAGAATTTAGAAATTCTCAACTTTAAAATCAAAAAATAACATTAAGTATGAGGCTTAAGACGTCTTCACAGAGAAGAGGCTGAAAGACTTCATTAAATAACACAGAAAATGGTCTGAAATACTCAAAGGCAGAAATGATTTTATTCATCTATTAACCCCCACAACTTCTACAGTCTCAAGAACACAGCATGTGCTGAATAAATGTTAACAGAATGAACATATGCCTTAAAACTTCCAAAAAGTAATCAGGATCTTACACAGTAAACACTGAGTAGGCACTTAGTAGGTATTTAATTAACTTAACGGTAATAGCTACATCTCCACAACTTTATCTTAATTTCTCTGAGGTCCTCTAATTTCCGCGATGTTCCTCTAATCTGACAACTAACCACTCTGCATATATACACCTAAGTACTACGAACAGGCCCAGGAGATGCGCACTAGCAGACTAGAGAGAGTCCAGAGACCATACAGACATCTCGCACTGCACCAGCACAGGCCATAATGTGTTAAAAAAAGAAACTCAATAGAATAACGACCTGAGCTCCAGTCAACAATTATCAATTTCATTTTTGCTTGGGTGTGTGAGAAGGCATAGGATAAATAGTCTTTTCATTGTCCTCAAAGAACTAGGGTTTATTTTTAGGAATTAAGTGCTATTGCTTTTAGAAAACCTGGCTCAACAAAAATAAAATTTTTATTTCTTCTGAAAACAAATCAACTATAAAAAGAAGTCTCCATGTGAGCATATCAACTGTTTTGCATTTGAATTATGTTGTCAAGTTCAAAACAATGAAGCAAAACTAAAATCATTTTGGCGAGTGGCAATTAAGGGCACAAGCAATAAAATAAGAGATGAAGAGCACCACTTAGAAAAAATAATTAAATAAAATCATCCCAGTTAAATGCCTATTCCTCCTCAAAGATTTTCACCTGCATAAGATACTTGAAAGACTCACACACAATGTAATTTTACATCCATTTTGGGTCCTATTTCTGCACTGAAATATTTATAGAGTGTTCAGTGTTTCTGGAGTAAATTATACCTAGATCTTGATAAAGCTGAAATCACTGAAATTACCTTTTTTTGTTCAATTATATGGAAGAATGGAGAAAGAAAGTTTGACAGCATAAAAAGATATATTAAGAAATGGCCATTTCGTAGCTATAATTGCATAGCTTAGTGGTTATTGATGCCCTGAGGCATCAATATATACGCAGTCACCACAGCTATTTTTACCAAAGGCTTCAAATAAAATGCAAGTAAGTTTATGTTACGTGAATATACACGTTATATTTGTTTTGTTTTATTTTGTTTTGTTTGAGACGGAGTCTCGCTCTGTCGTCCAGGCTGGAGTGCAGTGGCATGATCTCGGCTCACTGCAACCTCCACCTCGCAGGTTCAAGCAATTCTCCTGCCTCAGCCTCCCAAGTAGCTGGGATTACAGGTGCAGGTCACCACTTCAGGCTAATTGTTGTATATTTAGTAGAGATGGGTTTTACCATGTTGGCCAGGCTGGTCTTGAACGCCTGACCTTAGGCAATACGCCCACCCTGGCCTCCCGAAGTACAGGGATACAGGCGTGAGCCACTGCACCCAGTCAATATTTGAATATAAAACTTCTTAATTTTATTGGTTTATATGTTAGGAATAACATGAAAACACATATGAGTAGTAGGCAAAAATGGAAGCATGGTACTGTGTTAAGCACATTGTTATAAATAACTTCCAAAATGAAATACAAAAAAATTCTAGACATATTATTATGTTATACTATGAATTCTAAAAATCTTCCAAATTCTGAATCACGGTTATGGACTGAATGTCTTTGTACTTTCAAAATTCATACGTTGAAACTGTAAGGCTCAGTTTTATCTGCATTTGAAGATGGGCCCTAGAGCAAAGTGATTAAGGATAAATGAGGTCCTAAGGATGGAGCTCTGATCCAATAGGATTGGTGTCCTTATAAGAAGAAACAGTAGACAGCTTGCTGTGTCTCTGTGCAGACATATGGAAGAGAGGCCGATGTGATGACACGCAAGAAGGCAGCCAGCTATAAGCCAGGAAGAAAGTCCTTACCAGAAACGGACACTGCCAGCCTTAATCTGGGCTTTCTGCCTTCCAGAACTCTGAGAAAATAAATTTCTGTTATTTAAGCCAACCACTCTATGGTATTTTGTTATGGCAGCTTAAGCTGACTAAGACAATCATGACTAAGTCTGGGAGGACTTAATAGTGATTAAGAATCATCTTCCAAACTCAGTGCATTACTGAGGCATTCTGTATAAAAAGTATTTCCTTCCCATTCAGCAATCCAATCTTACATCAACAATGGGATAACTACCAGAAATGTGAGTGCCTGTGCATGCACGTGCGCGCACACACACACACACACACACAGAGGCACACATGATAGTCTTTGAATTTCTTGTGGGGCTCGACTTCTACTTTTCAAATCATGAAAAAAGTAACAGGAGACATTTCACAATGAACCACAAACACTCAACTATGGCTGCAATATCAGATGTTTGACTATAAAGGCTTTACAGTTACCCAAGCCCAAGTCGATTATGATTGTGCTGAAAACTTGAAACGTGATCTTGCTGGGTAGCATTTCACATAATGATTTTCTACTCAGAAAATGCTGCCACAGTAATATATAATCTTATCCTCCTCCTCAAGAATTACTTTATTTTGTCCCTACATTTAAAAAGTTTAAGTTAAAAGAAGCTTAACTTATTAGCTATTACAGAGTTATTTTAAACAATTAGTGATATTCATGTGCAGACTATGACTTCTTAATCAAGTTACACCATTTAACTCAAAACTAACTAAGTATGTACAGAAAATATACAAAGCCCCAAAACATTTTAAGTGACATATTTTGGGTAAAACCAAATGTATACAAAATTGGCCAGATTAGAAATTCAAAATTTTATCTAAATGTAAGGTGTAATGTAGGCTTTACCATTCATACATAAGCCCTATAGTATCAGAATATTATATAATAGATTTATCCAGATACCATCTAACTAGAAAAAAGTACCATATTCAATTTAATCAAACAATCATCAAACATACAAAAGACTGTAGCTTTTGACTAATCACTTTAAGTGATTAATATGTGTGATACAGTCTCTTGAATTTAGGGATACCTCATGTTTTGTGTGTTTCACTTTATTATGCTTCACAGATACTGCATTTTTTTACAAATCGCAAGTCTGAGGCAACCCTGCATCAAGCAAGTCTATTGGTGCCATTTTTCCAACAGCATTTGCTCATTTCCTGTCTGTGTCACAGTTTGGTAATTCACACAATATTTGCAACTTTGTCATTATTATTATATCTGTTATGGTGTTCTGTAATCAGTTATCTCTGATGTTACTACTGTAATTGTTTGGAGTGTCATGAACAGTGCCCATATGAAATGGCAAACTTGGTCAAAATTCTATGAAGGCTAGGAGAGGTGAGGAAGCTGCAGAAGAAAAGTTAGAAGCTAGCAAAGTTTGGTTCATGAGGCTTAAGGAAAAAGGCCATCTCTATAATATAGAAGTGCAAAGTGAAGCAGCAATTACTAATGTAGAAGCCCCAGCAAGTTGTCCAAAATATCTAGCTAAGATCTTTGACAAAGGTGGCTATATGAACTAGATTTTCTATGTAGACAAAAGAGCCTACATTCATTACTGAAAGAAAATGCCATCTAGGACTTTCATAGGTAGAGAGGTGAAGTCAAGGTTTGCTTTCAATGCTTCAAAAAACAGGCTCGCTCTCCTGTTTGGGGCTAATGTCACTGATGACTTTATGTTGACACCAATGATCATTTAGCATTTCGGAAATCCCAGAGCACTTAAACATTATGTTACATCTGCTATACCTGTACTCTATAAATGGAAAAACAAAGCATGCATGACACCACATCTGTTTACAAAATGGTTTACTGAATATTTTAAGCTGTTAAGACTTACTGCTCAGAAAAAAAAAAAAAAGATTCCTTTTAAAATACTACCGTTTACTGACAATGCATCT
Organism: Colobus angolensis palliatus; assembly: GCF_000951035.1. Classification (NCBI taxonomy): domain Eukaryota; kingdom Metazoa; phylum Chordata; class Mammalia; order Primates; family Cercopithecidae; genus Colobus; species Colobus angolensis. The sequence continues at coordinate 4,253,942 of NW_012115378.1, forward strand.
AGTCACCCAAGAGATGAGGGAGATGTACAAAGAGACTAACGTTGCTTTCATAGCTGCTAAGACAACATCTATTCTGCAGTCCATAAATCAAGGAATAATTTTGATTTTCAAGTCTTCTTATTTAAGAAATATACTTCTGGCCAGGCGCGGTGGCTCAAGCCTGTAATCCCAGCACTTTGGGAGGCCGAGACCAGCGGATCACGAGGTCAGCAGATGGAGACCATCCTGGCTAACATGGTGAAACCCCGTCTCTACTAAAAAATACAAAAAACTAGCCGGGTATGCTGGC